>NC_091625.1:43331181-43634211 GCF_027580195.1 Bos mutus
CAGCTACTTCCATCTCCCCTTGGAGCACAAAAGCAGCCACAGACAAATATGTAAATGAATGGGTACTGCTGTGTTCCAATAAAACTTTATTTATGGTCACTAGATTTGAATTTTATGTAATTTTCATATGTCACAAAATCTTCTTATTTTGATATTTTTTCAGCCATTTAGAAATGTAAGAGCCATCCTTACCTTGTGGGCTGTACCAAAACAGGATGCAGGTTTGAGGTCCCTTCTTCCCGCCCTTCATGAGTACTGGGGGTTCAGGGTATGGAACAGATGCCTCAAATAAATGTGGGGGACCTCAGGGTTGAAAAGTCTTGGGCTCTCCCCCCATCCACCAATGTGAGTTCTGGGGAGGCTATGAGCCTCCTATCGAAGCTTCATGTCCGCCGTGGTTCAGGAGCATCAGAGCAGCAGCGGTGAGTCTCTTCTCAGCCCAGCCTTCTCGGAACTGCTGGCTGCGGTCAGCCTCCCCAACAGTCTCTTCAAACCAGGGCTCGGCGGACTGCTTTTTTTTTTCATCCTTTAAAAACAATTCATTTTTTTGGTAATTGAAGGATAATTGCTTTACAGTGTTGGATTTGTTTTGAAGAGAGTGTTGGGAAGGTTGACTGCAGCCAGCAGGTTCAGAGAAGGCTGGACTGAGAAGAGAGACCCGCCCAGACCCCAGCCAGAGGCCATGACAGGACAGGGGACTTCAGCAAGGACTGCAGAGGCACAGCTGATGCCCAGAGACCCTGTGGGATGAGGGTGTCCTCAGAGGGAAAGCGGCCTTTCTCCACTCCTCCGGGGTCCTGGAGCTGATGAGGGGCATGGAGGGCTGTATCTGGGGCTGGGGGGCTCTTCATCTACTTGTGCTGGAGGGACCGGGGACCTGCATGCTCTGAGCTCCCCAGTGCCAGAACTGAAAGAGACCTGGGACCGTTGGGTCTTCTTAGCAGCACCATCTGCCTTTCCTCAGAGAACATTTTAAATCCACGTATAAGGAGCAACATTGAAAAGCCAAAGCCATATCTTACCACAGGACAAGGAGGGCTTCCCAGATCAGCTGCAGAAGGCCTGGCCATGCAAGGGGCTGTACATTCTATCTGAGAGAGGGGTCAATGGGCAGTGACAGGAAACTCAGCCAGCCCTGGTGTGCGGGATGCTCCCTGTGGGGCAGTGACATCACCCTGGAGACAGGCTGCCTTGGGGGAAAGTGCCTCCCTCTGCAGTTTAGCATCGTAGACCAAGCAGAGCTCCTGTGAGCAGGGCTGTGATCTCAAGGAGGTTATTCCAGAATTTTCCCAGTGTACCTGTTTAAATTCAGAGCCAGAATGAGGATTGGAAACAATGTAGCTGCCTGCCATTTGTTCATTCTGATGAAAAGCAAAGCTGTTGGTTTCTTTATGACTTAATTCCTTTACCTGCCTTATGGTTATATTGCATTTATTTAATTCTCCCAGCCTCTCCTTACCAGATTTTTTCTTACTGCTGAAATCCAGTCTGTAGAAACTAAACGTTGTAGAGTAGATATGAAATTTATAGAACCACTGTAGTCTGACGTCTCAGATACTTAACAACAACAAAAAAGAGCAAGCATTTATTTCTATAGAATTGAACTTACCAATTCAAGATAACTTCTGTTTTAAAACTCAGATGCCTCTGAATAGTCAATTTCTGGATTTTTTTTGCCTCCTTCTCCTTGGAGGCCATCCCAGTTCCTATGCAGAGAGAAAGGGGGCACCATAGTCCCCTAGCATTGGTGGGAGGAAGCTTCTGGATCATCGCCATCCTCTGTGCCCACCCCCCCAACTAGCATCTATTCAGCCAGAAGGTGTCACACCTGGTCCTCATAACCATGGACTGCATGCACCATTCATTCCCCCAGTCCCACCAAGGCTTCCGGTCAGCAGGCCTCCAAGTGCACATTCTCCTGATCCTCATCTCAGGCTCCTTTGGGTCTGCAAGCCGGCTGTGCTTGGTCCCTTGGGCTCATTTGGCTGCTTCCCCTTCCCCTTGAAGGGGAGTGGGCATCTCTGAGACATATCCTTGGCCCCTCACCCAGTCACTGCTGGTACCATGCCAGTCAGGCCATCTCCTGTATACTTTCAGAGCTCCCAGCCCACACCTGGGAAAGCACAGTTCTCTCTCCTCCCAGTTCCTCCTTGACCAACATGAGATTTTTTATTGCCCCACCTCCCTTGTAGCTCAGTTGGTAAAGAATCTGCCTGCAGTGCAGGAGACCCAGGTTTGATCCCTAGTTGGGAAGATCCCCTGGAGAAGGAGATGGCAACCCACTCCAGTACCCTTGCCTGGAAAATCTCATGGACAGAGGAGCTGCAGTCCATAGGGTCTCAAAGAGTCAGGCACAACAGAGCAACTAACACCTCCCTAGACCCAAATAAGGAGGTGTGGTGAGAACAGGGTTCAGGGCCTGCTCAAAGACATTTATGCATGGCTGTTTTAATTTCTTCTCACAATTCTCTTACCTCAGACATATCTTGAACTTAAATTAAAAAGATATCAAATATTTTCTAATTTATAAATTATAAATTCAATGTAATCCTAATAAAAATTCCAGTTGTAATTTTTTTAGAAACTTGATATATATATACTAAAGTGTAGAGGGAAAAATAAGTTTCACAGATAGCAAAATTAACATGAAACAGAAGAATAAAGAAGGGGAAATTGCCTACCCAATATTTAGACACTTGCGAAGTTGTTTTTAATGAGGCAGTGGAGTGGAATTGAAAGCCTGCTGGTAGCCCTGTGTTTACCCGTGAACTTCATCTAACACAGAGTTGTCACCACAGATCAACAGAGGAAAGATGGATTGTTTAGTCTGTGATGGGAAAATAGGCAGTGAAAGAAAGAATGGAAAAAAAGTTGGGTCTCTCCCTAACCCCACATACAAAGGAGATTTTCAAAGGATTAGAAACCTAAATACACAAGGTAAGACTATAAAGCTAACAGGTGAAAAGTGTTGTAACCTGGAATGGATAACAACTTCTTAAATCAGATTTTGAAAGTGCAAACCACAAGGCAAAATGATTGATCCAGTTACATCAAAATTAAGGGTTTCTTTTAACAAGGCACCTCAGTTGAATTGAATTTAAGAGATAGGTGACAGATTGGGAGAAGAGATTTATAAGGTTTATGATGTCTAGAAGTAACAAAGGTTATACATCTAGAACACACAAAGAACTCCCACAACTCCATTAGAAGAGAAAGTACACCAAAAGAAAAATGGGTTAAATATATAAATAGGCAATTTATAAAAGAGGAAACCCAAAGGCTGTTCAAGTATATGAAAGAAACTGCTTGTTAGTAACCAGAGCAATGTAAATTAATGCAAATTAAAGTAATGATGAGAGATCATTACTTTATGGTATTTGAAAGGAATTTAAGCTGTAAGGCATATAGCTACTAGCCTAGCATAGTTAGAAAGCTGGGTAATGACAAGTATTGGCAAGGTGTGGGTACAGAGGTTCCTCTTGCTTCTGGTGGGAGAACAGGTTGGAGAATTATCTGGTAGTAGATAATTAAGTGCACAGATGCCTTATAACCCAGCAGTTCCCCTCTTGACATAGGTCTTTTAGAAATTCTCACACATGCCCATTAAAGGAACATGTAGAAGCAGGAGTCAGTCAGGATTGGGTGGCTTGAAGTTAATACAATTTGGGGAACCCTATTTAAGAAAACGTACAAATTATGAATGTGAAATCGGGTACAGAGCTTTGAAGAGGCTTTGTGTAGGTGAGAAGTCACAATCAGCCCCGCTATGAACTTTTCTCTGTACATAGACAGGTTCACCACAACGCTGTGGGCAAAGTGGGAAGTTGGAAACTTCCTGGCTAATTTTGTTATCACATCTATGAGCTCTTTGAACATGAACGTGAAGTCGCTCAGTTGTGTCTGACTCTTTACGACGCCATGGACTGTAGCCTACCAGACTCCTCTGTCCATGGTATTTTCCAGGCAATAGTACTGGAGTGGGTTGCCATTTCCTTCTCCAAGGGATCTTCCCAACCCAGGGGTCGAACCTGGATCTCCTGCATCATAGACAGACATTTTACCGTCTGAGCCACCAGGGAAGTCCTGAGTTCTTTGGGGGTAAAGAATGGGGGGTGTTATCTCAGCATTCTCTTTAACAGAAAGACATCTACCTAAACTTAAAAAAAAAGAATGCATTTCTCCAGTTATGAGGAACCAGATCCTCAGAAAGGCTCAAATAATCTCCTATCACTTAAGGCTGAGGGCCACTGGGTGTAAATATGCAAACAGACCCATAGAGTCAGGAAGTCCCCATGCTCCTGTCATGGCAGGAATACTCAGTCATGCTTGTACAGAGAATATTTTGCAGTACTTTCCAACTAATTTCTTTTTAGAAATGCCTTTCTAAGTAAGGAAGAAGAGGCTCTGAGATTCCCCAGGGTGTGTTGGGGCTCCGTCCATCCATAGGCTGAGGGTCTTGGATGTGGCCCTAGGCAGTCTGCTAAGTTCGTCTGCCCCAGTTTTCTTGGAAGGGCAGTGGAAGGTAGAAACCCTGGGTCCTCTGAGAAGCACAGTACCAGCGGACGGGAAGAAGCTGGAGGGCATGGGCTTCCCCTAAGTGGAGTCTGGATGCGCCACTCCAAAGTACACCACTGTGGCATAAGGATTATCTTGAGCTGAAGACAATTGAGAAATAGCAGATGCTAAAACAAAGCTCTCTGCCCCCCATCTCCTTCTATTTGCCTGAAAGCAGCCTTAGATTCTTTACCACCAGGGACTCGTATCAGATCAGCTCAGTGACAACAGGAGAGGAATCGACTTACTAAAACAACACATCTTCTGTTAGTTTCCCCCGTGTATTCACCTTCCCACAGGTTTGCTGCCCTTGGAAACCTAAAATCTATTTTCTTGTCTTTCTCTACAAATTTATTGTTCTTTGTTAAGATGCTATATAAGCCCAAGTTCTGACCATCCCTTTGAGTTATTCTTCACTGAATCTCTCTCTCCTGTGTGTGATGCACAAGGTGATGAATTCTGTTTGTTTTTCCCTTGTTAACCCATCTTTTGTCAGTCTAGTTTTCAGGGCCCCAGATGGACATCTAGGAGGATAGAGGAAAAAGCTTTTTCCTTGCCTACACTTGTTGTTTTTTTGCCACTAAGTCATGTCCAACTCTTTACGATCCCATGATCTGTAGCCAGCCAGGCTCCTCTGTCCATGGGATTTCCCAGGCAAGAATACTGGAGTGCGTTGTCATTTCCTTCTCCAGGGGGTCTTCCCAACCCAGGGATTGAACCTGCATCTCTTGCATCTCCTGCATTGGTAGGTGGATTCTTTACCACTAATACCACCTGGGAAGGCCCTTGCCTATATTACCCACACACAAATAAAGAGTGAGGAGGAGATGGTGCAGGTATGTGAGTAAGAGTAACTGCAGAGGTGGGGACAGCCAAGATAAGACTAAATGATTCAGCAGGGACCAGGCTATGTTTCTGTGGCTGTGATTGGTGTGCACTTGGCCTATTTAACACCCAGAACAGATCCAGTTTTGTCCGTACTCATTTCAAAGCCAGACACTGCACTGTCCTTCTAACCTGTCCAGTCCGGGGCTTGGGAAGGTGTGTCTGGAGAGGCCCATCGGAAGGAGTGGAAAGTACACATCCCCATACTTATCCACTCTCCAGGGGGTGCCTGAGAAAACCAAGCACCAGATCCTGTCAAGATTTGGTGAGAGGGTAGATGGAGGTTTTTTAGAGCTTCTTCTTTGCCTCTTCAGAAGGATTTAAGTGGATTCCACTTGTTATGGTTTGAATGTTTGTGTCCCCCCAAAATTCATATGTTGATATTCTAAAGTTATTAGGAGATGAGGCAGCTGGGAGGTGATTAGGTCATGAGGAGAGAGCCCTCATGGATGGGATTAGGGCCCCCTCCACCATGTGAGGACATAGCAAGGAGACAGCCATCTGCAAACTAAAAGAGGGCTCACATCAGAACCCAGTCCTTCCGGCACCTGAGCTGGGACTTCCAGCCGCCGGAACTGCTGTTAGCAGCATGTTTCTGCTGCCTATAAGCCACCCAGTCTATGGTACTTTGTGACAGCAGCCTGAATGGATGAAGACACTATTGTAGCAAGGAGCATTCATGAAGGCTGTGCACGCGTGAGGGTAGGGGGCACATACAACTTGCCACCCAAAAAGCACCTCTTTGGTATGCAGATTGTCTCAAGCTGAAAAGTTTTAAAAAGACTCAGAAAGAACCTTTGATCTTTCCCTTAACTGCATAAAAGAATGTAGGTAGACCAAGGACCCGGCCCTCTGACTACATTTTAATGTAGATGATTGGGGCTTCCCTGGTAGCTCAATGGTAAAGAATCTGCCTGCCAATGCATAAGGTGTGAGTTTGACCCCTGGGTCTGGAAGATCTCCTGGAGAAGGAAATGGCAACCCACTCCAGCATTCCTGCCTGAGAAATCCCATGAACAGAGGAGTCTGGTGGACTACAGTCCATGGGGTTGCAAAGAGTCAGACACGACTTAGTGACTAAACAACAGCAATGTAAATAGTTGCATTATGAGCTAGGTATGCAGAGAGGAAGGAATCTAGCAAAGTCTGTTTATTAAAATTTCTCTGTGTCCCATTGCCTCTGCCTGGCCCAGGAAACTTCTGTTTACCAAACGTGTGCTCTACCATCTCCAGGTGAATTGTCCTCCCTGGGAAGTCCCGAATCACTACCCTCAATTTTCTCTTTAATCTTTAGCTGAGAGTGGTATATAAGGCGCAGCTTCAGCCATTGTGGCAAATGACTCTGTTTTCCTGGGTTTCCCTCATGGATGCAGGCCATTAAAATTTCATGTGACTTTCTGTTCATCTGTCTCGTGTCAGATGAGACCAGCCAGTAGAACTTGGAAGGGTAGAGGAAAATTCTTCCTCCCTGATAGCAGCCTGCAGTGGACCCAGTGGGCATGCATGCCCTGAGGCTAATAGGGATTGCTTGAGCATGTAACAGAGCACTGAGGAGGCAACCCTGGCCATCCTAGATGGGGTTCAGAACAGGGACCCACGGACACGGAGGAATGCGGTGCCTGGTTGGTGTACAGGACAGCTGGTCCACTCTTGTTGAAGGGCTGTCAAGGTGTATTTTGAGTCTATGGTGTGTGTGTGTGTGTGCGCACGCTGGGAGGTAGTCACTGCTGCTTCAGCTCCCTGCACTCACCTCAGGCTCAGAGCACAAGGTCAGACAACCAAGCCCAGCTGCCACCTGCTGGTGCAGCTGAAGTGTCCAGTCAGGAGCTCAGTCTGCCAAGGAGAAGCTGAGCAGAGCTGGCCTGAGTTACAGGGGCCCAGAGAAGGGATGGGCTCTGGCTTAGGAGCTGAGGGCATTAACTGGTAACGTTTCACCTGGAAGATAACGTATCACGTACAGAATAGGAGAAACCCCAGGAGCCAAATTGGAAGAGAGCTATTTTGTGACCCCTTTGGGGAATTCCTGGCTGGGACATGAACTGCATGGCCAAAATGGTGCAAGAACATGGAAGAGGAATGTGGGGTCGGGTTGGTGAGGTCCTTGAATTCTTGTGGGCCACAGAGTTTGGGCAATAAGAAGCAGTGGAAGGTTTTGATAGAAAAGAAAGAGGGAATTAAGTGTTTTAGAACTATGACTCTGGAAGAGGGAGCATGGGGGAGTGGAGAATTGAATGGAAGCAGCAAGATCAGCAGATGTTCCTGGGAGAGGTACCCGGGACCTCAGCTGGGGAACAAGGATGAAAGGCCCAGATCCCCATCAAACTCAGTGTAGAAGAGATGAAAAAACAGACCAATATAATCAATCATCAGACAGAGCCATGGGGACTGTGGTTACCATCTTTCTAAATTCCATATATATGCATTAGTATACTGTATTGGTGTTTTTCTTTCTGGCTTACTTCACTCTATATAATAAGACTCCAGTTTCGTCCATCTCATTAGAACTGATTCAAATGTATTCTTGTTAATGGCTGAGTAATACTCCACTGTGTATATGTACCACAGCTTTCTTATCCATTCATCTGCTGATGGACATCTAGGTTGCTTCCATGTCCTGGTTATTATAAACAGTGCTGCGATGAACATTGGAACCCATGTCTCTTATGTCTCCTCTATTAGCAGGCAGGTTCTTTACCGCTGGTGCCACCTAAAATTAACCTAGAAATTTTTACATACTTAGGTATGGGCAGGGTAGGAGGCTGGTCATAAGCCAAACTCATTTCTACATTTTTATATCAACAAATAGAAAAAAAAAAACCCAAAACCTTGTTCTTCCATTTGCAAAAATCTTAGTGATGTCTTTGATTTTTTTCTTTCTCCTACAAATGTTGGCCCATTCTCAACCTATATCCAGAACCTAACCACTTTTCACCACCTCTTCAGCTTCTGACATGGCCCGGGCCACCAGCATCTCTGGCCTGTGTCTGGGCTTTCACCCCCGTAGTCAGTGACTAGGTGGAGCCTATTCCAATATATATGTCAGAGCATGACAGTTCTCAGGTCAAAAGTCCCCCAGAGGTCGCCCAAGTTTCCCAGAGTACAAGCCAAAGACCTTCCTACATACCCTCCTGCCCCCTCCCTCCAATCGCCAGCCTGTTTTCCACCACCCTCCTCTCTCCAGTCTGCGAGGCCACACTGACTGCCTTGCTGTTCTTTGATCACTGAGCACATTCCTACCTCAGGGGCTTTGTACCTGCTATTCCTTCTACTAGAACACTCCTCACCCCGGTAAACGCAGAGACAGTGTTGCTGCTTAAAGGCGAATGAGGCCTTCTCCTGCCACTTGGTGTAAGACAGCACCCTGTCCCCCTTACACCACTTCATTTCTCTCCATAGCAGTTATCACAAAATATGATGTATATTTGTTTTCATATGTATTTCTTTTTATCTTCCATTAAAATGTCAGTTCCATTAGATTAAGGACTTTGTCTTTTTTATTCACTGTTGGATCCTCTAGACACAACCGAGAACAATGTTTCCCAGGCAGGAGATGTTCAATAAATGGTTAAGGGAAAGAATGCTAGGACTTTGGAGGTTGTTGTCTGGTCTCAATTCAGAGAAGAGACTAGGCTGCCACACGTTTAGTGAGTGGGAAAGCTGGGACAAGAACCCAGGTCTCTTTTTCATTGCTCTTCCCTTTCCACAACTTTCTACTCAGCCATGAAAGCTCAAGACTGATATTTGATAAGTAAGATAATAGGGAATAGTACAGAACGTGTTTCTGAGTGTTTGGCCAAATAAAACTATGCTGCTCTTTTAATCTACTAACTTATTGTCCAAAACAAATGTCAGCAATGAGTAGAAGAGGGTGAGGCATGAATTACTGTAATTGATAAAAACAGCAGGTTACTGACCAAGTGAGTCATTGTCCTGCACCAGGGAACAATGGTCTGAGTTGTCTGCAAAGGAAAATGACTCTGGGAAAGAACTTGATTTGTTCCCTTGATGAACAGGTGATGGAAGGATCTGCTCAATGGCTCCTTTTACCTGAGCGGTGGCTCTATAAACTGCTATTAATACGTTCAGTGTCTACCCTGCAAAGCTCAGAAAGGGAATTGCTCCTCTACGGAGTGGCTTGGGCTCCTTTTGCAGAGAGGATGCCTGTGGAGAAGACTGTTTTGTCCACCCCACACCCACCCCTCTCCAATCCCTTCCTCTGTCCCATCCTTCACCATCCTTTGTAGCAAAGTCTGCTTTGCTAAGACAATTTAATTAAGCTAAAACAACTTCCTAGGTCCCTGGGCCGTTTCTTTCCCCATCGTGTCTTCACATGCCTTTCTTCCTCTGTACTCCATTCAAATACATTTTCCATAATGGCTAAACATGGAGCTGGGATGCAAACTCAAAAAGCATGGTGTTATTTTATTTGCATATTTCCATAATTTCTCCAGCAGTACGATGGATGAGAGTAGTGGAGGGCTTTCAGATGTCCAATTTGCAGATAGGATGTGTCAGAAAGTCATCTCTTTGGTAATTTAAAATAATTCATTATAAACACTGCGATGCACATGTATAAATTAGCTCTAATTTTCACGCTAGGGATCATGGATAGCATGTGAAGAAAACTAATCAGGAAATCACCATCCAGAAGTGGTTATGTAAGCACTGTAAATAGTGTTATAAAAATCTATTCCAGAGAGTCAACTAGCCTAGGTGATGTAAAATAGACTTTTTTAATTGGCTAAATGAAGAGAGTTCAGGCTTTGAGGTTGGATAGAAGACCGATAGATCCCACCATCCTTCCATGGGAAGAGGGTATCTTTCCGACAAGCCCACGGGCCTTACATGTTGGGGCAGCGCTCCAGTCCAGAAATCCATCTGGCTCTGCCTCCTTCTACTGCCTGGGGACTCTGCTGCCAGATACCCTGAGAAGCTCAGCTGAGCAGCTGTCAGAACATTGGGATGTCTGCTTGCTTCTTTTCATGTAAGGTGCTTGTTAATATCTAAGTGTGGGGACTTGGCTGAGATTAAAGGAAGGATATGATGGTGATTTTTGTGCCTGATTGGGCTTCCCTGGTGGCTCAGACAGTAAAGAGTCTGCCTGCCAATGCAGGAGACCTGGGTTTTATCCCCAGGTCAGGAAGATTCCCTGGAGAAGCTAAAATAGCTACCCACTCCAATATTCTTGCCTGGAGAACTTCATGGACAGAGAAGCCTGGTGGGTTGTAGTCCATGGGGTCACTAACAGTCGGCTGAGTGACTCACACTTTCACCTTTTTCACTTTGTGCCTGCTTGATAATGAAGGTTGTTTTTGTTTTTAATAAATTTAAGTATTTATTCCTTCATTTGTAAAGTAATTTAAAAAATTGAGATGTAATTGACATTATGTAAGTTTTAGGTGTATAATATCATGGTTCGATATTTGTGTGTTAATGAAGGTTTGCATGTGTGGCAGAAACTGGCCTAAGAACGACTTTCACCATGATGACCTGCTTGGAGGTGAGATGGTGGGGGAAAGGATACCCTCCTCTAACCCCAGGTACTTAGCAACATTTACCACAGGGATGTGATAATTTCCAAGTGGTCAAATGGCTTGGGTCTATTTGCAACCCACATCTTCAGCCATGCTTTACAGTTGTTCTTGATGAAGGTAAAAGTAAACAAGTCCTACTGACTAGTGGAGAGCAGCGGGAGGAAACAGTCTCCCTCAGATTTGTCCGTTGATCTACTTAAGGATTCTGACACTTCAGACTTCTTGGTGCCTTTCATGTCCCTCATCTGGGACATGGTGGACACAAAATGATGGGACTTGGGTTCTCCAAGGTAATGAATGCTATTTAATGAAGGTGAATTTTTTCAATGGTAAATAAGTCAGGCTTGGGGAGTTCAGGACAAAGGATCAAAATATTATTTTTAAATGTGATTTTTGGCATAGAGGCCATTGGTACCTGAGGCTAGGAAGGAAGGCTACAGAAGGAAGATAATGAGATGAACCTTCAAACTGTAGCATCCTCACAGAAAATGGTCCTCCTGGCCAAGGCAGTCCCCTGGCTGAGGCATTCCCCTACACACATGGTTTGGGTTGATGAAGGGTGATTCCCAGAAGGCAAGTGATAGTCCTTCAGAAGAGGTCAGGTCTTCAAGGACCAGATGCAGAAGGGCATCCTTAATTACAGACTGAGAGGGGTGGTGTCCATGCAGACTGAGTGAAGCATTTCTACTGATCCAGATGATTCTAAAACACAGAGGGATGTTATCTTTGCCATTATATTATTGTTGGGTGGGCCTCCCCCAAAGCACACTTCCCAAGAGTCCAGTGCCGTTGTGCCCCAGCGATTCTCTCTTCTGGTCTGGTAAAGGCATGGAAGGAACGGTCGCTACAGGCAGCTTTGTCTTTTTTTCAGTTTGAAACACTGGGGGCAGATGAGTTGACATAAAACAAACATAAGTACCTGTTAACTTCAAAGATGAAAAATACCATGTACACTAAATTCCATAACCTGCCAGGAAGGAAATTATTCACACTGGCCTAATTTTATTTCAGACCTACCTACCATTGTGTAGAATAAAAATGTTGGTGGTTGACCTTATAATTGAATACTTTTATTAGAAAACAATTTTTAAATGATAATATATTGCAGAATGGAACATGCCTTGTCCCAATTGCATATTTTACTAGTAACTGATAATTATGGATAGTGGATGGCCACTTGGTAGAGAATTAAAATCTTTTTAAGGAGAACAGTATACAATCACCCATTTTTTGGTCTTTAATTTCTTGGTCTTTTATTTTATTATTATTACTCAGTTATCATTATTAAACATTGGTTTTTTTACTTTCTTGTTTTCATGCATTAACTCAACCTAGTTTGTGTCTAACTTTCTGGTGAAATGCATTATTATTTCACAACAGCTTTCTGGTTCATTTTATTTTAGATGCTACATTGAAAAGTAGAGATCAAAGGAATCTTGGCCATCATTCAATCCAATACCCTCACTTCAAAGATGAAGAAACTGGTATCAAACAAACTGATACAGCTTATCCAAGGTTGCGCAGCTGGTTAGGGACAAAGATGTATTTAGAACCAAAATTTCATGACTCCTGGGCCAGGGCTCCTTCTGCATACTGCTCCCAGTCTCCCTGTCCATTCCTTTTTTAAAAATGCTCACTCTTGTCATTCGAGTGAATTTAGACCTTTCAACAATTTTTGTGTCAAGATGGAATTTTGTTCATCCCTAGCCCTTGCCTTTTCTCCTCTCATACCTTGTAGGATCTTTGGGAGAATTTAAAAGGAGATTTTTAAAAATTTTGTTATACCTTAAAAAAAGTCAGGGGAGTGAGATAGCCAACTTAAGCAAGATTTGTTTGTTTTGTAGATGCTTCAGTTTGAAAAATCTGAATGACACAAAGGGATTTATTTGTTTAATTAATTTATTTAAATTGAAGTATAGTTGATTTGCAATGTTAACTGCTACACAGCAAAATGATTCAGATATATATATATATATATATATATATATATACACACACACATACTTTCTTTTTTTTATGTTTTTTCCATTATGGTTTATCATAGGATATTGAATATACTTCTCTGTTCTAAACAGTAAAACCTTGTTTATCCATTCTATATATAAAAGCTTTTATCTGCTGCTCCCAAACTCTACCCCTCCACCAAACCCCTCTCCCTTGGCAACCCACCAGTCTGATATCTAAGTCTGTGATTCTGTTTCTGTTGAAAGAAACAAAGATTTTAAGATCAGCTAAGGCTCCCAGGTTGGAAACCAGGACACTCAGGTAGGATCTTGAGGTCAGGCAGAAAAAGGGATGCTAGAGGTGGAGTTATGGAAGAAAAACTGGAAAGACAGAAGGGTGTTGGCTACACATCCAAGGAGGACCCTGTGTGGATTGATCAGAGAGATTTGGCACCATCCTTTAGACTCCATGTTATTGGGTGATCTGCTAATGGTAGGACTCTCTGTTTGGTGGTAGGCTCTATGTATACAGTTGTGAACCCAATGAAAATGTAGGCATATTATCAAGGTTGGGTTTTAATAATACTACTCTGCTATTTGGAATCCTGTCCCACTCCAGCTAATCTGGGCTTTCCTAAAATAGCTCTTATTATTACTGTGTCAAGCTGTTCCATAGGGCATCTGCTTAAGGAGGGCATGGAGAACTGTACAGGATGCACAACTAGAGTGATGCTTGAGACATTTAATTTCTTTTTTTCTCATCCCACCCCTACCTGCTGACTTCTAGACCATTTCATCTTATATGAGCATAATGTAGTAGAAAGGTTATAGCCTTTGGCTTTAGACAGATCTAAATTCTCATCTCATTATTTCCTAGTTGAAGACAAAGTTTCTGTAATTACCCAAATCTCAATTTTCTTATTTCCAAAGTGACAGTATTGATGCATACTTTGTAGGGTTGTTGTGAGAATTAAATAATATAGGTAACTGTATTGGTTCAGACGGTAAAGAATCCACCTGCAATGATGGAGACCTGGGTTCGATCTCTGGGTTGGAAAGATCCCCTGGAGGAAGGCATGGCAACCCACTCCAGTATTCTAGAGAATCCCCGTGGACAGAGGAGCCTGGAAGGCTATAGTCCATGGGGTCACAAAGAGCTGGACATGACTGAGCAGCTAAGCATAGCACAGCACGTGGCCAGCCCACTCACGATGGCTGTTCTCTTGCTCTGTGCACATTCCCTGCGAGATCAGTCCCTACTTCACCTATACCCAACTCACATGACTGTCCCATCCTCTTAATCATAAGGCTTAATCAGTACCTACCTGTGTGCTTGCCCCCTGCGCCAGCCACTAGTTTCCCTGGTAACTAATGAGCCAACTTGATATCAATTTCCCCTATCAATGTTAGCCTCCTCCTCCCCTTAGTGGCAAAGATTCCTTCTTGTAGCCATAATGATGGGGTGTCGCTCCAGGACTTTGCTTCAGATTTGTAAGACCCCCTAACCAATAAATTGTTGATGTCTCTATCTCTGGGCTCTTTCTTGGGTCTTGTAGCTGGGCAATTACAGGGCTTGCAGGTCTGTGGGGTGCTGCTGCTGTTGCTAAGTTGCTTTAGTCGTGTCCGACTCTGTGCGACCCCATAGACGGCAGCCCACCAGGCTTCCCTGTCCCTGGGATTCTCCAGGCAAGAACACTGGAGTGGGTTGCCATTTCCTTCTCCAATGTGTGAAAGTGAAAAGTGAAAGTGAAGTCGCTCAGTCATGTCCGACTCTTCGCAACCCCATGGACTGCAGCCTACCAGGCTCCTCCGTCCATGGGATTTTCTAGGCAAGAGTACTGGAGTGGCTTGCCATTGCCTTCTCTGCTGTGGGGTGCAGCTCACAGTAACACACTGAGACAGTGCTTGGCACCCTGTTGTCGATGAGTGGTGACTTATTTCTCTGGCACTACTGAGAAGAGACAAGAGGGAGATGAATGTCTGGGGCTGTGGGCAGGAAGTGGCAGGAGATCTTTTAAAAGGGGGGGGTGGTGGTGGTTGGGAGATGGTCGGGATGCCTGGTAGGAATAATGAGTTGACAAGAAGAAGGATGGATGGAGAGACGAAAAGAAGGATAGGAAAAAAAGAGGGATAAGGTAGAGAAAACAGACAAGAGCCCCAGGAAAAATAGTAAAAGGTGTCTCTGAGCAGGTACTGAAGGTGTTTTTATAGCCCTTATACTGAAAGTGTTCTAGGACCTGCAGCATGAGCCTCACCAGGGAGCTTGTTAGAAATGCAGTTTCAGGCCCCTCCACAGACCTTCTGATTCAGAATTCACATTTTAAGAAGATCCCAGTGTCCACTAAATCTGTTGATGGTGTTTTCATCTGCTGAAGGTAAAGCAGATTCAAGTCACCAGGAAGGTCCTGGGGCTCTGTGATCTCTGAATTTACCAGGAAGACGTCCCCATCAAATGGGTGGGATCCAGGATGTGACACTCCCCTTGGCACTCTGCTCTGGACAGAAGTGCTCCAAGCCAGACTCAGGCTGGAGGTTCCCAGGGGTTCTTCAAACTTCTCATCTGGATCCAGAGTAACAGGTGTGGAGGAACTAGGAAGTGGAATGGTTAAGCACCTGCACGACAGGCATGCTGCCACCTGCCCCTTCCTGCTCCCCTTCCTTGCCTCTGAGCAATGGAAGCGCTTGTCTGTGCCCTGTGTAGAGTGTCTTCATTGCAGGTGCCTGGGAAAGCTGGACTCATGCCCTGGGACAGCCACTTCCCTGTTCCCTGACATATCATAAAGCCTTCATATTGTGATGTTAGGGGCCCAGGGTTTCCCAGTGCAGTGGGGTCTTGACTATAACTTTCTGGTGACATCGTATTGCCCCCCCCCCTCCACCCCCGCACCACACATACACACACCCCTCACCACCGCCAAGTCAGCAGCCAGGCAGCTGATGAAAAAAAAGAGAAGTTGCTGGATATAAAAAAGTGTTGCATCTGGGGCCAACAGGAGAGTACCTCCCCCATCAAAACAGGGGCAGCTCCACTCAGACCCGCCGGCTGTCAGGGCCCAGAGTGGCCAGATGATCTTTATTCCAAGAAAAGCTAGGAAGTCCAGACTTTCATGTCAAAACCTTCGATTTTAAAGTTTGACAGTGAATTCATTTTTCTAAACCCTGCTGCTCATACAAAAGACATCTGAGGGCTAGATGCAACTCCCAGGCTGCCACTGCACCACATCCTTCCTGAGTCTTTTAAGGAGAATTGAAATTTTCACCAGACTGGAAATAGGCAAAGAAGACAAAGACTCTTGAATTGCTGCCTGCCCCAGTGTGGTAGGCCCTGGTGATACCTGCCTGACGAGGCTGAGGATGCTGATTTACCTTTCCAGGTGGACACAGTTTGAATGAAATATGGCTGTCGTACCCTTTTCATGGCAACTAGAAACAAAAATACCAAACATTCAATAAGTTATGTATAATGGGAAGGAGAGACTATCATAATTAGTTGATTAATCATTGTCAGCCTCTTGTCGTGTGCTGATACATGAGTAAATTATGTTCGGAGTATTGATTGCATCCAAGGTAGAATTCCTTTGAGGCTGTCACCTGAAGGACACTGTGCCCACAGAGGTCCACCTCAAGTTACTGCCTTTTGCAAAGTGATAATGGGGTGCACAGCCATGTGTAATTTAAGCTCATCTTCCTACAGGCAATGGGTGGTTATGGCCACACTGCTGAAGCTGTATTGCTTTCAGCTTTAATGGGAACCTTTATTGAAACAGAAACCTAATACCATTTAGGTTAATAATATGCCCACTTAATCTTCCTTTCCAGAACTAGCCTGATCTTTAAACTTTCTGAGGGGAGACTGGCAGTGATTCCTCCTTGCAGATAGGTATCTCATCAGATAAAGAAGGGTTGGGAAAAATGTTTTTATTGTACATCATTTTGATTGCTTTTTTCATAGTGAAAGTGCAGTAGTTCTCTCTTATCTCTGAATGCAGTGCTGGTAAAATCAGGGTGTGTTTGTTTCCCAGAAGGAAATTCAGGAATGGGATAAGCTTGTATTCAGGTATCGAACCAGGACTACAGCTATTCATTCCAACTCTGTTCTTTTAATCAGGGCTCCCCCTAGGTGATTAATGGCTATGAAAATAAAGTATGAGGGCTGAAGGGGAGTCCTGGGAATATGACCAACTGGATGCAACTTTCATCTTTCCTACTCTCAAACACTAAATTTCTTCCTCTTGGGAGCCAAACAGCTGCTAACTCCTGTGGTTGGCTGGGCGCAGGTGAGGCCTTGGGCTTTGGTGGGTTCCAAGTAGAGAGAATTGTGAGGTTCCTTCTCCCAGTGGGCTGGCTATGCAGGTGCCTGAGAATGATATCAAAGGCCAGGAGGGAGGAATGGAAGGCAGCAAATACTGAGAAGAGTTGGGTGACTGGGGATCAAGTCAACATAGGCCAAGTGTGACTGCACTGGGCTTCCTACCCCAAGAGGCTGCAGAGGAGCCGAATGGGGACTGGCTCCTCTACCCTGCAGTTGGAGCCGTGTGAGGAGTCTGCAGGGAGGGGATTTCCCAAAGCTTCTGTAAGTCAGCCCGTGAGACTGAGATGGCTTTACCTTCTGTCATCTGTGGGGCTCTCATCACTGGGACTCATAAACCACCATGTCTGAGATGTAAAGAACCCACACAGAAAAACACCATCTAAAAAGGGCCAGCAGCCAAAGAGAAAAAGCGAAATACATACCCAGCAAGGTAACTTTGTGAGAGGAGTGTTTGAGTCAGGGAAGAGCAGGGACATGAGCTTCCTTGACAAAATAGCAACTTTTGATGTGTGGACAGAGAGGGAGAAAAAAATAAGACTTTGAAAGCCTAAAGAAGGAAGATGGAAATTAAACCGTTCATCTTTAGCAGAGTGAGGGGGATTCAGAAGAGATATGAAGCATCTCTGTGGGGAAATGGGATTTCCTGGTGGCTCAGAGGGTAAAGCTTCTGCCCGAAATGCGGGAGACCCAGGTTCGATCCCTGGGTCAGGAAGATCCCCTGGAGAAGGAAATGGCAACCCACTCCATACTCTTGCCTAGAAAATTCCACGGATGGAGGAGCCTGATAGGCTATAGTCCATGGGGTCACAAAGAGTCGGACACCACTGAGCAACTTCACTTGTTGTTGTTGTTGTTGTGGGGAAATGGTGCCAAATTGGTGAGGAAAATAATACCTTGTTTTCATAAAAATGAATAAGTAAAAATTTATGTATGAAGCAGTTAGGTTTCCAGGTCTCCTCTCTTGCCTCAGCAAGGAGTAGGATCCCTTGGTCCAGGTCATCTTCTGTGCCATACCTGCAGAACGCTAGCATTCATGCTTATCCCTCTCATATACGTGTGTACGTGTATAGATATAGGAATAGATTTTTAAGATTCTTTTCTATTATAGGTTGTTACAAGATGTGGAATCTAGTTTCCTGTGCTGTACAGTAAATACTTGTTGTTTATCTGTTTTATGTATAGTAGGGTTTATCTGTTAATCCCAGATTCCTAATTCATCCCTCCCTCTTTGCTCCCTTTGATAACCATAAATTTGTTTTTTGTTTTGTTTTTTTAATGTATATAGTGCCTCACTTTTAAATAAAAGCAGACAATCAAGGGTCACCAGATCTGTGAGAAAATCTAATATGAAAGGCAGAGACCAAAAAGAAAGACAGTTGGAAAAAAAGGGAAAAAAGTATAGGCAACAGAAGAAAACTTAAAAAACCCTCAATGTCTCTGGAGAGAAAAGGTATTATATTCAAGAAACAAAAGAAGCAATTGAATAGTAACATTTAGAGAACAATTTATAGATATATATTTTTTGTTGAAGTATAGTTGATTTATAATATTGTGTTACTTTCTGCTCTATAGCTAAGTGGTTCATTCTTCTCTTAAATATTCTTTTCCATTATGGGTTGTCATAGGATATTGAAAATAGTTCTCTGAGCTACACGGTAGGACCTTGTTGTTTATCCATTCCATAAATAATAGCTTACATCTGCTAACTTCAACGATCCACTCCATCCCTCTCCCTTGTCAATCACAAGCTGTTCTAATAGAGATATAGTTTTAATTGGAGATTAAAAATAGGATAGCAAAAGGGAATAATTCAAGAGAAGAATTAGAGGAAATGTCAATATTAGCAAACAGAAATACAGGATTCTCAGTTTAATTTTAATTTCAGATTCAAACAACATTTTTTTTTAGTATAAATATATCCCATGCAGTGCTTAGTTTGTCTGAAATTAAAATTTACCTGCGTATCTTATACTTTATCTAGTTACCCCAATTGGAAGGCAAATTTGATGAAATTTCCAAGAAAATATAACCAGAGAGAGAGGAGATAATACATTCAAAGATCAGTTGAGGAAATCCAATATTTGAATGATAAGGGAGTTCCATAAATAGAGAACAGAAACAGAGCAAATAAATTATCAAGTTCAGCGAACTGATTGAGAGAGTCTACCCAGGGCCAAGCACAAGAATGAAAAATCTCCGACGAAATGCGTTATTATGAAATTGCATAGCACTTAGGATAAAGCAGTGAAAAAGATCAAGCCACATACAAAGAATCAGGAATGAAAATGGCAAAAATTTTCTACAGAAAACAATGGAGTAATGCCTTCTGAATTCTCAGAGAAAACTTATCTCGGGTCTATAATTCTACACCCCAGCCAAATAGACCATCAGTTTTGAAGACAGAATACGATTTTTTTTCTGGAATCTTTAAAAACAGCTTATCTTCTATGTATCCCTCCTTCAATAGACATATAAAGCCTTTGGGGGATGTGCTCCATCAAAATGTGAGAGTTAAGCCAAAAAGAAGCTGAAGACCCCAGGAGAGAGAGGCAGGCAATCCCTAAAACGATAAAAGAGGCTAACCTTAGGAAGACCGCTGAACATAGATTTATGTGTGTATATATATTCTTTTCCAGATTCTTTTCCATTATAAGATATTGACTATACCTTATAGTCATTAGATTATTAGATTATAGTCTTAAGTCATTATAGTCTTATAGTTATTATGAGATATTGACTATAGTTCCCTGTGCTCTACTGTAGGTCCTTGTGGTTTCTCTATTTTATATATAGTAGTTTGCATCTGCTAATTCCAAATCTCCTAATTGATCCCTGTCCCCTCCTTTCCCCTTTGGTAACCATAAGTTTGTTTTTCTATATCTGTGAGTCTATTTTTATTTTGTAAAATAGTTCATTGAGAGCATTTTGGGGGGATCCACTTATAAGTGATATATTTGTCCTTCTATGTCTGACTTATTCACTTAGTATGATAATCTCTAGATCCATCCATGTTGCTGGAAATGGCATTACTTCATTCTTTTTATGGCTGAGTACTATGCCATTGTATGTATATCAATGTATGTATATACATTGTATGTGTATCACATCTTCTTTATCCATTCATCTATTGATGAACTTTTAAGTCCTACAAATATTTTAAAATAAAATTTAACAGACATTCCTAACAAAGTAAATTAGAAAGAATAAAAATAACAAGATTTATAAAAGTGATAAAATGTATTAAAGACTCCCAAAATGTAAGAACAAATATCATCCTTAACGACAAAAGGAGAATGGTAGGAGATTTGGTCTTGAGAGGTAGCAGCTTGGTCTTGAGCAGCTTCTACATAATAACGAACTATTATTTGCCTGTGAAATTAAGAAATTTAAACTATGTATTTCCTAGAATCCCCAGAATATGAAGGACTATCTGCATTAGAAGCACTTGTTTTAGTGTCCCAGGAGTATCTACATTTCAAACAAGAGCCCCAGGTAAGTCTTTTCTGGATTAACTTAAAAAAAATTTTTTTTTTGCTTTTAAAAATGTTTTACTGAGATACTTTACATATCATAGAATTTGCCCATTTAAAGTGTACAATTCAATGAACTTTAGTATATTTACAAAGTTATATAATCATCTACTGTAATCTAATGTTAGAACATCTCCATCACTCCTAAAATAAATTTGTCAATCGCAATCTCTCAATTCATCCCACCCTACCCCTTTCCCCCTTTGGTAACTAACTATTCATTTGTTCTCTACATCTGTGTCTCTATTTCTGTTTTGCAAATAAGATTATCTATACCACTTTTCTGGAGAGGGCAATGGCACCCCACTCCAGTACTCTTGCCTGGAAAATCCATGGACAGAGGAGCCTGGTAGGCTGCAGTCCATGGGGTCGCTAAGAGTCGGGAACGACTGAGCGACTTCACTTTCACTTTTCACTTTCATGCATTAGAGAAGGAAATGGCAGCCCACTCCAGTGTTCTTGCCTAGAGAATCCCAGGGATGGGGGAGCCTGGTGGGCTGCCGTCTATGGGGTCACACAGAGTCGGACACGACTGAAGCGACTTAGCAGCAGCAGCAGCAGCATACCACTTTTCATGGGTTTCCTAGGTGGCACCAGAAGTAAAAAATCCACCTACCAATGTAGCAGATGAAGGAGATGTGGGTTGGATACCCAGGTTGGGAAGATCCCTGGAGAAGGGAATGGCTACCCACACCAGTATTCTTACCTAGAAAATTCCATGGACAGAGAAGCCTGGTAGGCTATAGTCCATGGGGTCACAAAGAGTTAGACATGACTGAACACACATACACAATTACTATTTTTCTAGATTCAACACTTATTCATGATAAAAACTGTCCATCAATTAAGAATTTTTAAAAACTTTCTAAATTTGATAAAGGCTGTATATTTAAAGCACTGTTAATGTAAATAAAACTATTAAGCACTTTAAAAAAAAGAAATTTGTGCCCATTAATCACTCCCTATTCCCACCTCTAGCCTAGGCAGCTACTAAGTTTCCTTTCCCTATATATTTGCCTTTTAGGATATTTCATATAAATAGAATCATACAATAGGTGTTATTTTGTGTCTGGCTTTTTTCACTGAGCACACTTTTGAGGCCATAGATCATCTTGGAGAACTGCTACTTAGGACAACAGAGGTTACCAGAGGGTTCAAACTGAGAAGCAACAAAATCAGATTTTCAAAGACCTCCTTCTTCCTCTTCTCCCAGCCAGTTCACCCATCCCCATGTTGTTACAGCAGGGTCTCAGTCAGCACGCTAAGTCAACCACACCACACTTTCCCTATGGAAAAGTTGGGTCACATTGCCATTCAATGCCAGAAAAGTTACTGGCAGTGGCCTTGGTTCCTGGAGCATCAGGCTTCATCTAATTCACACTAAACAGCAAGATAATATCTTCCTGGGACAGGGAGAGAAAAAAAACACTGAGTCGTGTCTGCAAATCTGAGCTGGTCTATCTTGGTTTTGAAAGTTTTGTTTTTTAAAATCCCATAATAGCAAAACCTGGAAGAGCTCTCAGAGGTGGAGTATCATTTTTACAAGTGCTAGAGGAGTCATCTGGAGAAAGCAATGGCACCCTACTCCAGTACTCTTGCCTGGAGAAGCCCATGGATGGAGGAGCCTGGCGGGCTACAGTCCATGGGGTTGCTAAGAGTCAGACACGACTGAGCGACTTCACTTTCACTTTTCACTTTCACGCATTGGAGAAGGAAATGGCAACCCACTCCAGTGTTCTTGCCTGGAGAATCCCAGGGATGGGGGAGCCTGGTGGGCTGCCATCTATGGGGTCGCACAGAGTCGGACACGACTGAAGCGACTTAGCAGCAGCAGAGGAGTCATCAGGGCAGGGGGAGTCCTCCAGGTGGGTCTCAGAGCTCAGTAGCAGCAGTTTTCATTCAGAATTGGGTGACATAGGAAATGGGCCATCTCTAGAGATCTGGGGAGCAACAACCCTAGAGAGCCACAGGGTATCTCAGGAAACTGAAATAACAATGAAAACAAACCGTCTTTCTGATCAGTTGGTTCCACAGAGAGTAAAGGAAATGACCAAGGGACCTTAGTGAAGCCTTCCCCTGCCCTGGGAGACTATTTTAAACAGTGGTTCTGAAGCTTAGCCTGTGTCAAATGACCTGGAGGTATGGTAAACCCTGATCCCTGAGCCCCATCCGAGTTTCCGACTTAGCAGATCTGGGGGCAGCTGGAGATTTGGCATCTCTAATAAGTTCCCATGTGTTTCTGAGACTTTGGAAATGACTGCCCTGTAGTAGGAAAAATCAATCCGCTCAGCAGCTCTTTTTTTTTTCTTTTTTGACCTTATGCCCCTACTGAAAGGGAAAACTATGGATGTCAATGGGCTGCAGGTTGGGGTCACACTCAGAGGTCTGTGGGGCTGTAATAAAATACTCCTTTTGAGGCCAAGGAACAGACTTGGGCCTACTTGGACCTAGGCACTTATTTACATCAATCAAACCACAAATATCTGATGGGTGACTATTGTAATTATAGCTACCATTTATTAAGCACTATCTTTACTCCAGGTACTCCATAGACATTTAATCTTCACAGCAGCCCTATGGCTCCCTCCACACTGAGCCTGCCAGGCATATCCTAGGGCCCCAGGGCCTTGACACAGGCCAGTCCCTTGACCTGAAATGTGCTTCTCTCACGTAGCTCTCTCCTCTGTCTGTTCAGGTCTTCATACAAACAGCATCTTGTCAGAGGGGCCTTCCCTGGCCACCCTCTCTAGAATCTCACCTGCCACCCCTGCCCTCCAACTTCCATCTCCCCCTTCACCGCCTTATTTTCTCTCCTGAGCAGTCAGTCATCACTAACATTCTATATAGTTGGCTTGTTTTGTTTATTATCTGCTTCCCTCATTAGCACATACGTACCAGGGCAGGGATTGTGTTCCTGTTGTTTCTTCAGGACGAACTATCTGGAACATAGTTAACAGTCCATGCATACCTATAAAATGAACAAATGAAACCTTCAGAGGGCCACGCCTTACTTTGTAGGGACGTGCAGAATTTGGTAATGTGATGATTAGAGCCTATCATTTAAAAAGCTTTTGTGAGTGCCGAATTGCTTTAGTTGTGTCTGACTCTACAACCTTATGGCTGGAAGCCCGCCAGGCTCCTCAGTCCCTGAGATTCTCCAGGCAAGAATACTGGAGTGGATTGCCATGCCCTCCTCCAGGGGATCTTCCTGACCCAGGGATCAAACCCATGTCTCTGACATCTCCTGCATTGGCAGCAGGTTCTTTACTACTAGTGCCATGTGCAAAGCCCCAAAAAGCCTTCACACTGGCATTGTTTCATTGGTGCTGTTTAAAGGCAAGCGAGGAAAATAAGTAGAAATTAGAACAAAGAGAGGATGGGGACTGGGGTTAGGGGTGGGAAATGGCTGGGCAGAGTGGAAGCATGGGCAGTGACACCTCTCACTTTGGCACTGAGGGGAGCTGCCCCTCATGTCTCCTGCCCAGGGGGGCTCTGAGTAGGTGGGTGTTTCCCCAGGACTCTTAATTGGGGCAGAAAATAGCTGCTGTAGTCAGCAAGCATGAAACACCCTGTCCAAGCCAGTTGCTGAAAAGCAGGATTGGTTTCTGAAGTGACAAAGCAGGGTTAGTTGAAAAGTTCAGTTCAGTTCAGTTCAGTCACTCAGTCGTGTCCGACTCTTTTCGACCCCATGAATCGCAGCACGCCAGGCCTCCCTGTCCATCACCAACTCCCGGAGTTCACTCAAACTCATGTCCATCGAGTCAGTGATGCCATCCAGCCATCTTATCCTCTGTCGTCCCCTTCTCTTCCTGCCCTCAATCCCTCCCAGCATCAGGGTCTTTTCCAATGAGCCAACTCTTCACATAAGGTGGCCAAAGTATTGGGGTTTCAACTTCAGCATCAGTCCTTCCAATGAACACCCAGGACTCATCTCCTTTAGGATGGACTGGTTGGATCTCCTTTCAGTCCAAGGGACTCTGTTCAAAAGAGTAGCTTGTAAATAGCCCAGTCAGCTGACACCGGACGGGACCAGAACTAGGTTTTCACCCAGAAGTGGCAGCTGGCACAGCAACCCAATGGCAGGAAAGACACAGGGTCAGAGATAGGTTGACCAGGAGCCAGCAACCAGACACCTGAGGCAGAAGAATCTAGACCTATGATTTAACCGCATAAACAGACTGATTGGATAAACACTCTCTGATAGCTTCCAGGCCATGTGGAAAATATGAAACATTTCCTCCCTTGACACCTGTCTCTAAAGGACAGGCTGCAGCCTTGATTACTTTGTAACAATATATAAATTCAGTTCCTTAAGGAACTCCAGACCAGTATGGCTTGTCCCTGTGTGAATTAAAAAAAAAGGTGGCTGAACGGTTGAGTTCACCGTGTTGTGCACACCAGCAGGTGCTCAGATCGTGCTCCATGGCACAGTGCCCCAAGGAAGAAGGAGGAAAAAAAAAAAACTAATATGAAAGCCAAGAAACAGACTTCACCCACAGCGATCAACTGACCAACAACTAGATGCAGTTCAGTTTAATTTCACAGTCATAGCAGAAATCAGAGTGGAAGTCTTTCAGTGAAAGCCAAAGTGTGATAGTTATGATCAGCTTCCCCAGTGTTAAAAAGTCCTAGAATTGTCGAGATGATTTGGCAAGTCTTACTTCAGGTCTCCATTAAGTGAATGTGGAGGACCTACCATGGACCACAGAGTAAATGCTGCATGGGTCCCCCCGTGACCAAGGGTGATGCCGAGATGTGGTAAGCAAAGGGAGGATCTGTGAGGCTAAGGGCTTGGTCTGGGGAAATGGAACTGTCGATAGAGGCTGTTTAATGAAGGGCAGCCAAGGTCAAATGTGCCGGGAATGCAACGGGTGAAACAGTTAAACGGATCTCTTTACAGGCTAACGTGCACTGCGAATCTACAAAAAGACCACAGTAGAGAGTGTTTCTCAAATATTTGACCCCAGAAATGTTTTTTCAGAGAACCTATATTAGACAAAAACTACTAAGCCTAGGTATCCCTCTGTACCTGTGCTTGGGAAGGAGGCTATGGGCTAAGTGTCCCGTTATAAGCAGATTCTACGCAACTAGTGGGGAAAGACTTGTTACCACTGTGTTAGTGAGTCCTTGAAATGGATATTCAGTTCAATTCAGTTCAGTTCAGTCGCTCAGTCGTGTCTGACTCTTTGTGACCCCATGAGTCACAGCACGCCAGGCCTCCCTGTCCATCACCAACTTCCGGAGTTCACTCAAACTCATGTCCATCGAGTCAGTGATGCCATCCAGCCATCTCATCCTCTGTCGTCCCCTTCTCCTCCTGCCCCCAATCCCTCCCAGCATCAGGGTCTTTTCCAATGAGTCAACTCTTCGCATGAAGTAGCCAAAGTATTGGAGTTTCAACTTCAGCATCAGTCCTTCCAATGAACACCCAGGACTGATCTCCTTTAGGATGGACTAGTTGGCTCTCCTTGCAGTCCAAGATACTCTCAAGAGTCTTCTCCAACACCACAGTTCAAAAGCATCAATTCTTCACCGCTCAGCTTTCTTCATAGTCCAACTCTCACATCCATACATGACCACTGGAAAAACCATAGCCTTGACTAGATGGACCTTTGTTGGCAAAGTAATGTCTCTACTTTTCAATATGCTATCTAGGTTGGTCATAACTTTCCTTCCAAGGAGTAAGCGTCTTTTAATTTCATGGCTGCAGTCACCATCTGCAGTGATTTTGGAGCCCCCAAAAATAAAGTCTGACACTGTTTCCACTGTTTCCCCATCTATCTTCCTCAAACCTCTAAACCTGACTTGGGACAAACAGTGAGCTGGAGATGATGCCTGCCTCTGTGGGAGAACTCAGGGTAGGCCTTTTCCAGATACGCCTCACCATTCAAGGCTTCAAATCAGACCTGCCATGGGAGTAAGTTTTTTGTGGATTTTTAAAATGCTATTTGCAATTTACTATATTGATTTTATCAATCTCTAAAGGGTTACAATTTGAAGAATACCAAATTCTATGTAAACTTAAGTACATTAAAAGCCTTAAACCTCTCAGTTGCATGCTAATCACCTCATGCTGTGAAGTGGGCCAGGGAGGCCTTTGGGTGGGTTTTTCCTTCAGGGATTGAAAATTAAAGCATTAGTCGGTCAGCCCTGTCTGATTCTCTGTGACCCCATGGACTGTAGCCCGCCAAGGCTCCTCTGTCCATGGAATTCTCCAGGCAAGAATAATGAAGTGGGTAGTCATTCCCTTCCTCAGGGGATCTTCCTGACCCAGGAATCAAACCCTGGTCTCCTGTCCTGTGGGCAGATTCTTTACCTTCTGAATCACCAGGGAAGTCTTCCTTCAGAGAAGGTAGTACCAAATACCTTCTTCATGGCAATACAAGATCTTGACTAGGCCCTGCTTTTGAAAAGAACAGGGAAAACTATGATTAAAACTGCTGTTAAAAAGAAGCTTTTAAATTTTGAGTGTGATTCTGTGTTCTAAGCGCCGAACAGTTCACAGCTGTCCCCGATTAGTTCTATTGGATCACAGGTGAGAACCAGGTAAGGCTAAGGCTGAGGCCTCGGGCTGCACGGCGGCGTCAGGAGGCTCACGGGCAGACCTAGCGTGGGCAGCCTTACCTGAAGACACTCTTTCCTCCCTTTGCTTCATGATTCGTGTCCGAATGCCACTTCCTTGACACCAGACCAGGCTCAGTGTCTGAGGAAGAGTGGACCTAACCACCCTGACCTAACTGCAGACCTCAAATGGCCTCCTGCTGCCTGGAGAAAGGTAAGAAAGATTAGCGATGTAAGTTTCTCTACCTATCCTAGTAGAAAGGCCTGAGCCTCGGGGGTCAGCCTGGACCCACAGGATGTGGTTTCCCAGGCCAGCCTAGGGCCCCCTCCCTGGGCTGCTTAAAGTGTGCGTCCAACAAAAGTTTTTTTTAAATTGATGTTTGAATGTGACATTTTGTGAAGTACTGTTTTTTAAGCTTTAATTTGGAGGGGCCTAGAAAATACGTGTTCTCAGTTTTCCTTTTCCACTCTCTTCTGTTCTCGATTCATTTGATTTCCTCCAGCATTGTCCCTTGGAATAATATCTGTACTAAAAAATATTGTTGTTTGGAAAATTAAAAAGAAAGAGAGAAGTGCAGGTAATGGGGACCTGAGGAGCAGCGAGACTAGTGGGTGGTGGGGGCTGAGGAGAAATGTTAGCAAAATAGAATAGCAAAGTCCAGTGTTATTTCAAGACTGAAAAAAAGTGGATTTTACTGTGTTAAATCAATTTAACTTTCCAAATAGTTATTGCTCCCCTACTGTTTATAAAAACACATGAAATAAACGGAGACAGATTCACACAGAGTTGAAGAGTTTTCAGAAACTCTGAGTATACCTATAAGCTCTGCTTCAGTTTTGCCCAGTGTTGTGAACCGTATTAATTCTGTCTGCAGAAATGAGATGGTAAGGCATAAGGGTCAAAGGGGGAACACTGGCATTTATCCACAGCTGTTCCAGGTTTTCAGGTTTAAGATGAATTGGTGGAATCACAGAGGCCTATGTAGGAGGGTTAGACCAATGAAGAAAGGATGGGCTTACTTTGAGGAATTTAATTTGGTGGGAAGAGGAATTTGTTTTTAACCTGGGTCCTGAGATTAAAGCACAGATATGCTAAATCTAAGGTGGGTATCTTGGTTGATAATTCATTCCTCAGGCCTGCTTAAAATATATATATAAATCAGGGTAGATCCTTTAAGGAATACTTATTTTGGTTTAAATAAATTTATAACTGTCCTTCCATAACTGTAGGTTCTGCATTCAAGAATTCAACTGGTTGGGGATAAAAAATATTTGGGAGTTAAGAAACAAGGATATATTGCATAGTAGAGGGAATTATAGCCATTACTTTATAATAAGTTTAATAGATTATAATCTGTAAAAACACTGAATCTCTATGTTATACACCTGAAACTAACATAATTTTATAAATATACTATGCTTCAATAAAATTATATCAATTGTAATTATTCTAATTCCTCAAATTCTTTAATCAATAAAAATGACTTTTAATGATTAAAAATATATATATTTGGGAAAAATACATTGAATAGAAGTGGTGAGAGTAGGCATCCTTGTTTTGTTCCTGAAGTTAGCAGGGAGGCTGTCAGCTGTTCACTGTTGAGTATTATGTTGTCTGTAGGTTTGTCGTCATAGATGGCTTTTATGTTGAAATATGCTCCCTCTATACCCACTTTGGTGAGAGTTTTTTCTATCATGGCTGGACGTTGAATTGTATCAAATGCTTTTTCTGTGTCTGTTGAGATGATTGTGTGTTTTGTCTTTCCTTTTGTTAGTGTGGTGTGCCACATTGGTTGATTTGCATATGTTGAACCATCCTTGTGACCCTGGGATGAATCTAACTTGATTCTTGTGTATGATCCATTTTATGCATTGTTGGATTCAGTTTGGTAATATTTTGTTGAGGATTTTACGTCTATATTCATCGGAGATATTTGCCTGTAATCGTCATCTTCTTCTTTTTTTTTTTTAATAGTGTCTTTATTTGGTTTTGGTACCAGGGTAATGGCGGTCTCAGAGAATGAACTTGGGAATGTTCCCTCCTCTTCAGTACTTTGGAATAGTCTGAGAAGGATTGGTATAAGTTCTCCTTTGTATGTGTAGTAAGAATTCCCCAATGAATCCATCGGGTCCTTCCTGGTTTTATTTGCAGGAAGTTATTATTGTTTTGTTTTGTTTTTTAACAGACTTACTTCTAGTGATCAGCCTGTTCAAATTATCTATTTATTCTTGGCATAATTTTGGCAAGCTGTATGTTTCTAGAAACCTGTCCATTTCTTCTAGGTTGTCCAATTTGTTGCTCATATAACTCAGTATAAAAATTAAAAAATGGGCCGAAGACCTAAATTAGACATTTCTCCAAAGAAGACACACAGGTGGCCTACATAAAAGATGCTCAACATTGCTAATTCTTAGAGAAATGCAAATCAAAACCACAATGAGGTATTACATCATACTGGTCAGAATGGCTGCCATCAAAAAGTCTAAAATAGTAAGTGCTGGAGAGGGTGTGGAGAAAGGGAACCCTTGTGCACTGCTGGTGGGAATGTAAGTTGGTGCAGACACTATGGAAAAATGGTATGGAGGTTCCTTAAACTAAAAATAGAGCTATGATCTGATTCTGGGCATATACCTGGAAAAGAGAAAAGCTTTCATTTGAAAACACACATTCACTTCAATGTTCATAGCAGGAGTATTTACAATAGCTAAGACATGGGAAAAAAACCAAGTGCCTGTAAATATATGATTAGTTTAAGAAAATGTGGTTCATATAGACAATGGAGTATTACTAAATATTGCATTTGCAGTATGAAAGGACCTAGAGATAAACATACTAAGTGAAGTAAGTCAAAGACAAATATCATTTGGTATCACTTATGTGGAATCTCAAAAATAATACAAACGAATCTATATACAAAACAGAAACAGACAGACTCACAGACACAGAAAGCAAACTTTTTGATTATCAAAGGAGAAAGGGAGGTGCGGGAACAATAAGTTAGAAGTATGGGATTAAGAGATAAACTACTACACATAAAATAGATGAGCAACAGGGATTTACTGTATAACACCAGGATATATATTTAATATCTTGTAATAACCTATTGTGTAATGGAAAATAATCTGGAAAAGAATTTTATATATATAGCTGAATCACTTTGCTGTACAACTGGTACTAACAATACTGTGAATCAACTGTACTTCTACTAAAAAATATTTGAGGATAGGCAAATCCATAAAGTAGAATAGAGGTTTACTGAGGTTGAGGGGAGGAGGGAATGGGGAGTTATTGTGTAATGGGTACTGAATTTGTTTGGAATGATGACAAAGTTCTGGAAATAGATAAAGATGATAGTTGCTCAACACTGTGAATGTATTTAGTGTCATTGAATTGTACAGTAAAAAATGATTAAAATGGTAAATTCTGAACTATGTATATTTTACCACAATAAAAAAGGGGAAAAAAATATTCTGGCAAAAAAATTCCAGGAAGTTTCAAAAAAGTAAAACTTGAATTTGTCATGCTCTGGCAACTATTTACGTAACATTGACATCATATTAGGTATTATAAGTAATCTAAAGATGAATTAAAGTGTGTGAGAAGATGTGCACAGGTTATCTGCACATATTACACCATTTTATGTAAGGGACTTAGCATCCACAGGATTTTAGTATCTGCAGGGATTCCGGAGCCATTCCCCATGTATACCAAGGAACAACTGTGCTAAATTGAGTGTGATTCTCTCAAATTTGCACAAATCAGATCCAAAAATATTCTAGATTGTTTTTGACAACAACCCCAAAGAGGGAATTCTTGATAATAGCCCCAAAGAGGGAGCTGTATCTTTAGGTCTAAACAACCTCCTACCTTCCTCAGTTTGTGATCAAAACATGAGGCACAAAAAAATAAGGCAAAGCAGAAAAACAGCTGAGAGAGAAACTGGTGCTTTGTGGTGTTCCTGACTTGTCAGGGTGCAAGCCTTCTTCCTAGCCATCTCACAAGAAGCACGCGCACGGACAGGGGACTGTTCCATCTTTGAGAGATGCAACATGGACAACAGAGTCCATCCTTGCTCTTGTCTATTAGGGAGACAGCCAGGCAGCAGCAGAATTTCTAAGGTGCAGGTTGGCAGGCCCAGGAGTCCTTCAGGCCACAGTCTCTTTGGCCTTTGCCTAAAGTTGCATAAGGGCCAATCCCAGGTCAAGTGGAAGCAAGAGTCAAGGACGGCACGCCTGACCAGGGAAGGAGAGTCAAACAAAACCCACCAAATGGTGCATGACCTTCCCATGTTAAACTTAGGTCAGTGCACCACTTGAACTGCTGTTATAGCTTATTCCTTTTTCCAAAATCCTCCTGAAATTTTTTTCATATTTAAGTGTCTTTGGAGCTTAACCAAATTCTCCTATGGCAATTTAAAATTGAAAACATTTCAAAAGAATACACAAATATAATAAGCCTCTTGATTTGGGAGGGGGTGATGGCCACATTGGGGCACACTGACTTGCCCCTTTCGGAGCAGAAGGCAGATATGAGCTTTCAAAATCATATTCCAGAATATCCACAGGAAGTGAATACAGATTACTCTGTTGTCCTATTTGGATGCTATGCCATTGTGAGCAGTGCCTCAAAATTTGATTGTATGGTCACCTTGTTGAAAGTATGGAAGTTTGAGTGATTTTCATAGCATTTATAGAAGTGGGTTCAATAAAATATTTCAAAACTGGAATGTCCTCAGAGCACTGACTTTTGGGGGCTCTGAAGGAAACATCTGCAAGAAGATGACTTTGTGATAAACATTGTATTTTGAAGTTTCCTAACTCACCATGATAAAGTAACAGCTTGTGTGTAACACTTAGCTCTGGAGAAGCTCTAATTAAACCTGGATATCTGTGTGGTCAGAAAAAATGTTTCCTTGATGCTTACAAGGGCAAAAAAGGCACCATAGAATAACGCACAGTGGTAAAAAGAGTAATGGACCAAGAACCCCAAAACAGACCAGCTTCTTACTTACCCTTATGATCTCAGATATTCTCCAGCCCTGTAGAGTTCAATTCCATCAGTAAAATGAAGATGGATGCTGGCATCTACCATGCACCCTACTGGGCTGTGAACATTTGAGAAAGCTTCATGAATTGTTGACTAAACAACCAGTGTCTTATGTTCTTGTCAAAAGGTAATGAGAGTTAGAATCAAATTGTATCCTATTAAGGAAATAGGTTTATAATCAGATTACTTCTGAAGAACTTCGTGTTTCCTGGCATGATCCTTCATTTCTCTCCTAATATAAAATTTGTCAAGAAACCTGTGGTTCATTGAGTAGAAAATAGCATAGCCAGTAAATAGATTTTACAATGTTTTATTTTATGGCCATCTCATTTGGTCATCCAGATGTGATCTTCTGGACGGAGTCTTAGCCAGAGAGCTTTTCATTACAGAAGGCAGAAACCAATCCAAGTTAGCTCAAAGAGAGATCTTGTTGCAGAAAACAAAAGCAGATCACCAGTAGACCATCTTACATGGCTCCCAGTCAAAGTAGAACCATTCTTCATGCCACTAGGCTTGAGAAACTTCCAAAATCATAACAGTACTTTCCTGTTTCTCAACGGTTTTGTGGCTTATTTTTCTCTTCTACACACTATAGACCCACACGTTACAGAGGTGGCCCAGCCAATACCCCCAAGTGTATATGACATTATTAGTCCAATAACCAAGTATTGATACTATATGTTTCTGAGTCTCTTACTTTAATCTTCTTCTTCTTGCCTGGAATATAGATGCAATGCTATTTTCTTCACATAAGCTTCCTTTTTAGCATTTAAAGCTCAGAATGCATGTCACCAAAGTTACAGAACAATGAGCCGATTTGGGAGTGTACTTTTACAGAACCACCTTTGGGCAAATTACTTAACCACTTTATGCCTCAGTTTCCTAATCTGTAAAGTGGGAATGATATTATGTATTTCCAGCTATATTGCCTGGTCTGTGATGCTCAATATCAGCCATTAACATTACTAGTTTAAAAGAGGTTAATTTATTACACTGACCAAAAGCAGGCATAGAACTATATAATTCAAAACTGTATCAGGTTATAAAATAAAATGAAATAAAGGTGGCACTGAATATGTCAGATAAGTTTCCAGAGAAGATGATTTGATGTAGGTCTTTTTTTTATTTTATTTTATTTTTAAACTTTACATAATTGTATTAGTTTTGCCAAATATCAAAATGAATCCACCACAGGTATACATGTGCTCCCCATCCTGAACCCTCCTCCCTTCTCCCTCCCCATACCATCACTCTGGGTTGTCCCAGTGCACTAGCCCCAAGCATCCAGTATCGTGCATTGAACCTGGACTGGCATCTCGTTTCATACATGATATTTTACATGTTTCAATGCCATTCTCCCAAATCTTCCCACCCTCTCCCACAGAGTCCATAAGACTGTTCCATACATCAGTGTCTCTTTTGCTGTCTCGTACACAGGGTTATTGTTATCATCTTTCTAAATTCCATATATATGCGTTAGTATACTGTATTGGTGTTTTTCCTTCTGGCTTACTTCACTCTGTATAATAGGCTCCAGTTTCATCCACCTCATTAGAACTGATTCAAATGAATTCTTTTTAATGGCTGAGTAATACTCCATTGTGTATATGTACCACAGCTTTCTTATCCATTCATCTGCTGATGGACATCTAGGTTGCTTCCGTGTCCTGGCTATTATAAACAGTGCTGCGATGAACATTGGGGCACACGTGTCTCTTTCCCTTCTGGTTTCCTCAGTGTGTATGCCCAGCAGTGGGATTGCTGGATCATAAGGCAGTTCTATTTCCAGTTTTTTAAGGAATCTCCACACTGTTCTCCATAGTGGCTGTACTAGTCTGCATTCCCACCAACAGTGTAAGAGGGTTCCCTTTTCTCCACACCCTCTCCAACATTTATTATTTGTAGACTTTTGGATCGCAGCCATTCTGACTGGTGTGAAGTGGTACCTCATAGTGGTCTTGATTTGCATTTCTCTGATAATGAGTGATGTTGAGCATCTTTTCATCTGTTTGTTAGCCATCTGTATGTCTTCTTTGGAGAAATGTCTATTTAGTTCTTTGGCCCATTTTTTGATTGGGTCATTTATTTTTCTGGAGTTGAGCTGTAGGAGTTGCTTGTGTATTTTTGAGATTAGTTGTTTGTCAGTTGCTTCATTTGCTATTATTTTCTCCCATTCTGAAGGCTGCCTTTTCACCTTGCTAATAGTTTCCTTTGTTGTGCAGAAGCTTTTAAGGTTAATTAGGTCCCATTTGTTTATTTTTGCTTTTATTTCCGATATTCTGGGAGGTGGGTCATAGAGGATCCTGCTGTGATGTATGTCAGAGAGTGTTTTGCCTAAGTTCTCCTCTAGGAGTTTTATAGTTTCTGGTCTTATGTTTAGATCTTTAATCCATTTTGAGTTTATTTTTGTGTATGGTGTTAGAAGGTGTTCTAGTTTCATTCTTTTACAAGTGGTTGACCAGTTTTCCCAGCACCACTTGTTAAAGAGATTTTCTTTAATCCATTGTATATTCTTGCCTCCTTTGTCAAAGATAAGGTGTCCATATGTGAGTGGATTTATCTCTGGGCTTTCTATTTTGTTCCATTGATCTATATTTCTGTTTTTGTGCCAGTACCATACTGTCTTGATAACTGTGGCTTTGTAGTAGAGCCTGAAGTCAGGCAGGTTGATTCCTCCAGTTCCATCCTTCTTTCTCAAGATCGCTTTGGCTATTCGACGTTTTTTGTATTTCCATACAAATTGTGAAATTATTTGTTCTAGCTCTGTGAAGAATACCGTTGGTAGCTTGATAGGGATTGCATTGAATCTGTAAATTGCTTTGGGTAGTATACTCATTTTCACTATATTGATTCTTCCAATCCATGAACATGGTATATTTCTCCATCTATTAGTGTCCTCTTTGATTTCTTTCACCAGTGTTTTATAGTTTTCTATATATAGGTCTTTAGTTTCTTTAGGTAGATATATTCCTAAGTATTTTATTCTTTCTGTTGCAATGGGGAATGGAATTGTTTCCTTAATTTCTCTTTGTTTTCTCATTATTAGTGTATAGGAATGCAAGGGATTTCTGTGTGTTGATTTTATATCCTGCAACTTTACTATAGTCATTGATTAGTTCTAGGAATTTTCTGGTGGAGTCTTTAGGGTTTTCTATGTAGAGGATCATGTCATCTGCAAATAGTGAGAGTTTTACTTCTTCTTTTCCAATTTGGATTCCTTTTATTTCTTTTTCTGCTCTGATTGCTGTGGCCCAAACTTCCAAAACTATGTTGAATAGTAATGGTGAAAGTGGGCACCCTTGTCTTGTTCCTGACTTTAGAGGAAATGCTTTCAATTTTTCACCATTGAGGATAATGTTTGCTGCGTGTTTGTCATATATAGCTTTTATTATGTTGAGGTATGTTCCTTCTATTCCTGCTTTCTGGAGAGTTTTTATCATAAATGGGTGTTGAATTTTGTCAAAGGCTTTCTCTGCATCTATTGAGATAATCATATGGTTTTTATTTTTCCACTTGTTAATGTGGTGTATTACATTGATTGATTTGTGGATATTGAAGAATCCTTGCGTCCTTGGGATAAAGCCCACTTGGTCATGGTGTATGATCTTTTTAATGTGTTGTTGGATTCTGATTGCTAGAATTTTGTTAAGGATTTTTGCATCTATGTTCATCAGTGATATTGGCCTGTAGTTTTCTTTTTTTGTGGGATCTTTGTCAGGTTTTGGTATTAGGGTGATGGTGGCCTCATAGAATGAGTTTGGAAGTTTACCTTCCTCTGCAATTTTCTGGAAGAGTTTGAGCAGGATAGGTGTTAGCTCTTCTCTAAATTTTTGGTAGAATTCAGCTGTGAAGCCATCTGGACCTGGGCTTTTGTTTGCTGGAAGATTTTTGATTACAGTTTCAATTTCTGTGCTTGTGATGGGTCTGTTAAGATTTTCTATTTCTTCCTGGTCGAGTTTTGGAAAGTTGTACTTTTCTAAGGATTTGTCCATTTCTTCCACGTTGTCCATTTTATTGGCATATAATTATTGATAGTAGTCTCTTATGATCCTTTGTATTTCTGTGTTGTCTGTTTTGATCTCTCCATTTTCATTTCTAATTTTATTGATTTGATTTTTCTCCCTTTGTTTCTTGATGAGTCTGGCTAATGGTTTGTCCATTTTATTTATCCTTTCAAAGAACCAGCTTTTGGCTTTGTTGATTTTTGCTATGGTCTCTTTTGTTTCTTTTGCATTTATTTCTGCCCTAATTTTTAAGAGTTCTTTCCTTCTACGAACCCTGGGGTTCTTCATTTCTTCCTTTTCTAGTTGCTTTAGGTGTAGAGTTCGGTTATTTATTTGACTTTTTTCTTGTTTCTTGAGGTATGCCTATATTGCTATGAACTTTCCCCTTAGCACTGCTTTTATAGTGTCCCACAGGTTTTGGGTTGTTGTGTTTTCATTTTCATTCATTTCTATGCAAATTTTGATTTCTTTTTTGATTTCTTCTGTGATTTGTTGGTTATTCAGCAGCGTGTTGTTCAGCCTCCATATGTTGGAATTTTTAACAGTTTTTCTCCTGTAATTGAGATGTAATCTTACTGCATTGTGGTCAGAAAAGATGCTTGGAATGGTTTCTATTTTTTTGAATTTACCAAGGCTAGCTTTATGGCCCAGGATGTGATCTATCCTGGAGAAGGTTCCATGTGCGCTTGAGAAAAAGGTGAAATTCATTGTTTTGGGATGAAATGTCCTATAGATATCAATTAGATCTAACTGGTCTATTGTATCATTTAAAGTTTGTGTTTCCTTGTTAATTTTCTGTTTAGTTGATCTATCCATAGGTGTGAGTGGGGTATTAAAGTCTCCCACTATTCTTGTGTTATTGTTAATTTCTCCTTTCATACTTGTTAGCATTTGTCTTACATACTGTGGTGCTCCTGTGTTGGGTGCATATATATTTATAATTGTTATATCTTCTTCTTGGATTGATCCTTTGATCATTATGTAGTGACCATCTTTGTCTCTTTTCACAGCCTTTGTTTTAAAGTCTATTTTATCTGATATGAGTATTGCTACTCCTGCTTTCTTTTGGTCCCTATTTGCATGGAAAATCTTTTTCCAGCCCTTCACTTTCAGTCTGTAGGTGTCCCCTGTTTTGAGGTGGATCTCTTGTAGACAACATATGTAGGGGTCTTGTTTTTGTATCCATTCAGCCAGTCTTTGTCTTTTGGTTGGGGCATTCAACCCATTTACGTTTAAGGTAATTACTGATAAGTATGATCCCGTTGCCATTTACTTTATTGTCTTGGGTTCGAATTTATACACCGTTTTTGTGTTTCCTGTCTAGAGAATATCCTTTAGTATTTGTTGGAGAGCTGGTTTGGTGGTGCAGAATTCTCTCAGCTTTTGCTTGTCTGAAAAGCTTTTGATTTCTCCTTCATACTTGAATGAGATCCTTTCTGGGTACAATAATCTGGGCTGTAGGTTATTTTCTTTCATCATTTTAAGTATGTCTTGCCATTCCCTCCTGGCTTGAAGAGTTTCTATTGAAAGATCAGCTGTTATCCTTATGGGAATTCCCTTGTGTGTTATTTGTTGTTTTTCCCTTGCTGCTTTTAATATTTGTTCTTTGTGTTTGATCTTTGTTAATTTGATTAATATGTGTCTTGGGGTGTTTCACCTTGGGTTTGTCCTGTTTGGGACTCTCTGGGTTTCTTGGACTTGGGTGATTATTTCCTTCCCCATTTTAGGGAAGTTTTCAACTATTATCTCCTCAAGTATTTTCTCATGGTCTTTCTTTTTGTCTTCTTCTTCTGGAACCCCTATGATTCGAATGTGTAGCGTTTAATATTGTCCTGGAGGTCTCTGAGATTGTCCTCATTTCTTTTAATTCGTTTTTCTTTTATCCTCTCTGATTCATGTATTTCTACCATTCTATCTTCTAATTCACTAATCCTATCTTCTGCCTCTGTTATTCTACTATTTGTTGCCTCCAGAGTGTTTTTAATTTCATTTATTGCATTATTCATTATATATTGACTTTTTTATTTCTTCTAGGTCCTTGTTAAACCTTTCTTGCATCTTCTCAATCCTTGTCTCCAGGCTATTTATCTGTGATTCCATTTTAATTTCAAGATTTTGGATCAATTTCACTATCATTATTCGGAATTCTTTATCAGGTAGATTCCCTATCTCTTCCTCTTTTGTTTGGTTTGGTGGGCATTTATCCTGTTCCTTTACCTGCTGGGTATTCCTCTGTCTCTTCATCTTGTTTAAAATGCTGATTTTGGGGTGTCCTTTCTATATTCTGGCAGTTTGTGGAGTTCTCTTTATTGTGGCGTTTCCTCACTGTGTGTGGGTTTGTACAGGTGGCTTGTCAAGGTTTCCTGGTTAGGGAAGCTTGTGTCGGTTTTCTGGTGGGTGGAGCTGTATTTCTTCTCTCTCCTTTCGAAGAGTTGGGTTGCTTTTCTGGGTGCCTGATGTCCTCTGCCGGCATTCAGAAGTTGTTTTGTGGAATTTACTTGACGTTTAAATGCTCTTTTGATGAATTTGTGGGGGAGAAAGTGTTCTCCCCGTCCTACTTCTCCGCCATCTTGGCTCCTCCCCCTGATGTAGGTCTTAAAAGAAGCAATTGAAAAGACTTGAAGAGAAGTGTTTTGGTTTTTCATGACTGTGTTAACAAACTATCCGAAAACGTAGTGACTTAAAGCAAAGAATCAGCTTTTGGTTTGGTTGAACCTAGGTGTTGTTTGGGGATCTGCTTTCTGTCCCCACGGTTGGGGTGGGGTGGGGTTGATAGAGAGTCTGAGGTTGGGAGGGGGAGACTGAGATGGCTCTCAATGTGGTTTTCTAGCTGGAGCTTGCAAGTCACACACCGGTGCTGCTCTCCTGCCCCAGAAATGATGAACTCAGGCCTTCCTTCTCATCACCCCCTTCTTCCCTAGAGAGCTGGTGGAGTCCTGTGAATAGCAAGGCGTTCCTAGCACAGAGAGGTGTCAGCACTTCTGCTGGAGGGTGGGGACTGCTCTCATGTTACAGCTGTTGTTCAGTTGCAAGTCAGGCAAGTCTGACTCTTTGCAACCCCATGGACCAGCACGCCAGGTTTCCCTGTCCTTGATTAACTCCCGGAACTTGCTCAAACTCATATCCATTGAGTTGGTGATGCCATCCAACCATCTCATCCTCTGTCATCCCCTTATCCTGCCTTCAATCTTTCCCAGCATCAGGGTCTTTTCTAATGAGTCACCTCTTCATATTAGTGTCCAAAGTATTGGAGCTTCAGCTTCTGCATCAGTCCCTCCAGTGAATATTCAGGACTGATATCCTTTAGGATGGATTTGTTGGATCTCCTTGCAGTCCAAGGGACTCTCAAGAGTCTTCTCCAACACCAGAGTTGAAAACCATCAATTCTTTGGTGCTCAGCTTTCTTTATGGTTCAGCTCTCACATTCATACATGACTACTGGAAAAACCATAACTTTGACTAGATGGACCTTTGTTGGCAAAGTAATGTCTCTGCTTTTTAATATGCTGTCTAGGTTGGTCATAGCTTCTCTTCCAAGGAGCAAGCATGTTTTAATTTCATGGCTGCAGTCACCATCTGCAGTGATTTTGGAGCCCAGAAGTGGGTCACTATTTCCATTATTTCCTCATCTATTTGCCATGAAGTTATGGGACCAGATGCCATGATCTTCGTTTTTTAAATGTTGAGTTTTAAGCCAGCTTTTTCACTCTCCTCTTTTTTACTTTCACCAAGGGGTTCTTTAGTTCCTCTTCACTTTCTGCCATCAGGGTGGTGTCATCTGCATATCTGAGGTTATTGATATTTCTTCCAGTAATCTTGATTCTGGCTTGTGCTTCATCCAGTCTGGTATTTCACATGATGTACTCTGCATGTAAGTTAAATAAGCAGAGTGACAATACACAGCCTTGACGTACTCCTTTCCCAATTTGGAACCAGTACGTTGTTCCATGTCTGGTTCTAACTATTGGTTCTTGACCTACATTACATACAGGTTTCTCAGGAGGTAGATAACGTGGTCTGGTATTCCCATCTCTTTAAGAAATTTCAGTTTGTTGTTATCGACAGAGTCAAAGGCTTTTGCATAGTCAGTGAAGCAGAAACAGATGTTTTTCTGAAATTCTCTTGCTTTTTCTATGATCCAATGGACGTTGACAATTTGATCTCTGATTCCTCTGCCTTTTCTAAATCCAGCTTGGACCTCTAGAAGTTATTAGCTCATTTACTGCTAAAGCCTAGCTTGGAGAATTTTGAGCATGACTTTGCTAGCTAGCGTGTGAAATGAGTGCAGGTTACAGCTGAAAGAAGGGCAAAGCCTCTTGCATTCACCAAATCTGGCTCTTCCTTAGCCCCTGTCTCCCCATCTTCCTTTGTCCCTGCCTCCTTACTGATTCTTCCACTTAGATCTCTGGAAGTTAGATTCCCTTCTCCCATTTCTTCATGCTGAGCTCCAAACTTCTCTATGATGCCTGCAGAATGTGAGTTTTTTGTTTGTTTTAAATGCACACAACTTCATCTTAGAGCAGCATTAGTCTCAGGGTTCATTAATTAAGACATCACACTTGACTAGATCTTCACTGATTCTCGCCATCATCCTCAGTGCCTGACTCAGAACCTGGCTCAGGATTGGAGCTCCAGCCACAGTGGTTGAATGACTAGCACCCTGCTGGGAATCACGTCCCTGCTCATGATCTGATATTTTGTCTTCAAGTTTGTCCCTTCAGTCTCTTCTCCCATCACAGACTGTATCTGGGGAAAACAAGAGATGAGTTTCTTAGAAACAGCTTCTGTCAGCAGTCGGTCTCCCTCCCGCCCCCTCCTCTGGCCAAAGTGGTGAGGCTGTAAACAGCTCTCATCAGGAAACTGACACTCAGAAAACCAATTAGGGAGCTGCCCAATGACTCAGGAGAGTGTCATCAGGGAGCCAGGCGGGGAACACACAGTGGACAAGAACCTGTAAGATGTGACCTTTTGGAGACAGTGTTGATTGTAAATAGTCAGGCTCTGAGTTTAATCATTCAGTAGCTACAGAACTTCTTTACATACATCTCGTGTTTTGTGAGACTGCTGGACTGAGGAGATTTTTCAACAGCAAAGTCTAGGTAGTTCCTCAGGGAAACATTTTATGTGGTATTCTTTGGCCTCGTATACGAATCTTCTCAGGCTGCCATAACAAAGCATCATGACTGAGTGCATCAAACAACAGAAATGTATTTTCTCACTGTCCTGGAGGCCAGAAACCTGAGGTCCAGGTGCTGGTGGGGTAGGGTCCTTCTGAGCGTCTCTCCTGGGCTGGCAGATGGCTGCGCTCGCGCTGTGTCTTCACCTGGTTGTTCCTCTGTGCTTGTGCCCCAGTATTCTTTCTTTTTATAAGGACATGAATTGTATCAGATTAGAGCTCATCCATATGACCTCATTTGAGCTTCCCTGGTGGCTCAGAGGGTAAAGAATCCACCTGCAATGGGGGAGACCTGGGTTCAATCCCGGGGTTGGGAAGATCCCCTGAAGGGAATGGCAACCCACTCCAGTGTCCTGGCCTGGAGAATTCCATGGACAGAGGAACCTGGCAGGCTACAGTCCATGGGGTGTCAAAGAGTCAGACATGACTGAGTGACTTTCATTTCACTTCAATGACCTCATTTAACTGTAATTAAATGGCCCTATCTCCAAGCGCGGTCACATTCTAAGGTACTAGGGGTTAAGACTAACATATGAATTTGGTGGGGGACACAATTTTGTCTCTAACACCTTTTTGGGAATTCCCTGGTGGTCCAGTGGTTAGAACTCAGTGTTTTCACTTCTGGGGCTCAGGTTCAATCCCTGGTCAGGGGACTAAGAAGATCCAGCAAGCTGCCTGGTGCAGCCAGAACAAACAAATAACAGCAACAAAATCACCTTGTATGCTTGTGGAGGTGAAGAGTGGCAGAATATATACCCCCAAATATACCACTGTGTCATAAGGATTATTTTGAGTTAAAGACTCTTGAAAAACAGCACATTCATGAAGGGTATGCTGAACTCACCTTTCTTCCTAAAAGCAGGAGATAAGTCTCCCATGTGAAAGATGCCTTCCCTGTACCAAGGGGAAAGAAACATACTGATGAGCAGAGATGGGAAGCTGAGGCTGATAGAAATCTGTACAAACAGAGCTTACTAAAATAACCCTCATCTTCCTTTTGTCTTCACAGATATTTTAGTGAAGTGAGTGAAAGTCATTCAGTCGTGTCCAACTCTTTGCGACCCCATGGACTATATAGTCCATGGAATTCTCGAGGCCACAATACTGGAGTGGGTAGCCTTTCCCTTCTCCAGGGGATCTTCCCAACCCAGGGATCAAACCCAGGTCTCTTGCATTGCAGCTGGATTTTTTTACCAGTTGAACCACCAGGGAAGCCCAAGAATACTGGAATGGGTAGCCTATCCCTTCTCCAGCTGATCTTCCCAATCCAGGAATTGAACCAGGGTCTCCTGCATTGCGGACAGATTCTTTACCAACTGAGCTATGAGGGGAGCCCTTTACTTTTCCACAATGACTATTTTTTGTTCAACCTGGTATATAAGCACTTAGGCCTAACTGCTTTGGGGTCTTCTTGTTCCAGTGAAGGCTCCTGTGTACATGTAAAAATATTAAATAGAATTTGCATGCTTTTCTCTCCTGTTAATCTGTCTTTTATCAATTTAATTCTCAGTCCCAGCTGGAAGCTGTAAAAGGGTACAGGAGAAGTTTTGCCTCCCTGCAGAGGCTTGCTAAATACTTTGTGTTGGATGAAAAACAGCATCCTTCCCCGCCTCCTGCCTTTTTGCCAATTCCTAGGATTATTGAAACAAAAATGGGTTGTAAACAGGGGAGGGGACAGCAGAGGGGACTCCAGGAGGAGTTATGTGAATGTGGACACCCACATTCACAAGATCCTTGGCCCTGTCTTTGTTTTGTCTCTGTCTCTCTTGAGATCATCTGATTCTTTTCTTGCTCTGTTTGGCAGAGCAAACAAACTAGATTTCAGAGTCATTTTGATGGGAGTGGGGGAGGTATAGGAAAATAATGACTGGATTACTAATAATATTTTCGGAAATTCTGTAGTTTACCCCTGTGGAAACCCTGTGGGAATTTGCATTACAGTATTTTCACTGAGTGTAGGGCAAGGAGTTGGCTTGTAGCTACCGTTTCCCTGCAAGTCTCAGGATGCGTAGCATTTCTAGCTTTTTGTCTTGAAGTGTCCTGGGTGGCATTAGAAGCCAAAGTCATGAACAACGGAGAGGCGCAGGCAAGCTGTCACGTGATGCTGCCTACTGGCTCTGTCACCACTGGCTGCCTTGACCCTGCTGCCCAGGAACCCCTCCCAGGATGACCTCCAGCAGGAAGGCCACCCTGACTGAGATGCAGAAACCATATGACAGGCTTCGCTCCTCAATGCCGTGCAGTAGATGGTGCAGATGAACCTATTCACAGGGCAGGGATAGACAGGCAGCATGAAGAATGGACATGTGGACACAAGGGTGGGGAGGGGAGAGGTATGAGACAAACTGTGTTTGGGAGAGACACATATATATATTACTATGTGTAAAACAGATAGCTAGCTTTTGGGCTTCCCAGGTGGGCGCTAGTGGTAAAAAGCCTGCCTGCCAATACAGAAGATGTAAGAGATGTGGGTTGGACCCCTGGGTTAGAAAGATCCCCTGGAGGAGGGCCTTGCAACCGACTCCAGTATTCTTGCCTGGGGAATCCCATGGACAGAGGAGCCTGGTGGGCTACAGTCCATGGAGTCACACAGAGTCGGATATGACTAAGCGGCTTGGCATACACAGTGGGAAGCTGCTATATACCCCAGGGATCCCAGCTTGGTACACTGTGATGACCTGGGGGTGGGGGTGGGGGCTGATAAGAGGGAGGTTCAAGAGGGAGGGAATATATGTATACTTATGGCTGATTCATGTTATTGTTTAGCAGAAACTAACACAACATTGTAGAGCAATTATGCTCCAGTTTAAAAAAAAAATTAAATGAACTGTCTATGTCTCACATGGGAGGGGCTGGAACATCTGACTTTGGCACGTATTTTTGGAAGATAGATTTTTGGTATTGCTGTGTTTATGAGAGCTCTATATTTCACCCCAGATCATAGCTAGACTTCTTATTTCTCAAAAAGCAGAAATTTTCTGATTATTTAAAAACTGATCAAATCTTAGGCAACCAACATACTTTACTTGAAGTGCAGTTTTTGTTTTTTCTTTATAAGAATGGAAAATGGCATGAGAGAGAAATGATATGGTATGTTTTTGCCTTATTTTATGTCGAGATATTAAAATAATTTTGTTTCAGAGCCATTTTATCTAAAGACTATGATGACTGAGTCTTCCATTTTTTATAGGCCGCACAAATACCTTTCTCTTCAAATAATGAATGGAGTGGTTATATAATTGAAGCAATTATTTAGTAGTGAATATAGAAATTTATCAAGATTTATTTATTGAGGTATTTCTCATGTGTTTTTGAGAATGATGGAGGTTTTCATGGAAAAAGACACATCTGGAGTCTGTGGTTGTTGGAGTGTATGAATGATTTTCAATCAAAGGCTTAACTCTTATAAAGGGCAGTTTTTATTAATATATATGCATATATGTTCATGGGGTGCTCAAGGCACGAGTAGTGAAATGATTTGCCATTCCCTTCTCCAGTGGACCACATTTTGTCAGAACTCTCCACCATGACCTGTACATATTGGTTGGCCCTGCACAGTATGGCTCATAGCTCCATTTAGTTACACAAGGCTGTGGTCCATGTGATCATTTTGGTTAGCTCTCTGTGATGGTGGTTTTTGTTCTGGAGGCTGTGGAATTATACTTGTTTCTTCTGTCTGCCCTCTGGTAGAGAAGTAAGCTTGTGTAAGTTTCCTGATGGGAGGCAGTGGCTGTGGGGAAAACTGGGTCTTGCTCTGGTGGGCAGGGCCATGCTCAGTAAATCTTTAATCCAACTGTCTGCTGAAACTTCAGGAGAGAGTGAAGGGCAGGGAAACCTGGCATGCTGCAATTCATGGGGTTGAAAAAAGTTGGACATGACTTAGCAACTAAACAATAATACATATATGTATATTGACATATACAAATACACAACCACAAACTTGACTGAAAATAAGAGAAAGCTTAAAATTAGGGAAAATGTTTTTAAAGAATAAATTTAAAAACTGCTCCTTAAAGCTTCATTTTAACCTATATTCATGTATTAGTTTCTACAAAACCCCGCCAGTCTTACTTTGCAGAGGTATTCAAAATCGATTCTTGTTACTACAGTGTTTCTTGTTTCTTCTTCTTCATAGGAATGAATTGATTTCCCAAAGTCCATTGGGAAAGTAAAAATGATAAAATTATATTAAAAAAAAAAAAAACTTTTCTAGTTCAGTTCAGTTCAGTTGCTCAGTCGTGTCTGACTCCTTGCCACCCCATGAACTGCAGCACGCCAGGCCTCCCTGTCCATCACCAACCTGGAGTTTACCGAAACTCATGTCCATGGAGTCAGTCATGCCATCCAGCCATCTCATCCTCTGGTGTCCCTCCTGCCCTCAATCCCTCCCAGCATCAGAGTCTTTCCCAATGAGTCAACTCTTGGCATGAGGTGCCCAAAGTACTGGAGTTTCAGCTTTAGCATCATTCTTTCCAAAGAACACCCAGGACTGATCTCCTTTAGAATGGACTGGTTGGATCTCCTTGCAGTCCAAGGGACTCTCAAGAGTCTTCTCCAACACCACAGTTCAAAAGCATCAATTCTTCAGCGCTCAGCCTTCTTCACAGTCCAACTCTCACATCCATACATGACCACAGGAAAAACCATATCCTTGACTAGACGGACCTTTGTTGGCAAAGAAATGTCTCTGCTTTTGAATAGGCTATCTAGGTTGGTCAAAACTTTCCTTCCAAGGAGTAATCGTCTTTAGCAGTTTCTAATTATACTCTACAAAAACAATTTTGATTTCATATAAATAAAGGGGTTTATTAATGTGTCAAGACATCCTGGAATGTGAAGTCAAGTGGGCCTTAGAAAGCATCACTACGAACAAAGCTAGTGGAGGTGATGGAATTCCAGTTGAGCTATTTCAAATCCTGAAAGATGATGCTGTGAAAGTGCTGCACTCAATATGCCAGCAAATTTGGAAAGCCCAGCAGTGGCCACAGGACTGGAAAAGGTCAGTTTTCATTCCAATCCCAAAGAAAGGCAATGCCAAGAATGTTCAAACTACCGCACATTGCACTTATCTCACACGCTAGTAAAGTAATGCTCAAAATTCTCCAAGCCAGGCTTCAGCAATATATGAACCGTGAACTTCCTGATGTTCAAGCTGGTTTTAGAAAAGGCAGAGGAACCAGAGATCAAATTGCCAACATCCACTGGATCATGGAAAAAGCAAGAGAGTTCCAGAAAAACATCTATTTCTGCTTTATTGACTATGCCAAAGCCTTTGACTGTGTGGATCACAATAAACTGTGGAAAATTCTGAAAGAGATGGGAATACCACACCACCTGACCTGCCTCTTGAGAAATCTGTATGCAGGTCAGGAAGCAACAGTTAGGACTGGACATGGAACAACAGACTGGTTCCAAATAGGAAAAGGAGTTCGTCAAGGATGTATATTGTCACCCTGTTTATTTAACTTCTATGCAGAGTACATCATGAGAAATGCTGGGCTGGAAGAAACACAAGCTGGAATCAAGGTTGCCGGGAGAAATATCAATAACCTCAGATATGCAGATGACACCACCCTTATGGCAGAAAGTGAAGAAGAACTAAAAAGCCTCTTGATGAAAGTGAAAGAGGAGAGTGAAAAAGTTGGCTTAAAGCTCAACATTCAGAAAACGAAGATCATGGCATCTGGTCCCATCACTTCATGGGAAATAGATGGGGAAACAGTGGAAACAGTGTCAGACTTTATTTTTCTGGGCTCCAAAATCACTACAGATGGTGACTGCAGCCATGAAATTAAAAGATGCTTACTCCTTGGAAGGAAAGTTATGACCAACCTAGATGGCATATTCAAAAGCAGAGACATTACTTTGCCAACAAAGGTTCGTCTAGTCAAGGCTATGGTTTTTCCTGTGGTCATGTATGGATGTGAGAGTTGGACTGTGAAGAAGGCTGAGCGCCAAAGAATTGATGCTTTTGAACTGTGGTGTTGGAGAAGACTCTTGAGAGTCCCTTGGACTGCAAGGAGATCCAACCAGTCCATTCTGAAGGAGATCAGCCCTGGGATTTCTTTGGAAGGAATGATGCTAAAGCTGAAACTCCAGTACTTTGGCCACCTCATACGAAGAGTTGACTCATTGGAAAAGACTTTGATGCTGGGAGGGACTGGGGGCAGGAGGAGAAGGGGATGACAGAGGATGAGATGGCTGGATGGCATCACTGACTCGATGGACTAAGTCACTTCAGTCGTGTCCGACTCTGTGCGACCCCATAGACGGCAGCCCACCAGGCTCCCCCGTCCCTGGGATTCTCCAGGCAAGAACTCTGGAGTGGGTTGCCATTTCCTTCTCCAATGTATGAAAGGGAAAAGTGAAAGTGAAGTCGCTCAGTCCCGTCCAACTTTTAGCGACCCCATGAACTGCAGCCTACCAGGCTCCTCCGCCCATGGGATTTTTCCAGGCAAGAGTACTGGAGTGGGGTGCCATTTAGCAGCAAGTAATAATGTAGAGTTTTTGCTATTTGTTACCAAAATGACAGCTTGCCTTCAGAGCAACTGTATGCGATGTTCCGTAAGGCCCAAAGTCCATTTCTTGCTAATTCCACAAGCCTTCTGTTTCACTCTTTGGTTCACCCATGCTTCCTAACACTATCCATTCATCTAAGCCAGCATTTGAGACAGGAATTGAAATATTTTTGACAAATATAATTTCAAATTCCACCATATGAGTTTTGGTTAAATGTGCCAGTTAAACAATTATGTTTAGTATCACTCCTGCTAGAACTAATTCTTAAATGTCAGTAAAGAATTTTTAAAACCTTTTAAATGCATAAAACCACAAAAAGTGAGAGTGGAAGGAAAAATGAGGAGGCATCCAATACCTGGAAGCTAGAAGAAATATTTGCACTGAATGATTTAGGGCAGGGTTTCTCAACATGGTACTATTGACCTTTGGGGGCCAGATACCTGTTTGTTGTAAAAAGCCAGGATGTTTAACAGCATCCCTGCCTTCTACCTACTAGTTGCCAGTAGCATCTCTTCCCCGGTTGTGACAAACTCAGTATCTCCAGTTATTGTCAGATGGCCCTGGCTGATAGCCATTGATTTAGAGAATCAGAAAAAAACTAAAAGTATCTCTAGGGAGAATCCAGAAAGCAGGCTTGTCAAGGCCAGAGAACACCCAAAAGGCTTGAAGGTGGAGGCACCAGCCAGAAAACAGGATTAGCTGAAGATCAGTGTGAAAGGTAGATAATCCCAGTCTATCCCCTCCCACCTCCTTTCCCCTCCCTCACCATTGGAAATTCATTCCTTGGAGAGCCTGAGTCTGAGAAGCTGAACTAAAGATTTTATACTGGGTGTGGGTATTATGTGAGAATCTAATAACGCAAGTGGAATTCTAGCCTCTTACTCAATTCAGCTCTAAAAACATAGGCATTCACATATGCATTGTCCAGACAAGAGACTAGAGAATTCTTATGAGAAACTGACCAAGCCTGGCCAGGTCACCCTACAACCTACAGTCGAATCTATCAGTCAATAATCTCTCCCTCCTCTGCCTCCCATGGCTTCTAAACTAGGTTTTCAGTGCCTTACTCTAGTGAAAGAGACAGCCAAGGTATGCAGTATTTTAAGAACATCTCCAGTATGAAAGAGAAAAAGAGGGACTTCCCTGGTGGTCCAGTGGTTAAGATTCTGAGCTCCCAGTACAGAGGGCCTGAGTTCAATCCCTGTTCAGGGAACTAGATCCCACATGCTGCAACCAAGGTTCACATTCTGCAACCAGGAGTCACATGCCACAGCCAAATAAATAAATATTAAAAGAGTGAGAGAGAGAAAAAAAAAAAAACAAGAAGGAACTTAGAAAAAACAAATATTATAGGGAGCAAGTGAAGACTTAAAAAACACTGTAAGTGAAGCTTCTCTTCCCAGATCTTGGTTTCTAAGTACCATTTTCCATGGGGCTGGATGCACAGAAACATCTTGTGCCAGAAGATAAAGAAATGCCAAAGAATGACAAAAGAAGATGGAAAAAAAAAAAAAAAAAACACAGGAGCCATCTTGAATGGTGTTTCCTCACCAAAATGGGGCAATTGGAGTACAAAAATAAAAAACATAGGATTATAGCCCTTGATTAAAATAGGAATCCATGAGTCCAGACTGAGAAAGACAAATAAGGGAGAAAGGAAATCCTTCCTTTCAAAGGACATCAGCTAATAATTGTAGAAAGAAAATGGGAATGGATAATCACCATCTGGCAACATAGTCAGTGGTAGCTGATACAGACAAGGTCATAAATAGAGGCTAAGACTCTTGTGGGTAGAGGTTTGGTGAGGAACAGATACTGGCATACACTCAGAATTGCCCTGCACAAAATCCCAATTAAATACAAAGGGGGAACTGGTCACTTCACAGTGGAGAAAACTGGCTGACACCAAATAATGGGAAATCGGAATTAATATTACCAGTAGTGGGATGGGTCCACACTGTGCATCTGATGTGAGGCGTCAAGTAAGAACACAGCATCATTTTAAAAATAATTTTATTTATTCATTTTTGGCTGTGCTGGGTCTTTGCTGCTCAGGCTTTTCTCTAGTTGCAGTGAGTAGGGACTCCTCTCTAACTGTGGTGCTCAGGCTTCTCACTGCAGTGGTCTCTCTTGTGTAGCACGGGCTCCAGGAGACATGGGCTCAGTAGTTGTAGGTCTCAGGCTCTAGAGGTCAGGCTCAATAGCTGTGCTGCACGGGCTTAGTGCTCTGTGGCATGTGGGATCTTCTCAGACCAGGGATTGAACCGGTGTCTCCTGAATTGGTAGATGGATTATTTACCACTGAACCATCAGGGAAGCCCCAAGGGCATCATTTTTTCAGTATTCCTTCCAAGAGTCTATGGCTCAAGTCCGATCATGGGAAGCATTGTACACACTGAGGTTGATGATTGTCTTATCTTGTGTTAAGATTGTTAATGACTTGAGAGACAGGGAAAGACTGCAGAACTGTTTAGATCAATATATAAATGTATTGTAGGTTTCTATATAGGATTCTAGATCTTAAAAGAGGAATTATTTGGAGAGTTGGTGGAATCTCTACTAAATGGGATCTAGCAAAGATACCACACCTGACACAGCCCCTGTTATCAGGGCTACTTCTTGTTTGTGTTTAAAGTCCACTGTTACCTTCAAATTATTGTTTTTTGTTTGTTTGTTTTTTTGCAGAGGGCAGAATGGTCAGTTATATGGAGATATTATGAGGTCCTCCTACTACCCCTGTATTCTTTACATTTTTAAGAGTGGCACTAATTTCTGCCAGATCCTCTGTGATGAAGTATTGTCTTTGATTTACTATCTTGGCCATGGATGTGTGTGTGTGTGTGTGTGTGTGTGTGTGTGTGTGTGTGTGGGTTGGCAGTTTCAGAGCTCTCCACTTGGCCATTTCACCATGATATCTCTTATCCCACCAGCCAAGGAGGAAGAATGGCGTTGTATCAATTACTGGGAATGTCAATGCCAACTATACATTCAGAGATCAGGAAAGTACTACAGATGGGTCTGCAGACCTGGCAGATGCACAGCAAGCCACACCTGGCCTGGAGCTCCATTCATTTCCAGACTACTCATAATCCTACCAAGGCCAACAACATACTTTGCAGGACCCAGCACAAGTTGAACACGCAGAGCCCTTTGTTCTAAAATTAAGAATTTCAAAAGGGAAATATCGGGATGTTGGACAAATATAAAACCACACTTGTAGTTGTTGTACAGTCTCTAAGTCATGTGTGACTCTTTGTGACACCATGGACTGCAGCACACCCAGCTACCTTGTCCTTCACCATCTCCCGGAGCTTGCTCAAACTCATGTCCATTGAGTCAGTAATGCCACCCAACCATCTCATCTTCTGTCATGCCCTTCTCCTTCTGACTTCAATATTTCTCAGCATCAGGGTCTTTTCTAATGAGTTGCCTCTTTGCATCAGGTGGACAAAGTATTGGAGCTTCAGTTTCTGTATCAGTCCCTAGAATGAATATTCAGGATTGATTTCCTTTAGGATTGACTGGTTTGATCTCCTTGCAGTCCAAGGGACTCTCAAGAGTCTTCTCCAACACTACAGTTCAAAAGCATCAGTTCTTCAGTGCTCAGCCTTCTTTATAATCCAGCTCTCACATCCATACAGACTATTGGAAAAACCATAGATTTTATCAGATGGACCTTTGCTGGCAAAGTAATGTCTCTGCTTTTTAATATGCTGTCTAGGTTGGTCATAGCTTTTCTTCAAAGGAGCAAGCGTCTGTTAATTTCATGGCTGCAGTTACCATCCGCAGTGATTTTGGAGCCCAAGAAAATAAAGTCTGTCACTTTTTCCATTGTTTCCCCACCTATTTGCCATGAAGTGATGGGACTGGATGCCATGATCCTCATTTTTCGAATGTTGAGTTTTAAGCCAGCTTTTTCACTCTCCTCTTTCACTTTCTCCGTGGCTCCTTTTCACTATCTGCCATAAGTGTTGTGTCATCTGCATATCTGAGGTTATTAATATTTCTCCCAGCAGTCTTGATGCTAGCTTGTGGTTCATCCAGCCTGGTATTTCACATGATGTACTCTGCATGTAAGTTAAATAAACAGGATAACAATATACAGCCTTGTCATACTCCTTTTCCAATTTTGAACCAGTCACTTGTTCCATGTAAAGTTCTAACTGTTGCTTCTTGACCTGCATACAGGTTTCCCAGGAGACAGCTAAGGTGGTCTGGTATTCCTGTCTCAGAATTTTCCACCATTTGTTGTGATCCACACAGTCAAAGGCTTTAGTGTAGTCACTGAAGCAGAAGTAGATGTTTTTCTGGAATTCTCTTGCTTTTTCTATGATCCAGTCGATGGCAATTTGATCTCTGGTTCCTCTGCCTTTTCTAAATTCAGCTTGTATGTCTGAAAGTTCTCGATTCACATACTATTGAAGCGTAGCTTGAATTTTGAGCATTGCCTTGCTAGCATGTGAAATGAGCTCAATCGTGTAGTAGTTTGAACATTCTTTGGCATTGCCCTTCTTCAGGATTGGAATGAAATTGAACTTTTCCAGTCTTGTGGCCACTGCTGAGCTTTCCAATTTTGCTGATGTATTGATTGCAGCACTTTCACAGCATCATCTTTTAGGATTTGAAATAGCTCAGCTGGAATTCCATCACCTCCAATAGCTTTGTTTGTAGTATGCTTCCTAAGGCCCACTTGACTTCACACTCCAAGATGTCTGGCTGTAGGTTTGTGATCACACCATTGTGGTTATCTAGGTCATTAAGATCTTTTTTGTACAGTTCTGTGTATTCTTGCCATCTCTTCTTCAGCTCTTCTCTTCTGTTAAGTCCTTACTGTTTCTGTCCTTTATTGAGCCCATCTTTGCATGAAATGTTCCCTTTGTATCTCTAATTTTCTTGAAGAGATCTCTAGTCTTTCCTACTCTATTGTTTCCCCCTCTTTCTTTGCATTGTTCACTTAATACGGCTTTCCTATGTCTCCTCGCTATTCGCTGAAACTCTGCATTCACTTGGGTATATCTTTCCTTTTTTCCTTTGCCTTTCACTTCTCTTCTCTTCTCAGCTATTTGTAAGGCCTCCTCAGACAACCATTTGTCTTCTTGCATTTCTTTTTCTTTGGGATAGTTTTAGCCATCACCTCCTTTACAGTTTTATGAACCTCTAACCGCAGCTCTTCAGGCACTCTATCAGATCTAATCCCTTGAATTTATTTGTCACTTACAACTACACTTACAACCTCACAGGTCACACACATGTCTGTGACACTGGCCCTGACTCCCACTCTTAACAGGATTCCAGGCTGATGTTTCAGGGCTCTGGGCATTAATGTCAACCTGGACCCTATGTCCAACTGTCCTTATAATGATTGGATCCTCCATTTCCACCTGTGTTCAGTTCAGTTACTCAGTCGTGTCCAACTCTTTGCGACCCCATGAATCGCAGCACGCCAGGCCTCCCTGTCCATCACCAACTCCCGGAGTTCACCCAAACTCACGTCCATCGAGTCAGTGATGCCATCCCGCCATCTCATCCTCTGTCATCCCCTTCTCCTCCTGCCCCCAATCCCTCCCAGCATCAGAGGCTTTTCCAATGAGTCAACTCTTCGCATGAGGTGGCCAAAGTACTGGAGTTTCAGCTTCAGCATCATTCCTTCCAAAGAAATCACAGGGCAGATCTCCTTTAGAATGGACTGGTTGGATCTCCTTGCAGTCCAAGGGACTCTCAAGAGTCTTCTCCAATAGCTTTCTTCACAGTCCAACTCTCACATCCATACATGACCACTGGAAAAACCATAGCCTTGACTGGATGGACCTTTGTTGGCAAAGTATTGTCTCTGCTTTTGAATATGCCATCTAGGTTGGTCATAACTTTCCTTCCAAGGAGCAAGTGTCTTTTAATTTCATGGCTGCAGTCACCATCTGCAGTCATTTTGGAGCCCAAAGAATAAAGTCTGACACTGTTTCCCCATCTATTTCCCATGAAGTGATGGGACCAGATGCCATGATCTTTGTTTTCTGAATGTTGAGCCTTAAGCCAACTTTTTCACTCTCCTCTTTCACTTTCATCAAGAGACTCTTTAGTTCCTCTTCACTTTCTGCCATAAGGGTGGTGTCATCTGCATATCTGAGGTTATTGATATTTCTCCCGGGAATCTTGATTCCAGCTTGTGCTTCTTCCAGCCCAGCGTTTCTCATGATGTACTCTGCATAGAAGTTAAATAAGCAGGGTGACAATATACAGCCTTGATGTACTCCTTTTCCTATTTGGAACCAGTCTATTGTTCCACGTCCAGTTCCAATTGTTGCTTCCTGACCTGCATATAGGTTTCTCAAGAGGCAGGTCAGGTGGTCTGGGATTCCCATCTCTCTCAGAATTTTCCACAGTTTATTGTGATCCACACAGTCAAAGGCTTTGGCATAGTCAATAAAGCAGAAATAGATGTTTTTCTGGAACTCTCTTGCTTTTTCCATGATCCAGTGGATGTTGGCAATTTGATCTCTGGTTCCTCTGCCTTTTCTAAAACCAGCTTGAACATCAGGAAATTCACAGTTCACATATTGCTGAAGCCTGGCTTGGAGAATTTTGAGCATTACTTTACTAGTGTGTGAGATGAGTGCAATTGTGCAGTAGTTTGAGCATTCTTTGACATTGCCTTTCTTTGGGATTAGAATGAAAACTGACCTTTTCCAGTCCTGTGGCCACTGCTGAGTTTTCCAAATTTGCTGGCATATTGAGTGCAGCACTTTCACAGCATCATCTTTCAGGATTTGGAATAGCTCAACTGGAATTCCATCACCTCCACTAGCTTTGTTCGTAGTGATGCTTTTTCTAAGGCCTACTTGACTTCACATTCCAGGATGTCTGGGTCTAGGTGAGTGATCACACCATCGTGATTATCTGGGTCGTGAAGATCTTTTTTGTACAGTTCTTCTGTGTATTCTTGCCACCTCTTCTTAATATCTTCTGCTTCTGTTAGGTCCATACCATTTCTGTCCTTTGTCAAGCCCATCTTTGCATGAAATGTTCCCTTGGTATCTCTAATTTTCTTGAAGAGATCTCTAGTCTTTCCCATTCTGTTGTTTTCCTCTATTTCTTTGCATTGATAGCTGAGGAAGGCTTTCTTATCTCTTCTTGCTATTCTTTGAAACTCCGCATTCAGATGCTTATATCTTTCCTTTTCTCTTTTGCTTTTTGCTTCTCTTCTTTTCACAGCTATTTGTAAGGCCTCCCCAGACAGCCATTTTGCTTTTTTGCATTTCTTTTCCATGGAAATGGTCTTGATCCCTGTCTCCTGTACAATGTCACAAACCTCCATCCATAGTTCATCAGGCACTCTGTCTATCAGATCTAGTCCCTTAAATCTATTTCTCACTTCCACTGTAAAATCATAAGGGATTTTATTTAGGTTGTACTTGAATGGTCTAGTGGTTTTCCCCATTTTCTTCAATTTAAGTCTGAATTTGGCAACAAGGAGTTCATGATCTGAGCCACAGTCTGCTCCCTGTCTTGTTTTTGCTGACTGTATAGAGCTTTTCCACATGTGTAGAGATACCCAATTAAATGGTCATGGTTCCCTTAGGGGATCAGGAAATCACTACTGTGAATACTTGTGCCTTCCTGAGCACCAAGCCTCTTTCTTTTTTTAATTTAAAATTTATTTATTTATTTTTGACTGTGCTGGTTCTTTGTTGCTATACATGGGCTTTATATAGTTACTGTGAGCAGGGGCTACTCTCTCCCTGGCTTCTGAAGTACCACCACCTGGGCTGTGTGAGGAGGGGGTTGAGGGGAAGGTGGGAGTCATCCTGTGCCTCTCACTACTGTCAGTTAGCCCAGTTCTGAAAAGACAGCTCTTCATCCCTGGTCTGTAGATGAGAGCTACCACTAAAGTCTCAGAGCCAGTGGCACCCTTCTTGCTAGCTTATTTCTTTGGAGGATTGTGTATACTCTGGCCCCTCCCCAGAGCACAGTCATCTAGGCCTTATAGAATACATCCACTATAATGCACCCACTTCTCTGAGCCTCTTACCCCTCTTCCACCATCTGCCAGGGCAATGCTGGCATTTAAATCTCATTTACTGTGGATCATTGCTTTTTCCTTACTTCCTGGGATCATCCTCACAGCATGTTCACACCATCTCCTATATTCCAAGACAGTGCTCCCAATAAACACTTTCTTATCCAAGTGATGTTGCCTGCTTTGATCCGACACCCTCTGAATCCCGTCGTGTGGAGTCTCTCCCGGCCCTGCAGGGACCTGTTGGCTGGGTTCTGCACCCCGTCGGTGTCTGGCACTTTTCCTCCTCAGCTGAGTTGTGTTATGACTTTCATGTAATGATGGGCCCAGTGTCCAGGCAGGGAGGCTGGGGCAAGAGTCGGGGTCTTGCTGTTTCATAGGGGAGTGGCCTTTGGCACTCTTCTAGGAGAGGGGGGGACTAGCCCATTGTAGGAAGGCCTGGACCAGTTCTGCAGGGGAACCCAGAGATCTCTGTCCTAATGTCAGGCTCCTATTGATTTTCAACCAGAGACCTGACCTTGGCATAGCAAACCTGCCTTGTCAGAGAGACTGACTATTTTGGAGCTCTGTTACACTTAGGATTAAGTCCTGAGCCTAGTCCTCCACTTTCTCTGTATCTCTGCTGCAGAAAAAAAAAGATGTTTCTGAGGAGGCCTTCTGGGCTTTCACACTTTTTAAAGTCAATTAATCACTCTTAGTCTGTTACCTTTTTCCACAGCATGAATTGAGTTGAGCAGTAGCCACCTTTGTTGTCCCTTTAGTTATCATTTCCCCTCTATTGTTCAAATCCTGATACAATGCTGGTGCATTTGCTACCAGCGTGTAACTGTCCCATGGTTACCTGTGTTATCTGTGCTCCCCTTCTACCAGCAGTGGGGCCCAATGAACAAGTTGGCAGATTTGGCTCCAAAATCCCATTCTAGCATCTGCTTTCTCAGAACATTTCTGGTACTGGTGTTATAAGTTGGGTTCCTTGGAAGGAGATTTGGAGTCAGAGATGGGCAGGCAAGCAGGAGGTTTATGAGGAAGAACTCTTGAGGTCAATACCTGTGGGAGGGAAAAAATGCAGAGACATAGGACTGGGCAAAGGGAAAGTTGAGCCTTGACGAAGGCCTTAGCTGAACGTATAGGGAGCTCTACAGCAAGCCTGGCTCTCGAGAACTGTCCCAAGTTGCAGCAAGCACCTTTTACCTTCATGCTGAGCAGTCACTGAATGAATGACAGCTGCTCCCGGAAGGGGTCTCGCTATAGTGGAGATGACTTCCAAAAGCTGAGTTAATTCCAAAGCATCTGCCAGTAGAGAGGCATCTGCCAGCAGGGCCTCCGACAGCTGCAGGGTAAATTCTTCTATCCTAAGGAGGAAGCTGCGGCCTTATCACAGAATCCACTGCAGCTTACTGTGTAATAATATAAATGCTACATTTTTATCTAACCAGAAATTATGCTCTAGTTTAGAGGAAAAAAATGCATGTGTTTGGTGTGTGTGTGTGTGTATGAAATTGAGGACTGTAAATTTTGAAAACCTCTCTTTTCATGATTGGAAGCCAATAGATTATATTTCAAATTTTGTTTAAAAAGTTAAGACAAAAAATCTGTTAAGACAGACTACACAAATGGTGTCATTTACTGAGGTATTCCCGTCTTCCTCTTAGTAAAAATGCTTTGTCTACTCACCTGCATAATGTTATTTTTAAAGTTTATTTCCAATAACTTTTTACTGATAAAAAGCGTTTGCATCTAGTTTTAAAATTTTCCTTTTGCTGGACAGAAACTAAACCACAGTTCAGTGCTGGGACACTTGGCAATCTCACAGGTGGTGAAGACAAAAAGAATTAGATCTGATATATTTAGAAGGGATTGGTTGCCTCTTTCTTAACAAGGAATAATAATAGGCAATTTAAAATTGTTTGACATCTTTCAAATTGCTTTTACAACTTCAGTTATCACAGTAATCCTCCACCCAGTGTCATTAGAGTAGATATTATTATCCTATTTTGTGGATGAGAAAAATTGAGGCTCAAAGGGGCTGTGTTTTATCGATGAAATCTGTATATAAATTGTTGTTGTTCAGTCACCAACTCATGTCCGAAACTTTGCGACCCCATGGACTGCAGCATGTCAGGCTTCCCTGTCCTTCACTACCTTCCGGAGTCTGCTCAGGTTCATGTCCATTGAGTTGGTGATGCCACTCAGCCATCTCATCCTGTGTTGCCTATTTCTCCACCTGCTCTCAATCTTTCCCAGCATCAGGGTCTTTTCCAATAAGTTGACTCTTTGCATCAGGTGGCCAAATTATTGGAGCTTCAGCTTCAGCATCAGTTTTCCAATGAATATTCAGGGTTTATTTCCTTTAGGATTGACTGGTTTGATCTCCTTGCTGTCCAAGGGACTCTCAAGAGTCTTCTCCAACACCACAGTTCAAAAGCATCAATTCTTTGGCTCTCAGCCTTCTTTATGGTCCATGACTACTTGAAAAACCATAGCTTTGACTATATAGATTTTTGTCGGCAAAGAGGTGTCTGTGCTTTATAATATGCTATCTAGGTTTGTCGTAGCTTTCATTCCAAGAAGCAAGCATGTTTTAATTTCATGGCTGCAATCACCATCTGCAGATTTTGGAGCCCAAGAAAATAAAGTCTGTCACTGTTTCCACTTTTCCCCCATCTATTTACCTTGAACTGATGGGACCTGATGCCATGATGTTAGTTTTTTGAATGTTGAGATTTTAGCCAGGTTTTTCACTCTCCTCTTTCACCTTCATCAAGAGGCTCTTTAGTTCCTCTTCACTTTCTTCCATGAAGGTGGTGTCATCTGCATATCTGAGGTTGTTGATATTTCTCCCAGCAATCTTGATTCTAGCTTGTGATTCATCCAGCCTGGTATTTCACATGATGTACTCTGTATATAAATTAAATAAACAGGAAAACAATATACAGCCTTGTCATACTCCTTTTCCAATTTTGAATCAGTCACTTGTTCCATGAAAAGTTCTAACTGTTGCTTCTTTTTTTTTTTTTTTAAACTTTACAATATTGTATTAGTTTTGCCAAATATTGAAATGAATCTGCCACAGGTATACATGTGTTCCCCATCCTGAACCCTCCTCCCTCCCCATACCATCCCTCTGGGTCGTCCCAGTGCACCACCCCCAAGCATCCAGTATCGTGCATTGAACCTGGACTGGCAACTCGTTTCATACATGATATTATACATGTTTCAATGCCATTCTCCCAAATCTTCCCACCCTCTCCCTCTCCCACAGAGTCCATAAGACTGATCTATACATCAGTGTCTCTTTTGCTGTCTCGTACACAGGGTTATTGTTACCATCTTTCTAAATTCCATATATATGCGTTAGTATACTGTGTTGGTGTTTTTCTTTCTGGCTTACTTCACTCTGTATAATAGGCTCCAGTTTCATCCACCTCATTAAAACTGATTCAAATGTATTCTTTTTAATGGCTGAGTAATACTCCATTGTGTATACGTACCACAGCCTTCTTATCCATTCATCTGCTGATGGACATCTAGGTTGCTTCCATGTCCTGGCTATTATAAACAGTGCTGTGATGAACATTGGGGTACATGTGTTTCTTTCCCTTCTGATTTCCTCAGTGTGTATGCCCAGCAGTGGGATTGCTGGGTTGTATGGCAGTTCTATTTCCAGTTTTTTAAGGAATCTCCACACTGTTCTCCATAGTGGCTGTACTAGTTTGCATTCCCACCAACTGTGTAAGAGGGTTTCCTTTTCTCCACACCCTCTCCAGCATTTATTGCTTGTAGACTTTTGGATCGCAGCCATTCTGACTGGCCTGAAATCGTACCTCATTGTGGTTTTGATTTGCATTTCTCTGATAATGAGTGATGTTGAGCATCTTTTCATGTGTTTGTTAGCCATCTGTATGTCTTCTTTGGAGAAATGTCTATTTAGTTCTTTGGCCCATTTTTTGATTGGGTCATTTATTTTTCTGGAGTTGAGCTGTAGGAGTTGCTTGTATATTTTTGAGATTAGTTGTTTGTCAGTTGCTTCATTTGCTATTATTTTCTCCCATTCTGAAGGCTGCCTTTTCACCTTGCTAATAGTTTCCTTTGTTGTGCAGAAGCTTTTAAGGTTAATTAGGTCCCATTTGTTTATTTTTGCTTTTATTTCCGATATTCTGGGAGGTGGGTCATAGAGGATCCTGCTGTTATGTATGTCAGAGAGTGTTTTGCCTATGTTCTCCTCTAAGAGTTTTATAGTTTCTGGTCTTATGTTTAGATCTTTAATCCATTTTGAGTTTATTTTTGTGTATGGTGTTAGAAAGTGTTCTGCTTTCATTCTTTTACAAGTGGTTGACCAGTTTTCCCAGCACCACTTGTTAAAGAGATTGTCTTTAATCCATTGTATATTCTTGCCTCCTTTGTCAAAGATAAGGTGTCCATAGGTGCGTGGGTTTATCTCTGGGCTTTCTATTTTGTTCCATTGATCTATATTTCTGTCTTTGTGCCAGTACCATACTGTCTTGATAACTGTGGCTTTGTAGTAGAGCCTGAAGTCAGGCAGGTTGATTCCTCCAGTTCCATTCTTCTTTCTCAAGATTGCTTTGGCTATTCGAGGTTTTTTGTATTTCCATACAAATTGTGAAATTATTTGTTCTAGCTCTGTGAAGAATACCGTTGGTAGCTTGATAGGGATTGCATTGAATCTATAAATTGCTTTGGGTAGTATACTCATTTTCACTATATTGATTCTTCCATTCCATGAACATGGTATATTTCTCCATCTATTAGTGTCCTCTTTGATTTCTTTCACCAGTGTTTTATAGTTTTCTATATATAGGTCTTTAGTTTCTTTAGGTAGATATATTCCTAAGTATTTTATTCTTTCTGTTGCAATGGGGAATGGAATTGTTTCCTTAATTTCTCTTTCTGTTTTCTCATTATTAGTGTATAGGAATGCAAGGGATATCTGTGTGTTGATTTTATATCCTGCAACTTTACTATAATCATTGATTAGTTCTAGTAATTTTCTGGTGGAGTCTTTAGGGTTTTCTATGTAGAGGATCATGTCATCTGCAAATAGTGAGAGTTTTACTTCTTCTTTTCCAATTTGGATTCCTTTTATTTCTTTTTCTGCTCTGATTGCTGTGGCCCAAACTTCCAAAACTATGTTGAATAGTAGTGGTGAAAGTGGGCACCCTTGTCTTGTTCCTGACTAGAGGAAATGCTTTCAATTTTTCACCATTGAGGATAATGTTTGCTGTGGGTTTGTCATATATAGCTTTTATTATGTTGAGGTATGTTCCTTCTATTCCTGCTTTCTGGAGAGTTTTTATCATAAATGGATGTTGAATGTTGTCAAAGGCTTTCTCTGCATCTATTGAGATAATCATATGGCTTTTATTTTTCCATTTGTTAATGTGGTGTATTACATTGATTGATTTGTGGATATTGAAGAATCCTTGCGTCCTTGGGATAAAGCCCACTTGGTCATGGTGTATGATCTTTTTAATGTGTTGTTGGATTCTGATTGCTAGAATTTTGTTAAGGATTTTTGCATCTATGTTCATCAGTGATATTGGCCTGTAGTTTTCTGTTTTTGTGACATCTTTGTCAGGTTTTGGTATCACCATCAGGGTGATGGTGGCCTCACAAAATGAGTTTGGAAGTTTACCTTCCTCTGCAATTTTCTGGAAGAGTTTGAGCAGGATAGGTGTTAGCTCTTCTCTAAATTTTTGGTAGAATTCAGCTGTGAAGCCATCTGGACCTGGGCTTTTGTTTGCTGGAAGATTTTTGATTACAGTTTCAATTTCTGTGCTTGTGATGGGTCTGTTAAGATTTTCTATTTCTTCCTGGTCGAGTTTTGGAAAGTTGTACTTTTCTAAGGATTTGTCCATTTCTTCCACGTTGTCCATTTTATTGGCATATAATTATTGATAGTAGTCTCTTATGATCCTTTGTATTTCTGTGTTGTCTGTTTTGATCTCTCCATTTTCATTTCTAATTTTATTGATTTGATTTTTCTCCCTTTGTTTCTTGATGAGTCTGGCTAATGGTTTGTCCATTTTATTTATCCTTTCAAAGAACCAGCTTTTGGCTTTGTTGATTTTTGCTATGGTCTCTTTTGTTTCTTTTGCATTTATTTCTGCCCTAATTTTTAAGAGTTCTTTCCTTCTACGAACCCTGGGGTTCTTCATTTCTTCCTTTTCTAGTTGCTTTAGGTGTAGAGTTCGGTTATTTATTTGACTTTTTTCTTGTTTCTTGAGGTGTGCCTGTATTGCTATGAACTTTCCCCTTAGCACTGCTTTTATAGTGTCCCACAGGTTTTGGGTTGTTGTGTTTTCATTTTCATTCGTTTCTATGCAAATTTTGATTTCTTTTTTGATTTCTTCTGTGATTTGTTAGTTATTCAGCAGCGTGTTGTTCAGCCTCCATATATTGGAATTTTTAATAGTTTTTCTCCTGTAATTGAGATCTAATCTTACTGCATTGTGGTCAGAAAAGATGCTTGGAATGATTTCTATTTTTTTGAATTTACCAAGGCTAGCTTTATGGCCCAGGATGTGATCTATCCTGGAGAAGGTTCCATGTGCGCTTGAGAAAAAGGTGAAATTCATTGCTTTGGGATGAAATGTCCTATAGATATCAATTAGGTCTAACTGGTCTATTGTATCGTTTAAAGTTTGTGTTTCCTTGTTAATTTTCTGTTTAGTTGATCTATCCATAGGTGTGAGTGGGGTATTAAAGTCTCCCACTATTTTCGTGTTATTGTTAATTTCTCCTTTCGTACTTGTTAGCATTTGTCTTACATACTGTGGTGTTCCCGTGTTGTGTGCATATATATTTATAATTGTTATATCTTCTTCTTGGATTGATCCTTTGATCATTATGTAGTGACCTTCTTTGTCTCTTTTCACAGCCTTTGTTTTAAAGTCTATTTTATCTGATATGAGTATTGCTACTCCTGCTTTCTTTTGGTCCCTATTTGCATGGAAAATCTTTTTCCAGCCCTTCACTTTCAGTCTGTAGGTGTCCCCTGTTTTGAGGTGGGTCTCTTGTAGACAACATATGTAGGGGTCTTGTTTTTGTATCCATTCAGCCAGTCTTTGTCTTTTGGTTGGGGGATTCAACCCATTTACGTTTAAGGTAATTACTGATAAGTATGATCCCATTGCCATTTACTTTATTGTTTTGGGTTCGAATTTATACACCATTTTTGTGTTTCCTGTCTAGAGAATATCCTTTAGTATTTGTTGGAGAGCTGGTTTGGTGGTGCAGAATTCTCTCAGCTTTTGCTTGTCTGAAAAGCTTTTGATTTCTCCTTCATATTTGAATGAGATCCTTTCTGGGTACAATAATCTGGGCTGTAGGCTATTTTCTTTCATCATTTTAAGCATGTCTTGCTATTCCCCCCTGGCTTGAAGAGTTTCTATTGAAAGATCAGCTGTTATCCTTATGGGAATTCCCTTGTGTGTTATTTGTTGTTTTTCCCTTGCTGCTTTTAATATTTGTTCTTTGTGTTTGATCTTTGTTAATTTGATTAATATGTGTCTTGGGGTGTTTCGCCTTGGGTTTATCCTGTTTGGGACTCTCTGGGTTTCTTGGACTTGGGTGATTATTTCCTTCCCCATTTTAGGGAAGTTTTCAACTATTATCTCTTCAAGTATTTTCTCATGGTCTTTCTTTTTGTCTTCTTCTTCTGGGACCCCTATGATTCGAATGTTGTAGCGTTTAATATTGTCCTGGAGGTCTCTGAGATTGTCCTCATTTCTTTTAATTCGTTTTTCTTTTATCCTCTCTGACTCATTTATTTCTACCATTCTATCTTCTAATTCACTAATCCTATCTTCTGCCTCTGTTATTCTACTATTTGTTGCCTCCAGAGTGTTTTTAATTTCATTTATTGCATTATTCATTATATATTGACTCTTTTTTATTTCTTCTAGGTCCTTGTTAAACCTTTCTTGCATCTTCTCAATCCTTGTCTCCAGGCTATTTATCTGTGATTCCATTTTGATTTCAAGATTTTGGATCAATTTCACTATCATTATTCGGAATTCTTTATCAGGTAGATTCCCTATCTCTTCCTCTTTTGTTTGGTTTGGTGGGCATTTATCCTGTTCCTTTATCTGCTGGGTATTCCTCTGTCTCTTCATCTTGTTTAAATTGCTGATTTTGGGGTGTCCTTTCTGTATTCTGGCAGTTTGTGGAGTTCTCTTTATTGTGGCTTTTCCTCACTGTGTGTGGGTTTGTACAGGTGGCTTGTCAAGGTTTCTTGGTTAGGGAAGCTTGTGTCGGTGTTCTGGTGGGTGGAGCTGTATTTCTTCTCTCTGGAGTGCAATGAAGTGTCCAGTAATGAGTTATGAGATGTCTATTGTTTTGGGGTGACTTTGGGCAGCCTGTATCTTGGAGCTCAGGGCTGTGTTCCTTTGTTGCTGGAGAATTTGCTTGGTATGTTTTGCCCTGGAGCTTGTTGGCCCTTGTGTGGTGCTTGGTTTCCATGTCGGTATGGAGGCGTTTGATGAGCTCCTGTCAATTAATGTTCCTTGGAGTTAGGAGTTCCCTGGAGTCAGGGTTTGGACTTAAGCCTCCTGCTTCCAGTTATCGGTCTTATTTTTACAGTAGTTTCAAAACTTCTCCTTCTATACAGCACCATTGATAAAACATCTATGTTAAAGATGAAAAGTTTCTCTACCATGAGGGTCACCCAGAGAGGTTCACAGCATTACATGGAGAAGAGAAGAGGGAGGAGGGAGTTAGAGGTGACCAGAATGAGATGAGATGGAATCAATAGAGGAGAGAGTGGGCTAGCTGGTAATCACTTCCTTATGTGCACTCCACAACTGGACCGCTCAGAGATGTTCACGGAGTTATACAGAGAAGAGAAGAAGGAGGAAGGAGACAGAGGTGGTCAGGAGGATAAAAGTGGGGAATGAAAAGGAGGGAGACAGATCCAACCAGTAATCAGTTCCCTAAGTGTTCTCCACCGTCTGGAACACACAGAAATTCACAGAGTTGGGTAGAGTAGAGAGGGGTTAGGGAGGAGACACAGGCGACCTGGTGGAGAAAAAGGAGAGTCCAAAGGGAGAGAGATCAGTCAAGCCAGTAATCTCGTTCCCTAGTGAAAAATGGGTACTGAAGATTGGGTTCTTAAAGGTACAAAATTGGTAACAAATACATAAAAGCAAAAATTAAAAATCTAGAGTAGAGTTTGGAATTTCAAAAATACGATGTTAAAGAAAAGAAGGGAAAGAGAGAAAAAATGAACAAACAAGGTTGCAAAAATTATAAAGAAAATATAGGTACAAAATTGATAACAAATACCAAAAAGCATAAATTAAAAATCTAGAGTAGAGTTTGGACTTTCAGATATGCAATGTTATATAAAAGAAGAAGAGAAAGAAACAGAGGGAAAAAAAAGTCACAGAAATTATAAAAAAAAAAAACTATAGGTACAAAATTGATAACAAATACCAAAAAGCTAAAATTAAAAATCTAGAGTTTGGAATTTCAAAAATACAATGTTAAAGAAAAAGAAAAAAAAAAAGGTCAAAAAATTATAAAAGTATACATATGAAGTTTGCTTTAAAAAAATAGGGTTTTTTTTTTTTTTGCAAAGTAATAGGTTATAAAAGTGAAAATTAAAGGAATAATAGAGGACTTAAAATTTTTTTTTCAATTAAAAAAAAAAAAGAATGATGGTAAAAATAGTAAAAATATATCTAGGACTTTCTCTGGTTTTGTTGTGAGTATTGTGGGTTCAGTTCATTTTTGGCTAGTTCCTTGGTCCGACTTATATTTCTCAAGATCTATAGGCCCCTTCCTATGTAGTCGGTACTAACCGCAGGGTTTTAATCTATTGCCTGTAGCTTCCAAGGCGGTTCCCTCTGTTATAGCTTCTTCTGTTTGCTGGTCTCTTCAGTGTCTGGTTTCCGCCCTAACACAAAGGGGACGGTGGAGGACACTTTTTTTTTTTTTTTTAGGCTCACTTGTTCAGTCGCGCTGTGGGGAGGAAGGAAGGGATGCTGCAAACAATAACACTGGCGTGTGCTCGCAGTGCCTCAGCCACACTGGGTCTGCGCCTGCTCATGGCGCCTGTAGCCTCCCTGCCCACACTGCTCAGGCTCTAGGTTGCTCCACTGGGAACCATCCATGGCCGGCCCTGGGCTGCCTGCACCTCACAGGTCCAAGCAGCTCAGGTTCAGGCACTCGGGTAGTCCTCAGAGGCCCAGACTCGGTTGGGCCTGCGTTTTGTGCCCTTCCCAGGTCCAAGCAGCTCAGGTAATGAGGTGTTTGGTGATTGCTGTGACTTATCGCCTCCCCGCCGCTCGGTTATCTAGGTGTACAACTGGCGCACCTTCTCAGGCAGATGTTGACCATCCAGACCCCCAAGAAGTTTTAGTTAGCAAAAAAGCCTGCTTACAGTTTTATAGATAATGTCTCTCTGGGGCTGCGATTGCCCCCTTCTGGCTCTGCCTGCCTGTCACCAGAGGGGGATGGTCTGCAGCCGGCTATCTCTGTTCAGTCCTTTGTTCCGTGCGCGGCCCGGCGGTGTCTTAGGTTAGGGCTGGCTTTTCACGTGGTAGATATCCCACAGTCTGGTTTGCTAGCCCAAATTATTTTGCTCAGATAGCGCTCAGGGTATTCAGGCCAGATCCTTACTCTAAGGGATGCAGCCTGCACCATGCCTCCCTACCCAGCCCCCGCTTGCTAGTGGCGTGTGCAGGCGTCTGCGCTGCTTCTCCGCTGGGAGAGTTACTGTAGGGCTCGCAATCTGCGGGTTTTAATTGTTTATTTATTTTTCCTCCATGTTATGTTGCCCTCTGTGCTTCCAAGGCTCGGCACAGATTCGGCAGTTAGGTTTCCTGGTGTTTGGAAACTTCTCTCTTTTTAAGACTCCCTTCCCGGGATAGAACTCTGTCCCTCCCTCTTTCGTCTCTTTGTCTTTTATATTTTTTCCTACCTCCTTTCGAAGACTTGGGTTGCTTTTCTGGGTGCCTAATGTCCTCTGCCGGCATTCAGGAGTTGTTTTGTGGAATTTACTCGGCGTTTAAATGTTCTTTTGATGAATTTGTGGGGGAGAAAGTGTTCTCCCCATCCTACTCCTCCGCCATCTTAGCTCCTCTCCCTAACTGTTGCTTCTTGACCTGCATACAGGTTTCCCAGGAGACAGGTAGGTGGTCTGATATTCCCATCTCTTGAGGAATTTTCCATCATTTATTGTGATCCACATAGTCAAAGGCTGTCACACAGTCAATGAAGGAGAAGTAGTTGTTTTTCTGGAATTCTCTTGCTTTCTCTATGAGCCAGTGGATACTGGCAATTTGATCTCTGGTTCCACTGCCTTTTCTAAACCTAACTTTTATATCTGGAAGTTCTCAGTTCACATACTGCTGAGCCTAGCTTGAAGGATTTTCAGCATAGCGTTACTAGCATGTGAAATGAGCACAGTTGTCTGGTAGTTTGAACATTCTTCGACATTGCTTTTCTTTGAGATTGGAATGAAAACTGACCTTTTCCAGTCCTGTGACCATTGCTGAGTTTTCCAAATTTGCTGGCATATTGAGTGCAGCACTACAACAGCATTATCTTTTAGGGTTTTTAACTAGCTCAGCTGGCATTCATCACTTCCACTACCTTTGTTTGCAGTAATGCTTCCTAAGGCCCGCTTGACTCCACACTTCGGGATGTCTGGCTCTAGGTGAGTGATCACACCATTGTGGATATCTGGGTCATTAAGATCTTTTTTGGCATAGTTCTTTTGTGTATTCTTGCCACCTCTTCTTCATCTCTTCTGCCTCTGTTAGGATCTTGCCATTTCTATCCTTTGTGTGTCCATCCTTGTATGAAAAGTTCCCCGATCTCTCCAATTTTCTTGAAGAGCTCTCTAGTGTTTCCCATTCTATTGTTTTCCTGCATTTCTTTGCATTGTTCACTTGAGAAAACTTTATCTCTCCCTGCTGTTCTTTTGAACTCTGCATTCATTTAGGTATTTCTTTCCCTTTCTTCTTTGCTTTTTACTTCTCTTTTTTCTCAGCTATTTGTAAAGCCTCCTCAGACAACCACTTTCCCTTCTCACAGTTTTTTTTTCCCCTTCGGGATGAGTTTGGTCTCTGCCTCCTGTACAATGTTATGAACCTCCTGTAGTTCTTCAGGCACTCTGTCTACCATATCTGATCCCTTGAATCTATTTGTCACCTCCACTGTATAATCATAAGGGATTTGATTAGGTCATTTCTGAATGGCTTAGTGGTTTTCCCTCCTTTTTTCAACTTAAGCCTGAATTTTGCAGTAAAGAGCTCATGATCTGAGCCACAGTCACCTCCAGGTCTTGTTTTTGCTGACTGTATAGATCTTCCGCATCTTTGGCTACAAAGAATGTAATCAGTTTAATTTTGATATTGACCTTTGGTGATGTTTGTGTGTAGAGTCACCTCTTGTGTTGTTGGGGAAAGGTGTTTGCTATGACCAGTGTGTTCTGTTGGCAAAACTCTGTTAGCCTTTGCCGTGCTTCATTTTGTACTCCAAGGCCAAACTTGACCTATTACTCCAGGTATCTCTTCACTTCCTACTTTTGCATTCCAATCCCCTATGATGAGAAGAACATCTTTTTTTGGTGTTAGTTCTAGAAGGTCTTGTAGGTCTTCATAGAACTGGTCAATTACAGCTTCTTTGGCATCAGTGGTTGGGCATGGACTTGGATTACTGTGATGTTGAATGGTTTGCCTTGGAAATGAACTGATATTATTCTGTCATTTTTGAGATTGAACCTAAGTACTGCACTTCGGGCTGTTTTGTTGACTATGAGGCTACTCCATTTCTTCTAAGGGATTCTTGCCCACAGTAGTAGATATAATGATTATCTGAACTAAATTTGCCCACTCCCATCCATTTTAGTTCCCTGATTCCTAAGACACTGATGTTTACTCTTGCCATCTCCTGCTTGACCACTTCCAATTTACCATGATTCATGGACCTAATATTCCTGATTCCTATGCAATACTATTCATTACAGCATCAGACTTTACTTTCACCACCAGACACAGCCACAGCTGAGCAGTGTTTCCTCCTTGGCCCAGCTGCTTCATTCCTTCTGGAGCTATTAGTAATTGCCCTCTGCTCTTCCTCAATAGCATAGTAGACACCTTCTGATCTGGAGGACTCATCTTCTGGTGTTATATCTTTTTTCCTTTTCATATTGTTCATGGGTTTCTTGTGGCAACAATACTGGAGTGGTTTGCCATTCCCTCCTCCAGTGGACCACATTTTGTCACAACTCTTCACTATGACCCATCCATCTTGAGTGGCCCTGCATGGCATGGCTCATAGCATCATTGAGTTACGCAAGCCCCTTTTCCGCAACAAGGCTGTGAACCAGCAAGGGCTATATATAAACACTGGACAGTAAAATTAATTATAACTAGATTTTTTTATGCTTCAGGTTGGTTGTCTTGAATTTTAAAACAGCTACTGATAAAAAGAAATTGTTAAGTGTTACATTGTGTTACATGACATAATTTTTTTTCCCCTTCCCAGGGATTTGCTAGGATAGTCTTTGACAGATAAGCCTGTTCTGAAATAATTTCTTCAGGCTTCAAGCACATATTGTCAGAACCCAGAAAAACTCACTCTGCCTTTTAAAAGATCTAATTGTCTGAGCTGTCAAACAGCAGAAGTAGAATCAGAAAATTCCATTCCTAGAGGCAAATGAGATATAATTTGTGTTGGAGAATGTTAAGTGTAAGTTCAGAAACTGTGAAGACAGACAGAAGTGTCTGGGTGGGTGGGGGAGGCTCCTAAAACATAGTAGGCTCTTTGCAGGGGTATTGCAAGAATGTGGCCTGTATGCTGGGACAGTGAGCACTGGAGACCTTCGTTCCACTCTGTGAAGTGTTCTTCTGTTTAGAATGTTTCTTATCATCTGGTTCATTTATATTTGTACACTGTGGAATGACTCTAGACTACATTAGCCCTTTTGCTATAATTCAAAGTACCCCCTTGAAAAAAGTCTTCTTTAATTAACAGAAAATTCCACCTGAACATGGACCTACTGAGTGCACTGATATCAAATCCTCACTCCTACTGACCACTTCCTGGGTAGGTTGCCAAATTCTAACTTTCTAGATGAGGGTTTACTGCACTGAAGCCTGAAATTCCTGCTGCCATAGGCCTTTGGCAGCTCTGATATGAGAAACTAAACCATGGACAGGGATGGAAGGTAGGGAAAATGCAGTATTTTTATAAATTTTAGGCTTTGGCTTTTATAATAAATTATTCGATTTATTTAAAAAATAGATAACGCATATTGTGCAAAATTCAGTGGTACAGAAGACTCATCAGTGAAAAGAAATCTCTTCTCACCCCCTGAACCAGAGCAACTAGTCCCCATCTCCAGAGGAAATCAATTTCTTGTGTGCTCCTTTCAGACATGCAGGCCATATTAGATTGAATGTATATAAGAAAAGAAAGAAAGTGAAGTCGCTCAGTTGTGTCTGACTCTTTGCGACCCCATGGACTGTAGCCTACCAGGCTCCTCTGTCCATGGCATTTTCCAGGCAATAGTACTGGAGTGGATTGCCATTTCCTTCTCCAGGGGATCTTCCCAACTCAGGGCTCGAACCCAGGTCTCCTGCATTGTAAACAGACGCTTTACCGTCTGAGCCACCAGGGAAGTCCCTGAATGTATATACCATGATTATTAAATCATTAAAGAGCATTCAGGTTGTTGCCGATTCTTTGCAAATCTGTAATGTGGTTTTCTTTTATCTTTACATCTTTGCTACATTTGGAATTTTAAAGTAAGAAGTGAAATTGGGATACATTTTTTTTCTCTAGATGGCTAGTCCTAACATGCTTTATTGAATAATTCATCTTTCCCATTGATTTGAAATAACTTGTTTGTCACATGCAAAATTTTTATAGGTGTTGGAGTAAGTTTTCTAGAACTTGTTTGATTTATATCAGTCTATTCAAACATTTTAATTGTTATAAACTTGTGTTTTAATGTCTTATAAGACTGTTCCTCTTATTGTTCTTTTTCAGGATTTTCCTGGCCTTTATTGCATGTTTATTTTTTCCTTAGGCCTATGGAAAATAATTCCAAATTGGCTCTTTCCCCCCACATTTCAAATGACTGTTGAGAACTTGGGATATGGACAATGTTATTAATAAGAAACCAAATTTAAAAAATGTTTAATTGTTATTAAAATTGAAATAGTTACATGTGGCTAGTGGCTGCTGTGTTTCTAGAGAATCTGTATATAGAAAGAGGATTTATTTCTGAACAGTAATTTTGTGCCCAACCATGTTATTCAACTCTATTATTTAAAACAATTTTTCATATGATTCTCTTGAGTTTTACAAGTGTGCAATTAGTATAATCCAACAGTGAAACTTTTATTGCTTTCCTTCCAATTAATACAACTTCTATGCATTTTGACTTTGAATTTTATAGACAAACAAACTAAATTTCTATATTGAAAACTTCATGGTATTAATTTATTCAACAGACATTTATCATCTTGATATTAGATCTTAGAGGATAAAAAATAATTAAGGTAAATTCATTTCTTTAAGAATTTATTGTATGGTGGATAGAATAGGAGTATCTCATGGAGAAGTAGCAAACAGTAGAGTAAAACTCATGATAGAGATGTGCAAGAGTTTTGAGGTGGACAATGGCATCAGTTCAGTTCAGTTCAGTCACTCAGTCGTGTCCGACTCTTTGCATCGCAGCATGCCAGGCCTCCCTGTCCATCACCAACTCTCGGAGTTCACTCAAACTCACGTCCATCGAGTTGGTGATGCCATCCAGCCATCTCATCCTCTGTTATCCCCTTCTCCTCCTGCCCCCAATCCCTCCCAGCATCAGACTCTTTTCCAATGAGTCAACTCTTCGCATGAAGTGCCCAAAGTATTGGAGTTTTAGCTTTAGCATCAGTCCTTCCAATGAACACCCAGGACTGACCTTCTTTAGGATGGACTGGTTGGACCTCCTTGCAGTCCAAGGGACTCTCAAGAGTCTTCTCCAACACCACAGTTCAAAAGCATCAATTCTTCGGCACTCAGCTTTCTTCACAATCCAACTCTCGCATCCATACATGACCACTGGAAAAACCATAGCCTTGACTAGATGGACCTTTGTGAGCAAAGTAATGTCTCTGCTTTTCAATATGCTTGCTGCTGCTGCTGCTAAGTTGCTTCAGTCGTGTCCGACTCTGTGCGACCCCATAGATGGCAGCCCACCAGGCTCCCCCGTCCCTGGGATTCTCCAGGCAAGAACACTGGAGTGGGTTGCCATTTCCTTCTCCAATGCATGAAAGTGAGAAGTGAAAGTGAAGTCGCTCAGTCGTGTCCGACTCTTAGCAACTCTGTGGACTGCAGCCCATTAGGCTCCTCCGTCCATGGGATTTTCCAGGCAAGAGTACTGGAGTGGGGTGCCGTTGCCTTTTCCGATATGCTATCTAGGTTGGTCATCACTTTCCTTCCAAGGAGTAAGCATAGAAGTACCTTAAGTGGTGTGTGTGTGGGGGGGGGGCAAGGGAAGACTTTTGGAAAGGGGAAGCCTAGCCCAAGTGTTAAAGAATGATTTAAAATTAACCAGATGGAAGTTAGGAGAGGAGATAATGGATTTCAGACTATGAAGACAGTTACTTATCTATAAAGTAAATGTTGTTTCTTTTGGCTTGTTAAAAGTATTTACTCTTCAGATATGGTTATAGGCATTTGATCAAATGTTTATACAACATATTGATTCAGGCATATTTTGAAACTACACTTGTGTCTGCAAAGTGTGAGGGTTTTTATAAAAATAATGCATGATAAAAATGTATTATTTCAGTTAATGTTTAAGTTGCCTGCCTATAATGATGGCAATACAATTTAGCTGGTGGAATACTATAGTTAAGTCTAATTCCAAAGTTAGTTTTATAGTAGTCCTAGTTTTTTTGCTAATAATTATTTCATACTGGCAGTTCATTAAACCTCAAAATGTAGAATCCTTTCCTAACTGAAGTGCTCTTATACCAAGAAGTTTTATGTTTCTTACAGACCCAAGGGGATAAACTTAAATTTCCTTTGAAACTCTCAGCTTAGATTTTTTCTTCTAGAAACACTGAAATTCTAATTAATCATCGCCCAGGAAACAACACAAAACCCCCAAACCAGTGTGTATCAAAACTCCTTAATCCATAGCACAATGCTCCTCTGTTTTCTTTCTCAACTGTTATCTGCATTATGATCATAAAGGCTCTAGATCAAGGCAGCAACATGCAAAATGATCAATTTATAAAATTATATATACACCTATTTTGTTTATGTCGATTGTTCATAGCTTATCTCAATTTATAGTTTGCTGAGGCCTCAGTGTTCAGTGTTTTGGGAGAATGGGCACAGTAGGAGTATCAAGGGTTTTGTAAACGTCCATTAAGTTGAGCATAATAAAATGTTCACTAATAAAGCATAAAAGGCCTTGTAGCGGATCAAAAATGGTAAATATGTATCAAATTGGGTGAATGTATTCCTTTATAGTGATTTAGAAATCGTATTTCTTTATAGTGATATTTCTGGGATGTAATGAAAGTTTTGCCCTACTCTGAAAACTGGGATTTTTTTGTTTTTCCTCTGTAAAATTTTACCTATTCGATCAATTACATAAATATGTCTTTTACTCTTTATGGAAATGTTAATTTCCCAGGCATTTCACTTTTGGACCCTGGAGCACTTCTGGAACACTCAAGTCCTGTATCCAGGTGGTGAGCTTACCCTAAAATGTAGTTGCAGTTATGCATTTGACAAGAGCGAATGGGGACCTATGTGTGAAAGCCCTCCAGGTCCAGCTGCTTCATGCTCTGCCTGAAAGCCATACTTTACCCTCCACACGAGAAGGCAGACCCAGACTTATGAGTAGGAGGATAGTAATCAGTATACTGGTTGGGTTAAGCTGTGATTCTTCATTAACTTTCTCCCCTAAATTTAATGGCTTCAAACAACAAAATTTTTTTCTTTTAACTTCAAGAGAAAGCTCTGCTAACCTTAGCCACTCATGAACTCAGGCTGATAGAGCAGCCACCATTCTGCACTTCGTTGTTGTTCAGTCACTAAGACGTGTCCGAGTCTTTGTGACCCTAGGGACTGCAGCACGCCAGGCTTCCTTGTCCTTCACTATCTCTTGGAGTTTTTTCAAATTCATGTCTGTTGAGTCGGTGATGCCATCCAATCAAACCACATTTTGCACATTGCTGGAGATAAAAGAGAACTCTGGAGAGTACCAGCCGACCCAGCAAACTCAGGCCCAGACACAGGAGGCTTTCACTCACTGCATTGCTGGAACCAGGCACGTGATCACACCTAGCTTCAGAGAGAGGAGAGAACTGGAAATATTTGACAAACAACACTAACGAAGACCTCAATTGTATTGAAAAATGTGTTGAAAGAGGAGTTTTGACAAGAGCAGAGATGACCTCAGCAGAAATGGGAACAATGTGAACAGTGCTGGATCACAGTGTCGGCTGCTCCAAAATTGTTCACACTTCTCTTCCCTAAAACTGTTTTCCAATTAAATTCAACTCAATAAACATTTAATAAAAGGCTTAGAGTGTGTTTATACAAAGGTGAGCTGAGGCAAAACTGTAGGTAATGCTATTCTTTTGGATGCCACACTCAGGGTACTTTGGGAGTCACCTTAAGAAAAACTAACAAAGCTTTGACAATGAGCCCAAATCAGATCCAACTGTATATAAGCTTTTAGACTATAAGAGTGGTATAGACAGGTACTGAGTTAATTTTTTTTAACTTGATCTAACTTGATCTCTTCTTCATACTATTGATTAAATAGTATGAAGTATACTATTGATTAAATAGTATGAAGTATACTATTGATTAAATAGTATGAAGTATACTATTACAGGTACATTAGACATATGACACCAAAGGCAAAAGCCAGAAAGCAAAAATAGATACATTAGTCTTCATCAGAATAAAAAGAAAACCTTACAGCTTTTAAGAAAACTGTCAAAAGTATGAAAAGACAATTTGCAGGAGGAAATATTTGCAAATCACATATCTGCAAATCACACATACATCCAAAATATATCTTTTAAAAAACGTCTTAAACACAACAATAAAAAAAACCCAATTTTAAAATGAACCTTTAAGGATTTAAATACACATTTTTCCACCCACCTATATATATGTGTATATATATAATTGTCCACTCTACACATGAAAAGATACTCTATATCATTAGTCATTCAGTTCAGTTCAGTCGCTCAGTCGTGTCCGACTCTTTGCAACCCCATGAATCGCAGCACGCCAGGCCTCCCTGTCCATCACCAACTCCCGGAGTTCACCCAAACTCATGTCCATCGAGTTGGTGATGCCATCCAGCCATCTTATCCTCTGTCGTCCCCTTCTCCTCCTGCCCCCAATCCCTCCCAGCATCAGGGTCTTTTCCAATGAGTCAACTCTTCGCATGAGGTGGCTAAAGTATTGGAGTTTCAGCTTTAGCATCAGTCCTTCCAATGAACACCCAGGACTGATCTCCTTTAGAATGGACTGGTTGGATCTCCTTGCAGTCCAAGGGACTCTCAAGAGTCTTCTCCAACACCACAGTTCAAAAGCATCAACTCTTCGGCACTCAGCTTTCTTCACAGTCCAACTCTCACATCCATACATGATCACTGGAAAAACCATAGCCTTGACTAGATAGACCTTTGTTGGCAAAGTAATGTCTCTGCTTTTGAATATGCCATCTAGGTTGGTCACAATTTTCCTTCCAAGGAGCGAGTGTCTTTTAATTTCATGGCTACAATCACGATCTGCAGTGATTTTGGGGCCCCCAAAAATTAAGTCTGCCACTGTTTCCCCATCTATTTCCCATGAAGTGATGGGACCAGATGCCATGATCTTCGTGTTCTGAATGCTGAGCTTTAAGCCAACTTTTTCACTCTCCTCTTTCACTTTCATCAAGAGGCTTTTGAGTTCCTCTTCACTTTCTGCCATAAGAGTGGTGTCATCTGCATATCTGAGGTTATTGATATTTCTCCCAGCAATCTTGATTCCATCTTGTGCTTCTTCCAGCCCAGCGTTTCTCATGATGTACTCTGCACATAAGTTAAATAAGCAGGGTGACAATATACAGCCTTGACGTACTCCTTTTCCTATTTGGAACCAGTCTGTTGTTCCATGTCCAGTTCTAACTGTTGCTTCCTGACCAGCATACAAATTTCTCAAGAGGCAGGTCAGGTGATCTGGTATTCCCATCTCTTTCAGAACATTCCACAGTCATTAGTCGTTAGAGAAATGCAAATTGAAACTACAGTGGGATGCCACTTCATCTGACTGAACAACAGTGTGCAAAATGGTGGCTCTCTATCAGCCTGAGTCCCTATAATGGGGGAGGGGGGGGGGGAAGACAATAACAAGGGTTAGCAAGAATGTGGAGACACTGAAACCCTCATATATTGCTGGTAGGAATGTAAAACAGTGCCATCACTTTGGAAATGTTTAGCAATTTTTCAAAAGGAAAGACATCTTAAAAATTAGGGCAGAAATAAATGCAAAAGAAACAAAAGAGACCATAGCAAAAATCAACAAAGCCAAAAGCTGGTTCTTTGAAAGGATAAATAAAATGGACAAACCATTAGCCAGACTCATCAAGAAACAAAGGGAGAAAAATCAATAAAATTAGAAATGAAAACGGAGAGATCACAACAGACAACACAGAAATACTAAGGATCATGAGACTACTGTCAGCAATTATATGCCAATAAAATGGACAACGTGGAAGAAATGGACAAATTCTTAGAAAAGTACAACTTTCCAAAACTGAACCAGGAAGAAATAGAAAATCTTAACAGACCCATCACAAGCATGGAAATTGAAACTGTAATCAGAAATCTTCCAGCAAACAAAAGCCCAGGTCCAGACAGCTTCACAGCTGAATCCTACCAAAAATTTAGAGAAGAGCTAACACCTATCCTACTCAAACTCTTCCAGAAAATTGCAGAGGAAGATAAACTTCCAAACTCATTTTGTGAGGCCACCATCACCCTGATGGTGATACCAAAACCTGACAAAGATGTCACAAAAACAGAAAACTACAGGCCAATATCACTGATGAACATAGATGCAAAAATCCTTAACAAAATTCTAGCAATCAGAATCCAACAACACATTAAAAAGATCATACACCATGACCAAATGAGCTTTATCCCAGGGATGCAAGGATTCTTCAATATCCACAAATCAATCAATGTAATACACCACATTAACAAATGGAAAAATAAAAGCCATATGATTATCTCAATAGATGCAGAGAAAGCCTTTGACAACATTCAACACCCATTTATGATAAAAACTCTCCAGAAAGCAGGAATAGAAGGAACATGCCTCAACATAATAAAAGCTATATATGACAAACCCACAGCAAACATTATCCTCAATGGTGAAAAATTGAAAACATTTCCCCTAAAGTCAGGAACAAGACAAGGGTGCCCACTTTCACCACTACTATTCAACATAGTTTTGGAAGTTTGGGCCACAGCAATCAGAGCAGAAAAAGAAATAAAAGGAATCCAAATTGGAAAAGAAGAAGTAAAACTCTCACTATTTGCAGATGACATGATCCTCTACATAGAAAACCCTAAAGACTCCACCAGAAAATTACTAGAACTAATCAATGATTATAGTAAAGTTGCAGGATATAAAATCAACACACAGAAATCCCTTGCATTCCTATACACTAATAATGAGAAAATAGAAGGAGAAATTAGGGAAACAATTCCATTCACCATTGCAACGAAAAGAATAAAATACTTAGGAATATATCTACCTAAAGAAACTAAAGACCTATATATAGAAAACTATAAAACACTGGTGAAAGAAATCAAAGAGGACACTAATACATGGAGAAATATGCCATGTTAATGGATCGGAAGAATCAATATAGTGAAAATGAGTATACTATCCAAAGCAATCTATAGATTCAATGCAATTCCTATCAAGCTACCAACGGTATTCTTCACAGAGCTAGAACAAATAATTTCACAATTTGTATGGAAATACAAAAAACCTCGAATAGCCAAAGCGATCTTGAGAAAGAAGAATGGAACTGGAGGAATCAACCTGCCTGACTTCAGGCTCTACTACAAAGCCACAGTCATCAAGACAGTATGGTACTGGCACAAAGACAGAAATATAGATCAATGGAACAAAATAGAAAGCCCAGAGATAAATCCAGGCACCTATGGACACCTTATCTTTGACATAGGAAGCAAGAATATACAATGGATTAAAGACAATCTCTTTAACAAGTGGTACTGGGAAAACTGGTCAACCACTTGTAAAAGAACGAAAGCAGAACACTTTCTAACACCATACACAAAAATAAACTCAAAATGGATTAAAGATCTAAACGTAAGACCAAAAACTATAAAACTCCTAGAGGAGAACATAGTCAAAACACTCTCCAACATAAATCACAGCAGGATCCTCTATGACCCACATCCCAGAATATCGGAAATAAAAGCAAAAATAAACAAATGGGACCTAATTAAACTTAAAAGCTTCTGCACAGAAAAGGAAACTATCAGCAAGGTGAAAAGACAGCCTTCAGAATGGGAGAAAATAATAGCAAACAAAGCAACTGACAAACAACTCATCTCAAAAATATACAAGCAACTCCTACAGCTCAATTCCAGAAAAATAAATGACCCAATCAAAAAATGGGCCAAAGAACTAAATAGACATTTCTCCAAAGAAGACATACAGATGGCTAACAAACACATGAAAAGATGCTCAACATCACTCATTATCAGAGAAATGCAAATCAAAACCACAATGAGGTACGATTTCACGCCAGTCAGAATGGCTGCAATCCAAAAGTCTACAAGCAATAACTGCTGGAGAGGGTGTGGAGAAAAGGGAACCCTCTTACACAGTTGGTGGGAATGCAAACTAGTACAGCCACTATGGAGAACAGTGTGGAGATTCCTTAAAAAACTGGAAATAGAACTGCCATATGACCCAGCAATCCCACTGCTGGGCATACACATCGAGGAAACCAGAATTGAAAGAGACACGTGTACCCCAATGTTCATCACAGCAGAGTTTATAATAGCCAGGACATGGAAGCAACTTAGATGTCCACCAGTGGACGAATGGATAAGAAAGCTGTGGTACATATACACAATGGAGTATTACTCAGCCATTAAAAAGAATACATTTGAATCAGTTCTAATGAGGTGGATGAAACTGGAGCCTATTATACAGAGTGAAGTAAGCCAGAAAGAAAAACACCAATACAGTATACTAATGCATATATACAGAATTTAGAAAGATGGTAATGATAACCCTGTATGCGAGACAGCAAAAGAGACACAGATGTATAGAACAGTCTTTGGACTCTGTGGGAGAGGGAGAGGGTGGGATGATTTGGGAGAATGGCATTGAAACATGTATAATATCATATATGAAATGAAAAAAATAAAATGCTAAAGAGAAAAAAAAAAAGGTCAAACACCAATTTCACACCTAGAAATATATTCAGGCAAAACAGAAGCACATTGTACATGAGTATGTACACTTGTGCATGCATGTTCATAGCAGTATTATTCATTCCCAAAGTAGAAACAATCCAAATGTCCATCAGCTGATGAATAAATTAACAAGATGCAATATACTTACACTTTGGAATATTATTCAGTCATAAAAACAATGAGATATTGACATATGCTTCAACATGGATGAATCTTGAAAACACTATGCTAAGTGAAAGAAGCTAGACACAAAAGGTCACGTAGTGTATGATTGCATTTATATGTCATGTCCAGAAGAGGCAAATCCACAAAGACAGTAAATTTGTGGTTGCCAGGGGCTGGGAGTAGAGTGGAATGGGGAGTGACTGCTAATGGCCGTGGGGCTTCTTTGTGGGATAATAAAAACATCCTTGAATCTCATGGTAATGGTTACACAACTATGTGAAGTATGACATCAATTTTATTAATAAAAAACATATACATATATATGTATACATACATCTAGATGGTGAGATAGTGATTTTGTGTGTGTGTTTTTCTGTTGTCTCTTGCCAGAACACAAGCATTACCTTTGTAACCCGAAAAAATAAAACATCTTAAAAAATCAAATTTAAAAATTGAGATTTTGCATTTCCTGGTACAACCTTTTAGGTGACCCAGTGCACATTACATTCATATGAAATTGTAGACTAAGCAAAACTAAATTGTTTTTGGGGGAAAAAAAATCAAAGGAATATTTTCCTCTAGAAGGGTGGGAGCAGGGATTAACTAGGAGAGGACATGAAATTTTCTGGGGTGACAGAAATTATAGTAACGGTCTATGTGTTGATAGGGGTTTGGGTTACACAGGTGAATGCATTTGTCAAAACTCAGGGAATATACACTTAAGATTTGTGAATTTCATTGTACTTAAGTTTTACTTTAAAAAACCCATAAATATTGAACTCAAGTGACAGATATGCTTAGGTATTTAGGGTAAAGTGTACTTTGAGATATATATTTTAAAAATAAGGCAGATTAAAGGATGAATAGAGATATTAGATGGATAGATATGTGACAAAATACAGTAAAATGTCAGTAGTAGAATATAGGTGGTGGGTATTTGAGTGTTCAGTGCTTTATATTTGAAAATTTTCATAATAAAACACCAGGGAAGAAGGGGTAGATTTCATTCTCTGTCCTTCTGATTCCCCAAGCTCCATTTTTCTCACCTGCCTTTTTGCCCACTACCTGTTGGTGTTTCTCCTTGATTGTGGAATACATCTTCAGCCCCTACAAATCATTCCTGCTTTTCTTGTTTTTATTAAAGTTAACATTATTTTTCTAGTTGAGAGCACTTCTCAGTATAAAAGTCATATTTCTTTCCCTCCTTTCTCCCATACCCTTAAATCCAATTAAGTTCCAAATTCTTCTGGATTTCACTTTATCTCTTTTCTTTCCCACGAACACTACCTTAATTCTGCACCAGTTACACCTGCACCCTAGTAGCTATTTCCATGGAGAACTAGAGTACAATAAAGAAAAAAATAATTCACATGGAATTAGATGATCCATGTCTTTTGACATGCTTGTGATAGAATGGTTCTAACAGTATACTGTATTGGATTTTACCTGGTTATTATAAGCCTTAAAGCTTTGAATTTCAGCCTCGCAAACACTCTTGTTACAGAAAACAGAAAGAATTCTACACTATGATTGGCCTCTGAAGACAACTAGTCCTGCTATATGAACTCTGCTGAAGTTGTCCATTTTCATCTTGGCAGATACCTGACACCAGTTCTATACTATTCCACAGGTCTATTTTGCGACTAATTTCACCAAGAAATCAAGTTACTTACTAACAGATGCCCCAGGGGATGCTTCATTAACTGTCCTCACCAACGCCCCCCCCCCCCCGATGGCTAGACTAGCTATCTGTAGGGAATAGTAACCCTAAACTTTTCCTATGTTAAAATAATTGTAGATAAGATATAATATTTCAGGGTTTCAACCATCTATGTATGTATATGTGGGACTGGAACTGAGTTTTATGAGCAAGAGCTTGGCTCTGTCAAAAGTGTTTCCCCCCTCACTTGGTTGGCAAGGCACGAGGGCCTTTTAAAAAACCTTCAGGTCTTTGAAGAATTAGTCAATTCTTTCTCAAAGGCTCATGGAAGTTGCTTTAGAAACACATAGTTCATCATTTCTTCCAGATACTTTAAACTTTATCCTCAGTGGAAGCCAGATCACCAGAGCCATTATAGCTAGTCTCTAGCATAAGTTTTTAGTAAATTGCAGTTTGGCCATATTAGTTTAATGTGTATTCGTAGCATATATGGGAAAATGGTAATTTCATGATTGTTGCATTTATTTACAGTTCCAAACTTTTGAGTACTTATTTTGTCATGCTATGCTAGGTGCTTTAAGGGCATCATTTAAATTTAATCCTCCCAACCATCCCTTGGAATAAATATTATCTCCATTTCACAGGTCAAGACACTGAAGCTCAGACAGGTTACATAACTCACAAATGGCGGTAATAGGAGTCAAACCCAGGTTTATCTATTTTTAAATCTGGTGAACTTTCCCACTAGAAAAGTGACAGGAAAATTTCCCACTGTATCACACTATATAGCCTTAAGCATCTGTATAAATACCTTGACAAACATTGTAATTTTTATTCCTGGTTTTAACTCCCCCTCTTTTTTTTAAATCAATTCAGTGATTTCAACTATTTACTTTTATAGCATTTTAATAATATATTTTTAATAAAGTGCCTAGAATCCTTTTGGATTTATATTCCACTGTGGTATAAAGAAAAAGGAATAAAAAGTCCCTCTGAAATCCTGTAATTACTTTTATTTAATGTTTGCTGGGGCTTTCTGGTGTTATTTGCTTTTATTAAATTTTCAAGTTTTTGTTCTAGTGTACACACGGCTTGTTATGAAATAACTGAGGAAAGCCTTCTACTTTAAACTGTCCTCTGGAGCTTCTGAGTCCAATGAGTAAATTTTACCTGAGGCTTGCACAGGCAACGCATTTAGCTGTGGTATAATCAGATATTTGAGTAAAGGGAGGGTGAGTAAAAGTCGTTAATAAATGAAAGTTCGTAACAGAAACCATTAATATTGTGAATATTTCATTACTTTGGTCCCTTACTTTGACTGGAACAGGGTATGACAGTTTACAGAATTCTCGACGTCTACTTACTGGTGCCCTGTAACCAGATCTCTTCACTGTTCTTCAGATTCTGTTCTAAAATTCTAAAGATGTTTCTTGTCCACTATAGAAGGTGCCTGGCAGGCTGCAGTCTCTGGGGTCGCAGTCGGTGGAAGGTGCCAGGGTTTTCCTCATAGGAATCCCCGTTCCCTGTCACAAGCTCCTCTTTTGTACCTATCTTCTCTAGGTGGTCCACAGTCCTGTGTTCCTGACAGCCTGGTGTCATACAGCCAATCAAATTCTGCCTCTAGTTTCAAGTGATTTTCTTGATAACGATAGGTGGGGGCCAACAGGATTTGGCTTGGACTCGGCTCTGTGTGCTGTCAGGTACCAAGTTCCGCAAATGCATCACATTTTCTCACTCTAGCAACTCTTCTGCTGTTGAGTCTGTCTTTTGCTCTGTCTTATCAAGGCACTCATCTCACACTTGAAGTCATCTTCCCCTTTCTGACGTGCTCTGCTCTGACAGCCCTGTTGCTCATAGTTTCAGGGTTTAATTAGCTGAGACACAGAAACCATTTCCATTTTAAATTCTCAGACAGTGATTTGGCAAAATGAGATCTACCAGATTTAGGGTAAAGATGGAAAAGAAAGAACAGATTAGGTATCATTTCACGCTAGTTGGGTGTTATTATGTGAAAACGATGTAAGTGTTTTACTTCCTTATTTCAAGTCATTAGTGCAACTCAAGTAGAGACATAGGAATAAGAGAAACTACATATTCTTTGAAAATCTTTTATTCCAAATTATACACACATAAAAAGACTGGGGGTAAAGATTTATTTGCTTGCCATTTGCATCATACTCTCTCCCCCAACTAAGGGTTTTCTCTTGTTATAAAATAAAGCAATTCTTGTCTTGAATTTCTTCCTTTCAGGGATTCACAGTCAAAATCTTTCAGAATACTAGTGCACTTGGCACAGAAAACTTTTAAGTAGTTTATCAGATTGAGCATTTGCGAGTGGAAGCATCCCAGGGAGAGAGAAAACTATTAATGAAAAGTACCAGGCAGTTTAAACTCCCATCACACTGTTTTCCAGTAGTTCTGAGAAGGTTGTGCCTCTTATGTTTTTACTTCATGTCTTTTATATTTAGGAAAGATTTTTTTCCTTACCAAAGTGAATCTATTAAATAATCACTCAGCTCCCTACTTAAACTTATCAACAATAAACATCAAATTAGAACTCATGATAAACATGAGATGACAATTGTGTTCTGGCAGAGACAAATCCAATGATGAAACCTTATAGGGGACCAAACCTAGGTCTCCTGCATTGCAGGCAGATTCTTTACCATCTGAGCTACCAAGGAAGCCCGTTGTAGTGGGTAAAGAAATGCTTTTCATTAGATCTTTTTTTTTTTTCCTCCAAATTCTGAATACATATTCCCATTCTTATTTCTTTGCGCTAAAGGTGCCTAAAGGGAGAGCACTTGTAAGGAAAGTCAGAAGGGTGGGTAAGAAAACCATGAGTAGAGAATCTGGGGTAAGGAAGGAGGCCCATGGGCCTCTTCTCTGCATAGGCCCATGCAGCCCCACCAAGTTATCTACAAGTTTTTCATACTGGATCTTACTTGTGTATTGAAACTTTCTCACTAAAGCCATGCTCCAGTAGCTACCAATTTCCGAGTTCAGTTCAGTCTGTTAGGTCACAGCAAATGTCTGACACCACTGAGCTAGTTTGTGACTGGTAACTAGGAGAATGAAGTCGGTGTAACTAGGAGTTATTCTGAGCTCCTTGGCATGGGGCTCTGGAATAGTAGAAGTAACATTTTAACTTTCACCAGGAAAGAAGAAAAGTTCTCATTGCAGGTCTACTCTTAGAGGAGTGTGCCCACCTGGGCTCTCCCCAGGGAGAGGCACACCCCTGTCTGGGCCAGCAAGCTGCACTTCCTCCTGTGTTAGAGCTTCTCTTGCACCTGCTCTGCTCAGACCTAGAGGTGGATGTTCCCATTTTATTGTTTTTGTGCATTTTTAACCTCTTTTGCAGTGGCCTCTACCACGTGTTGAAATGCCTGTCAGCTGGGCTGTCTAGGCTCTCTCTGGAAGTACGACTTACTGTTCATGTTCGTGCTTTCGTTGCAAAGACATACACGTCTTGACAGGTTTACTCCTAAGCTTACTTGCACTGTAAGTGATGTTCTTTTTAATGAACATTTAGAAGGCATCATTTTTTAGCAACATGTATCTCGTATCATAACAGAAATCCTGTACTTGGTTTCTACTTGAGTGAGTGTGTCTGCCTCTTTGCAACCCTGTGGGCTGTAGCCCGCAGGCTCCTCTGTCCATGGAGTTCTCCAGGCAAGAATACTGGAGTGGGTGGCCATGGCCTCCTCCAGGGGATCTTTCCGACCTAGGGATTGAACCCAGGTCTCTTGTACTTTGGTTCATACTGAGTGGATGCTGAATAAATGCTGACAGATTATTTATAATTAACTACATCACAAGAATTTAAAAAAATGACTCCAAGGAATGACAATGTCGACAATGAACCAAATTTCAAGAACACCTGACTTCTCTAGAATATACAAACCTTTAAAAGTCATTATAATGTGCACAATATAGTTATCACTATTTTAGAGAAACAGAAGCCAACTTTTCATTTTCAAAGACTGATGAGCAATCATCCATTAGTTCTTGAAGTTGAATAACAGGAAACTGGACTTGTTTTTCAAACCATTTGGCAACTGTAAGAAGCTGCTGGTCACAAAATGCACGTCCAATGAACTGTAGTCCTATTGGCAACCCTTGGCTTGAGAGGGCCATAGGGACACTCACTGCTGGCAGTCCTGAGGAAAGGAAAGAGACCCATTAAATGTTGACCAATTCTCCACCCTAAGACGCAGACACCTCTTCCACTTTCCAGTGCCAATAGGTACAAGACAGGATAAGGGTTAAAAAAAAAAAAATCACAAAAATTATGACATGTATATTTTTGTATCTTCCTTTGTTCATTTAATATATCTAGGAAATCACTGTATATCTGTTCAGATATGAGGTTCATTTCTTTTTTATAGTTGCATAGTATTCCACCATGTGGTTTTACCATAATTTATTCAACCATTCTTCTATGGTTGGGGGGTTTTGATTGTTTTTAGTATTTAGCAATTTCACGCCATGTTCCAGTGAATTACCTTGTGTATTTTTTCAGTATTCTTGAATGTTTCTCAGATGAAGAGGCATTGCTTCATCAAAAGATAAATGTATATATTAATTAGAAATTGCCAAATTCCCCTCCAAAAAAGTTGTACCTTTTGAACTTCTATCAGCAAAATGAGAGTTTTCCTACAGCCTCACCTATACAATGTGTTGCTGAGTTGCTTAATTTTTTGTCAATTTATTAGGTGAGAAATAGTAGCTCAGGGTAGTTTTAATTTCAGTTTTGGGGTATTTTGTTATGCCATAAAACAAGAAAGTTTTTGAAAATTAATGGGGGCTAGTTTAAGGGTTACAAGGGTTACATACAACTTGGAGAGGTTCCTGTTAGTTAAATTTGAGCATCAAAAATAATGAGAATTACTTATAATACATTGAATTTTTTAAAAAAAGGAAAGCTGTTCTATAGAGAAGACTGCTAGCTAAGACACGGAGAAGGAATGATAGAAAAGTCAGCACTCTGTAATTCTCTAAGTAATACTTAATTCAGGCAAGGGTCATCAATAGATGCTAAAAGTGGGTTCAGGTTTATTGGGAAACACAGTCCCAACATATCGTATCACTGATTGCTTACAACTGACAAAAGGAAGATGTGCCTTCACAAGGAAAACATCTGCTAGTTACTTCCTTAGTTTCCACAGTGGTACGAACTGATATCAACTGTTTCTTGACATGAAGTGCATACAGTATTTGTGCCAAAAATGTTTAAGTCAACCCAATCATAAGGAAGCAATCTGACAAATTCAGATTATGGACAGGATTCCTCAAAAAAGACAATGTCACTTAAAAAATTTTAAAGGTAGAAGATTTCTTATCAGTAACTATGAAGGCTAGAAGAAATTAGCAGGACATTTTGTAAATGCTAAAGAAAAGAACTGTTAAACCAAAATCATATATCCAGCAAAAATAAACTATAAAAATGAGAGGAAAATCGAGACATTCTCAGAAGAAAGCTAAGAGAACTGGTTGCTAGCAGATGTACCCTAAAAGAATGGCAAACTCTTCTCCAAACAGAAAGGATATGATAAAACAAAGAATCTTGATCGATCAGGGAGAAATGAACACAGTAAACAAAAGTATATAGATAAATACAACGGACTTTTCCCTCTGCTCTTGAGTTTTCTACATTATGTTTGATGATTGAAACAAAAATCATAACAATCTGATGTGGTTCTTAATAAAAGAACATAGAGACCTGGGGGATAGTTCTAGACTTTAGTAAGAGATATCATAAACAAATATATGCAGGAAAAACACCCTTTTATAAAAGGCATTTTTGGTACAATTGAGAAAACTTAAATATGAACTGTATTTGGAATATTATTGTATTTGTGTTAGCCTTCTTAGGTATGATGATGGATGTCTTTATTCCAGATGATTCATGCTAAAAGTATTTAGGGGTAAAGTAAAATGATGTTTACACTTTCAAATTAATTAAGTAAAAGCTTTGTATGTGTGTCTGTCTGTCTGGGGGTAAAGGGAGAGAGGAAGGAAAAAGCAAATGAGGCAAAATGTGAACAAGGATGAACCCAGGCAAAGGACATAAAGGGTATTCATTTTATGACTTTTTAAAATCTTTCTGTAGGTCTGAAAATTACTGTGTGTGTGTGGTGAATGCAAGCATGTGTATGCCTATAAATGCACACATGCACACACACCCACATGAACATACTCACACACTCCTAAGTATCCCAGAAGGACAAGCTATTATGTTTAGGGAATAATCTAGCTAGAACCTAAGTTGAGGACCAGGACTGTCTACCTAAAAATCTGGAGAAAACCAGACTGTTCTTAAGAGACCCTCACCTGCCATATTCACGGCCTGTGTAAAGATGTCGTCTTGGGCACTGCGCGTCCTGTTGTCTTCCTTGATGAACTCTGTGTACGGCACTGCCTCACTCAAGGTCGTGGGAGTTAGCAGCACGTCCACTCCAGAGTTAAAAACATTAACAAAATCATTAGCAATGAGCCGTCTCACTTTCTGTGCTTTGACAAAATAATTCTCATAATTTCTGTGGAAAAAAAAAAGTTGACATTTTAAGGGCTTTTTATTATTTCTTTAAATGAAGTCTCATGCGTAAGACTTGCTAAAGAATCACTGGACTCTTGGCCTGTAGGAGCGGGTACCACTAAGATTCCCAACACATAAAAATCAATTTTGTTCAACCATGCTGTTATTCTAAAAGTAGATACAATTCTGCACATATAATCACAAATTATTAACACTTCCAGGGACATCATTAAACCAGAACATTCATTTTCAGGTGAGGAAAATCAAGGGCATAGCAACTAAATGACTTTCCAAAGGCTGCAGAGATTAGCGGTGGCAGAGGAAGGACCAGAACTTAGATCTCTGGAGGTGCATTCCAATTCTCTTTCTATTATAATGTCCTGTTTCATCTATAGTTATAATTATTATAAGAGTTCTGAAGTTTTCAAGAATTCTAACACTAGAAAACAGGCTCTGGAAACAGTAACTGAGGAAAGAATGCAGTGTTTGCAATTTTGTATTTTACAGACAGAAGCAGCCCAGGAATGGAAATGTGAAACTCCTGGAAAGATGCTTTAGGCTGCCTATTGAATAGGAGAAGACATTTGCAAATGATATACCTGATAAGGTGTTAATATACAAAAATATACAAAGAACTCACACAACTCAACATCAGAAAAACAAACAACCAATCAAAAAACAGGCAGAAGACCAGAACAGACATTTTTCCAAAGAAGATATATGGATGGCCAGCAAGCACATGAAAAGATGCTCACTATCACTAATCATCAGAGAAATGCAATTCAAAACCACCATGAAATATCACCTCACGCATTTCAGAATGGCTATTATCAAAGACAAATAACAAGTATTGTCAAGGATGTAGAGAAAGGGGAACCTTCATGCACAGCTGGTGGGAATATAAAGTGGTGCAGCCTCTATAGAAAACAGTATGGAGATTCCTCAAAGAATTAAAAACAGAACGACCACACAATGCAACAGTTCCACTCCTGGGTATTTATTCAAAGAAAACAAACACATTTGAAAAGATATACGCACACCTATGTTCACTGCAGATTACATCATGAGAAACACTGGACTGGAAGAAACACAAGCTGGAATCAAGACTGTTGGGAGAAATATCAATAAGCTCAGATATGCAGATGACACCACCCTTATGGCAGAAAGTGAAGAGGAACTCAAAAGCCTCTTGATGAAAGTGAAAGTGGAGAGTGAAAAAGTTGGCTTAAAGCTCAACATTCAGAAAACGAAGATCATGGCATCCGGTCCCATCACTTCATGGGAAACAGTGGAAACAGTGTCAGACTTTATTTTTGGGGCCTCCAAAATCACTGCAGATGGTGACTGCAGCCATGAAATTAAAAGACACTTACGCCTTGGAAGGAAAGTTATGACCAACCTAGATAGCATATTCAAAAGCAGAGACACTACTTTGCCAACAAAGGTTCGTCTAGTCAAGGCTATGGTTTTTCCTGTGGTCATGTATGGATGTGAGAGTTGGACTGTGAAGAAGGCTGAGTGCCGAAGAATCGATGCTTTTGAACTGTGGTGTTGGAGAAGACTCTTGAGAGTCCCTTGGACTGCAAGGAGATCCAACCAGTCCATTCTGAAGGAGATCAGCCCTGGGATTTCTTTGGAAGGAATGATGCTAAAGCTGAAACTCCAGTACTTTGGCCACCTCATGAGAAGAGTTGACTCATTGGAAAAGACCCTGATGCTGGGAGGGATTGGGGGCAGGAGGAGAAGAGGACGACAGAGGATGAGATGGCTGGGTGGCATCACTGACTCGATGGACGTCTCAGTGAACTCCGAGAGTTGGTGATGGACAGGGAGGCCTGGCGTGCTGTGATTCATGGGGTCGCAAAGAGTCGGACACAGCTGAGCGACTGATCTGATCTGATCTGATGTTCACTGCAGCATTGTTTACAATAGTCCAGATATGGAAAGCACTTAAATGTCCACTGACAGATGAATGGATAAAGATGGAGTATATATACACAATAGAATATCTGCCATAAAGAAGAATGAGATTTTGTTCTGTGGGACAACATGGATAGATCTAGAGGCTATTATGCCAAGTGAAGTTAAGTGAGAGAAAATACTGTATGATTTCACTTATCTATAGAATCCACAAACAAAAACAAAACAAATGAACAAACATAACTAAACAGAAACCAAGTCATAGATAAACAGGTGGTTGCCAGAAGGGGAGGGTAGTGAAAGGGAAGGAGAGAAATAGGTAAAGGAGACTGAGTTACAAACTTTCAGGAGGAAAGATACAGTGTGGGGAATATAGTCAGTAATTATGTAATTTCTTTATATGGTGACAGATGACATCTAGACTTATCATGGTGATTGTTTTGAAATGCATAGAACAGTCTTATGGACTCTGTGGGAGAGGGAGAGGGTGGGAAGATCTGGGAGAATGGCATTGAAACATGTAAAATATCATGTATGAAACGAGATGCCAGTCCAGGTTCGATGCACGATACTGGATGCTTGGGGCTAGTGCACTGGGATGACCCAGAGGGATGGTATGGGGAGGGAGGAGGGAGGAGGGTTCAGGATGGGGAAACACATGTATACCTGTGGTGGATTCATTTTGATATTTGGCAAACTAATACAATTATGTAAAGTTTAAAAATAAAATTTAAAAATAAATAAATTAATTAAAAAAAAAACAAAACAAAAAAAGAAATGCATAGAAATGTCAAATCACGATGGTGTGCACCAGGAACTGACCTGGTGTTGTAGGTCAATTATACTTCAAAAACAAACTCATACATAAAGGTGATAATATTTGTAGTTTGATCAGAAGTAGGAGGTAGGGGAAGGGGGAGTAGGATGAAGATGGTCTAAAGGCACAAACTTCTGGTTATGAGTAAGTACCAGGGATGTAATGTAGAACATGATAAATATAATTAGCACTGCCATATGTTATACATGAATGCTGTCAAGAGTAAATCCTAAGAGTTCTCATTGTAAGAAAATGTTTTCTTCCTATTGCTTTAATGTTGTATCTATATGAGATGATGGATGTTCCCTAAACTTCTTTAGGTAATAACAAGTAATAAAGGATATGGTTACTCCCCACACTCTCCCTCCCCAAAAGAAAAGACATTTACTTTACTGAAAAGATTAAGGAATTAGCCAGACACAGGAGTGACTATAAGTCAATGATGGAAAGAAAGGGGGAAAAAATACTCTTTAGATCCTCCTGAAGCTGTTAAAGAAGACTGGCAAAAGGATTAACTATTTTATTGATAACTTCAGTTTCCTCACATGTAAAAATGGATATAACAATTCCAACCTTGCATGGACCAAATACAATGAGATAAAAATGAGAGATCTTTTTTATCTTGAAAGAATGCTATAGAAATACCAGATGTCTTTATTATCATTTGACCACAGGGTCTATAGGGTGATGAATGCAGGCATCACGTATAATTTACCCAGCAGCTGACGGCTTAAATAACATATTAACAGCATTCCCCATACTGAATTTTATAAAAGAACAAATACTTATATTAAATTTCTTCCTACTTTTAATATGCTTCAAAAGCACAACTTTAAACAATCAGAAAACTAGACAAAATGGAACCATCATTTTCAGACATGAGACAGTGGGTATTCAGAAGAGAAGGAAAGCAAACAGCAAAGCCCTGTGATTTCCCCATTAATCAAATAATAGTTCTTGTTTTCCAGCTTTGAGATATAATTGAGTATAAAATTCTGTAGTTTTAAGGTTTGCAACATAATTTGATTTATTTTTATTGCAAAATGATTACCACAGTAAGATTAGTCAACACATTCATCACCTCACGTAAGAGTTTTTTGTGTATGTGGTAAGAACGTTTAAGATCTACTGTCAGCAGCTTTCAAGTATGTAGTACAGTGTTGTTACTTATAGTAATTAGGTTGTACATCACACCCCCAGAACTCACCTTATCCGCGGGAGTCTGTACCCTTTGACCAACATCTCCTCTCTTTCCCCAGCAACTACCATTCCACTGGGTCTGTGGCTTTGGTGGGTTTTTTTCCCCTAGATTCCACATATAAGTGAGATCATACAGTATTTGTCTTTCTCTGACTTATTTCGCTTAAGATAATGCCCTCAAGGTCCATGCATGCTGTCACAAATGAAGGATTTTCTTTTGAATAATAATTAATACTCTTGAATAATAATGAACGTTCCATTGTGTGGGTGGGTGGGTATACACACAGCACATTTTCTTTTTCCATTTGTGTGCCAGTGGACACTAGTTTGTTTCCATGTCTTGGCTATTGCGAATAATGCTGTGAGGCAGTGATTTCTTTCCTTCAGATATATACCCAGAAGTGGGATTTCTGGTTGATATGGTAGTTCTATTTTTAATTTTTCGAGGAATCTCCATACTGTTTTTCAGAGTAGCTGTTCATAGTATTTTTGGAAAAAGGAATGCTAACTACTGGCCCTAAGGAGATGCACAGATGAATAAAATACTTTCTATCCATATAGATATATACCCATATATGCCCATTATATATATGCAAAACTCCACGAAGCTGTTCAGTACATTCTTGCTCTGTCACACTTACCATGTCCTCTTAGACAGACTTGGTGGTATGGAAGATGAATCCTATTCACAAGATGATGAAAAACTTATACCAAAGTCATAGTAATTTAGAATTCTTTCTTGGAGCAAACAGATACAGGATGCAAGGGAAAGTTAGGTTGATTTCACTGACCTTTTAAAGGGAAACCAATGTAATTTCCTGCTTAAGGCTCTCACAGCAGGAGGACAATGTAGCAATAATAGGGGACATTTAATGAGGCTAAAACCCTTCAGGCTTCCTAATTAGCTTGCTACAGCATCAGTGATTTTTTTTTTTTTTTTGAATAACCAGGAGCCAAAAGTACCAAAAACAGGCCTTTACTTATGATTTCTAATTCAAATCATAAGGATTTTGCTTCCTTAGGAAAATTTATAAGACCTGACAGACATGCTACTACTTCTCTCTGGAGTTTTCAAGAATGGGGGAAATTCCTAAACCGATTATCTTACTCTTTTAATAGGAAAAAGTTTCCTGAGAGGATTCTCCCTCTCACCACATCATTGAACCCTTCTCGCCTGGTTGCAGCATACATGGCTTCAGTAGACACATCACTATCACATCTGTGACCTGAAAACAAAAGAGATGAACATTACTTGAAAAGGAAGTAAAGTTTTGGCTGAAAAGCAGGTCTAGAGTCACATTTGTGGCCAATACTAAAATTTCAGGAGATTGACCTTAATGGAGTCTCTTCTTTACATGCCTTGGGACTAACTGACCCGTCAGGAATCAAGAAAGAGAAGAAAATTATGAAGAGGGAAATTTCATTTGTTCACTCCCTCATTCATTCACTCACTATGAGTTATGATGAAGAACAGTGTGAGTATAATGCTAAATTGACAACAGTAAAAGGATCCACTAATTTACTTCTCTAAATCATTAACATTATCCCAGGCAATAATATTTTTTGTCACTAACAAGTGAAAATGTTTGAGAAAACTTCCTAAAAGTCCAAAACACAGGCACTTTACCATATTCTAGCCCATCAAATCTGGCCATATTCGATGCCACTTCCGACGTGCACAATACGTGGTAGCACACAATTGAGTAGCTGGTATGGGGCAGGGAGACTTCAGTTACTTTGGCCCCCTCAGACTCAAAGAGATTAGCAGCTTTGGACCAAAGAGATTGTACTTCACTTGACAATTCTGGCGTAAGATACTCCTAATTGGAAAAAGTCAAAACAGAAATCAGAACATCCAAATAGATGGTTTTAAAAAAATGTGTACCCCAGAACCTCTGGCAATATATTAGAAAATGATTAAATTGTTAGTAGGTAGCTAAAAAGACTGAACTAATTTAAGAGCATTTATGGCATGACAAGCACAATACTAGATATTGTGAACTGGATACAATAATATTAAAGACTGGAGATCTGGTTGGAGAATCTATATTTATTAAATGTTCATTATGTATCAGGCATTCTGCTAGATGCTTTCCAAAGGTTCTCTCACTGAACACTTTTAACAGTCCTATGATGTAGGTATTATCATCCTTCATGTTATTAATGAAAAGTATTGAGACTAGAGAAGTTAAGTAACTTTCCTAATGTTACACAGTAGGCAAGCAGAGGATCCAGGATTCCCAACTAGGTCTGTTTCGCTCTAAATCCTTAAATATAGGCACATCTATTATCTTAATTGAAAATTTAAAAGATTTTACAGTATTTCTCTACAGCAGTGCTCTCAACTGGGGGCAATTTTATCCTCTTCCTCTCAACCAGGGAACATGTGGTAACGTCTGCAGACAGTTTGACTTGTGGGGTAGAGGGGGTAGCGTAGGGGTGGGGCTGCTACCTCTAGGGGTAGAGACCAGTGATGTTGCTAAACATCTTACAATGCAAAGGACAGTCTCCCAGGACAAAAACTTATTGCTAAGCTCAAAATTAAACATTAAAAAGGTGAGTGATTTTACGTATCTCCTTTCACATGCTCAGGTCACATAGCTAATAAAAGTGGCAGAGCAGCGATTCAAACTCAACCAGTCTGTTTCCCAAGTCTGTTGTCTGTATTGGACTTGATAGAACTTTTGTAAAGAGTTACCTTTGGAATTCCTATACATAGTTTGCTCACATCTGTCAAACTGGGAAGCGTAAATGGTTTAACAGGATCTTGAATTGTGGTAGAATCTTTGGGATCATGCCCAGCTAGTACACCTGTAAGTAAAAGTATTTATGAGTGACAGACATTGTTTTTCAGTGAACTGATAATGCTTTGAAACTATATGGAATCGTATAAATACCCAACACAGTGGCTGCATCATCCACACATCTGGTTAAGATTCCTGGCACATCCATTGAATTCACCAGGGGAATGAGACCATGACGAGAAACTAGGCCATAGCTTGGTTTTAAACCAACAACCCCGCAGTGGGCAGCTGGATTTCTGGTTGATCCTCCCGTATCTGATCCTAAAGCCCTGAAATTTAAATGGAATTCTCTTTAGCAGGATAACATCTTTCTAATTATATCTGAAATCTATCTTTTTAAAATGTATACTTTTAAAGTTGTTTTCTGATTATACAAAAATAAAACATGCTCATAGCAGAGAATTCTTAAAATATAGAAAAGTGTAAAAATGTAACAAAGTATTCTACCACTTTGAGGCAAACACACTGCTAACATTTTGGCATATGAACTTTAAGTCTTTTTTTAAATGAATTTTTCTTTCACAGTTCAGGTCATTCTGTAATCATAAGTTTCCATCTCATTTTTGCTTATGAGACTTTTACTATGTTATAAAGATTACTGAAATTTTTAAATATGTACAATATTCTATCAATTGGCAATTCCTAACTGATTCCCAATTCCTTTCACAGGAATTATACAATCTTATACAAATCTTTCAGTTCTTTATTTTTTAATTGAAGTATAGTTGATTTACGATGTGTTAATTTCTGCTACACACCAAAGTGATTTAGTTATATACAATTTTTAAAATATCCTTTTCCATTATGGTGTATCCCAGGTTACAGGATATAGTTCCTTGTGCTATAGATAAACCTTCTTGTTTATTCTATATGCATCTACTAATCCCAAACTCCCAGGTCTATTCTCTGTCTATAAGTCTGTTTCATAGATAGATTCAATTTGTGCCACATTTTAGATTTCACATATAAATATTATGGTATTTGTCTTTCTCTGACTTACTTCACTTAGTATGATCATCTCTAGTTGCATCCATGTTGCTGCAAATGGCATTACTTCATTCTGTTTTATAGCTAAGCAGTATTCCATTGTATATACGTACCACACCTCTTTATCCGTTCATCTGTCGATGGACATTTAGATTGTTTCTATATCTTGGGTACTGTGAATAGTGCTGCTATGAATGAACACAGGGGTGCATGTATTGTTGTGAATTATAGTTTTGTTTGGATATATGCCTAGGAGTAGGGCTTCCCTGGTGGCTCAGTTGGTAAAGAATCATCTGCAATGCAGGAGACCCAGGTTCAATCCCTAGGTTGAGAAGATCCCCTGGAGCAGCAAATGGCAACCCACTCCAGTATTCTTGCTTGGAAAATCCCATAGATGGAGGAGCGTGGCGGGTTACAGTCCATGGGGTTTTAAGAGTCAGACACAACTTAGCAACTAAGGCATGCCTAAGGGTGGGATCACTGGGTCATACGGTAATTCTGTGTTTAGTTTTCTGAGGAACCTCCATCATGTTCCACAGTGGCTGCACCAACTTACATTTCTATCAACAGTGTAGGAGGGTTCTCTATTCTCCACAGCCTCTCCAGCACTTGTTTTCTGTAGACTTTTTAATGATGGCCATTTTGACTAGTGTGAGGTGGTGTGGTACCTCATTGTAGTTCTGATTTGCATTTCTCAGTAATTAGTGATGTTGAGTATCTTTTCATGTGCCTACTGGTCCTGTCTTTTTTGGAGAAATATCCATTTAGGTCTTCTGTCCATTTTGTGATTGGGTTGTTTTTTGCTGTTGAGTTTTATAAGTTGTTTGTACATTTGGAGATTAAGCCCCTGTCAGTCACATTGTTTGCAAATACTGTCTCCCATTCTGTAGGCTGTCTTTTCGTTTTACGGTTTCCTTTGCTGTGCAAAAGCTTTTAAGTTTGATTAGGTTCCATTTATTTTTGTTTTTGTTTCTGTTGCCTCAGAACACCTAAGAAAACACTGGTTATACATACAAATCTTATATCTTCTTTTAATAGCAATTTTATAGTATGCTTATACAAACTAAACACACCCCTCCCAGGAATTCAGATACAGCCATTCTGCTACCCCATTTAGAATCATGACTAGAAATGTATTCTGATTTATTTAAACTGTTATATTGTTGTGAAGTAGAATAACTGCATAGTAGAGTACTTTGTAGGGAGTTCCCTGGCAGTCCAGCAGTTAGAACTCTGTGCTTTCACTGGTGAAGGTCTGAGTTCAATCCCTGGTCAGGGAATTAAGATCCCACAAGCTGTGCAGTGCAGCCAAAAATAAATAAACAAATAAAGCACTTTGTAATAAACACCTTTAAACATAAATCTTTGCTCATGTATCTCTAGCTTCTAACAGTTTATGGGTCAAAGGGTCTACCTGTCATTATAAGTTCTAAATATATTTTGTTAAATTACTTGTCAGAAAGGTTATGCCAATTTATATTCCCAATTGCAGTGAATCACATTGTTTTATCTTTCATTCCCTGGTGGCACAGACAGTAAAGCATCTACCACACTGTGGGAGACCCCAGTTTGATCCCTGGGTCGGGAAGATCCCCTGAAGAAGGAAAGAGCAACTCATTCCTGTATTCTTGCCTGGGAATCCCATGGACAGAGGAGCCTGGTGGGCCACAGTCCATGGAGTTACAAAGAGCTGGACACGACTGAGCAACTTCACTTTCACTATCACTGAATACTAGCAGTTCTTAAAATCTCATTATTTTGATAAAAGATTTGTTAATGTGCATTTTGAGCAATTTTTCACCCTTATTTGTATTTGCATTACTCAACTATGAAGTGTCTGTTCATTTCTTTGCTCAGTTACCTATATAGTCTGTGTTTTTCTTATTAAAAAAAAAGAAAGACACACTTGATATTATGCTAAGTGAAACGAGTCACGAAAGCACACATACTGCACAATTTTACCTATATGAGGTACCTAGAGTGGTCAAATTCACAGAGACATAAAGTAAAAGAGTACTTGCCAAGGGCTGGGGACATGGGGAGCAGGGCAAATGGGAGGTTTTTAAGGAGTACACAGTTTAAGTTTTGCAAATGAAACAAGTTCTAGAGACTGGCTGAGTGATAATGTGAATGTACTTAACACAACTGAATCGTATACTTTAAAAGGATTAAGATAACAAATTTTAATTGTATGTATATTTCCACTGTGTATATTTTCCACAATTAAAAATTTTTAACTATCAGGAAAAAAGGTTTTTCTGATTGGAAAACTGCAATGTCCACTATAAAAATTAAAATACTCTATATGATCTATAAAGTGAAATTTCTTTTAATCAGTCCCCAGAATTACCATTTTTTATGTATATTTATCCAGATACTTCCATGCAACTAATATATTCACATATGTAATTGTTACGTTTAACAGAAATTAGGTCATACAATACACATTGTTCTGCAACTTGTCTTCCACTTCACAGTGTATTTTGGATTTCTTCCCATGTCATGACATAGTGCTCTAACTCATTCTTTTTAGTGGCTGCATAGTACTCCTAGTCCTGTTTTAAAAACTATTATAAAAGAAACAAATCAGAACACCTGACAGTCGGGGCCCATTCCCTCTCAGTCACTTTGGGTCTGAGCCCCGCTGAGTACACTCAGACTGAAGCTTTGGGCTGAACAAGGCTCAGGGACTGTCACATGGTCCTTGTGCTCTACAGAAAATGCAAATTAATTGCCTTTCTTACCAAGTCCTCTTGAGCCACAGAATCAGATTGCTGCTTTCACAGTTTCTAAAAGGACACATTTTCCTATTAGGATTCCCTGACAGCTGTGTAAAAGTAAAACCTACATTTCCATAGGAATTATGTGTCAAAGTGCCACCTTCTCAAAGCACATTCAGAAAGATGAACACTAAGTGGGGTGATGAGGATAGAAAAAAGCACCTAATCTTGCAATCCTCCCTTGTCAGAACTCTCATTAATATTAATGTGGTGCTGTAAAATTCCACAGAGATAAAATGAAATGGTTTTACTTGTTAACAAGATTTCAGGGAAACTAAAAAACAAAAAACATGTAGAATCTAAATCTCCATAGCTCTAAAAAAATATAAATAATTTATTGATTGCAATGCCTGTGAAACAGCTTAGTTTCAGTGGATAATTAAGGAGAGATAAAATACATATAGTACTACTAAAGAAAACATTCTATTTGGTTAAACTGAAACCAATAAAATAAATATAGTAACAGCAATATTTATTTACTCTTTTTTAGATGGTTAAGAAATGCATTACAAATGAGACTTAAGACATAAAGCATGATTGATGAATTCAGAATACAAAGTATGACAGCTGAACAAATCATCTCCCTACAAATTTGAAAAAACTTTACTTACTGATATATATTTTTAGTTGCAGATTTATAAAAACACTTCTTAAAATATTCTATTTTATAGATAAATATTAGCCTTTTCTTTCCTTCCTTCCTTCCTTATTTTTTGGCAAAGTTGGGTTTAGCTGAAGGATAAATCACAGCTAATAATTTAGCTCAGTAGCACTCAACTAAAGCCAAGGTATGTTAATCTGTAAATATATGTATAATCAGTGAGCAGATACCCAAATAAATAATTTTTAAAATGAAATTCAATTAAGTCTGGTTAAGCTAAATGATTTATTCTTATTCTAGAAGATCTGTAAAATCATGTTTTAAAGGAGACCAGATACTACACAGGAAGGGTTTAAATGTCTTAAAGTTAATGTATAAAATATACATATGTGTACTGTATAGTTGAGGGTATTTCTAAGATACAATTTTGATGCACTAGTGAGCACAAATAGCTCACTAAGGAGAAATAAAAACACCAAGGTATGAATGAGTCAATTGTTGGATTTTGTGTATGGTTTATGACTATCTGTATTGGGTTGGGTTCTAAAGTACAGATAGAAAAAAATATCTTACGCAAAGCACGTGAACGCTGACACGGCCGCCGCACTTCCTCCTGAGCTTCCTCCGGTTATAAGCCAATTTGAATCCTCATTCTCACTGTGAGAGTTTTGCTTCCTCTTTTCTCTATATTGTTTTGAATAACTCCACGGGTTTTTAACTGGTCCAAATATGCCATCTGTGCTTCCAGATCTGAGATGAAGAAGTAAAGCAAGATATCTTAATAAAACTTTTTATGTGATCTCCTGATTACATTATTTGCTTCTAACACTGTATAATCCACTGTAACTTGAATCAGAAAAGGTAGGAAGGCTGCTGAGTTGTAGCTTTCTTTAGATGGTTGCAGAGTTGAAGGATGAGAAGTAAAAGCATTTGTGGTAGAAAGTTGGAAAAAACCAATCTGTTAAGAAAAGGAAATTTTTATCCCAAATGATAATCCAATTCAGCGTAAGATGATTTTCTTCCTAAATTAAGGTCTTCCAATTGAAAAGTGTCACAAACATCCAAACAGTTAATAAGTAGTCTTTTGAAGGAATTCCTCTTTTAATCAGAAGTTTTAAGAGGGCAATTCCCTGGCAGTCCAGCGGTTAGGACTCCACACTTCCACTGCAAGGGGCACAGTTCCCACCTCTTTTTGGGGAACTAAGATCACACAAGCTGTGTGGCTCAACCAAAAAAAAAAAACTTTTCTGGGAGATATTCTTAGTGAATGCTAATAACCTTTTTTACTTTTGAAAAAACTTCAACCTAATAGACAACTTACAGAAATAAAAACAGTATGAAAAAACGTATACCCTTTACCCAGGCTCACCTATTGTTCACCTTTTACCCCATTTGTTTTATCATTTGTGTGCTCTGTGTGTGTGGCTGTACATATTTTTCCTGAGCTACTTAAGGGTAAATTATACATATTATGGCCCGTTACCCCAAATACTTTAGCTTTTCCTAAGACAGAGAATAGTCTCTTACACAGTCACAGTATAGTTATCTCAGTAAATTTAACAGCAATACAATACTTTTATCAAATCTACCACACGTAATCCAATTTTGTCATTTGATCCAATAATGTCCTTTATAGCATTTTCCCTTTTTCCAGTACAGGATCAAGTCTAGAATTAAGAATTATATTAAACTTTTCTCTTTAACCTCTTTAACTTTTTTCACCAGCCAAGAACACTGAGTTGTTTCCTGTTTTTAGCAATTTGAATAAAGCTACAATAAATATTGTAGTGAAAGGCCCCAGCCAGTGCTTCTGTATAAACATAAGCCTTCATCTCTTGGGTAAATACCTAGGATTGAGATTGCTGGCTCTTATGGTAAGTGTATGTTTAACTTTATAAGAAACTGCTAAACTATTTTCCAAAGTGGCTATACCATTTTGCATTCCCTACCAGCACTGTATGAGAATCCAGTTGTCCATCCCTGTCAGCACTTGATACTGTCATTTGTTAAGCCATTCTAATTATTAGGTGTATGTACTTCAGTGTGGTTTTAATTTGCATTTCCTAAACGACTAACCATGTTTGATGTGTTTGTCAATTGTGTATCTTCTTTGATATATGATTTTACATCTCTTTATATCTCATTTTTTTTAAAAATTGGTTTTCTTATTATTGAGTTGGAAAAGATTCAATATATACTGGATACTAGTTCTTGGTCAGACATATGTCTTGCAAATATTTTTGCTAAGTGTGTGGCTTGTTTTTTCATTTTTAACAGTGCATTAAATACAAAAGTTCTTTATTTTAATGAAATTCAATTTACCAGTTTTTAACTTTACAGACTGTACTTTATGTGTTCCCTCTAGGAAATCTTTGTATAATTCAAGGTCACAAAGATTTTCTCCTACACTTCTATGAGTTTAAGATTTTAACTTCTTTAGCCTCTCTTAATCTGGAACATTTTCACAGCCTTTGTTTTTTTTTAATGATACTGACATTTTAATAGAAGATATCTCATTTCAGATTTGTCTTTTGTCTCCTTGTTATTAGCTTCCGGTTACACATTTTCAGCTGGAACAATGCATAGGTGATGATGTTCCTTCTCAGGGAAGGAGGTACACAGTATGACTTCACCCTCATTGGTGATGTTCATGCTGACCAGCCATTCAAGGCAATGTCCTAAAAACCTAGGTTCAAGTTTATTCCCACAGATTTATTTATTCAACACATATTTACTAGGTTCTAATAGATACCAGTTTTGGAGAATCAAGGAATCTGCTTCTATGAAACAGGAAACACAGACCAAGCAAATATTACAAACATTACAAATGGGGAAATAAAAAGTGCTTCTCATGAAAAACTAAATGTTTTCCTCATGATCAGGAAAAAGGCAAGGATATCTGCTCTTATCATCTTTATTCAATATTGTACTTAAGGTCCTAACTGGTGCAATAAGGCAAGATAAATAAATAAAAGTGTCTCTATTGTAGGCTACAAGATCATTTACATAAAATATACCAAATAATCTATAAGATCAGCTAGAATTAATAAGGGAGCTTAGCAAGGTCACAGGATAAAAATAATAGGTTAACATAGAAAAGTAAATTAATTTCTATGTATTCTAACAATGTTAAACAATCAGAAATTGAAAAGAAAATTACATTTTCTGTAATAGTAAAGAAACATGAAATACTTGGAGATAGATATGGCAAATTATGTGCGAGATTCATATATAGAAAATCATATATATTGCTGAGAAAAATTAAAGTCTAAATAAATGGAAAGATATAGAGTCATACATCAGAAGGCACATATTAAGATGTCAATTTTCTAAAACCTAATCTATAAGTCAATACCACCACAATCAAAATCCTATCAAGCTTCTCTGTGAAATTATTAATTCAATTCTAAAACTTATATGGAAATGCAAAGGACCTGCTGCTGCTGCTGCTAAGTTGCTTCAGTCGTGTCTGACTCTGGGACTCCATAGACGGCAGCCCACCAGGCTCCCAAGTCCCTGGGATTCTCCAGGCAAGAACACTGGAGTGGGTTGCCATTTCCTTTACCAATGCATGAAAGTGAAAAGTGAAAGTGAAGTCGCTTAGTAGTGTCCGACTCTTAGCGACTCTATGGACTGCAGCCCACCAGGCTCCTCCATCCATGGGATTTTCCAGGCAAGAGTACTGGAGTGGGGTGCCATTGCCTTCTCCGCAAGGCTTACTATGAAGCTACAATCATCAAGATAGCATGATAATGGATTAGGAATACACAAATCAACAGAATAGAATCCAGAAATAGACCTATACATGTTGGACTGATTTTTGGCAAAGGAATCAAAGTAATTTAATTTGAATTCCTATGGTCCCAGATATATACGATAGACATATGCAAAAAAATGAACTTTTGCTTTCTTCACATAATCTACAAAAAATTAACTGGATTACAATTTTAAATATAAGAACTAAAACTATAAAACTTCTAGGAGAAAACACTGGAAAAAAAAGTCTTGATGACCTTGGAAAAGGTAAAGCTTTCTTAGAAAAGACACAAAACCATGAGTCATTAAAGGAAGAAAACAACAAACTGGACTTCGTCAAAACTAAAACCTTTTGCTATTTGAAAGGCATATTCAGAGGATGCAAAGACAAGCCAGAGACTCAGAGAACCTATTTGCAAATCACCTATTTGATAATGGACTTGAATCCAGACTATATGGGGAAAAACTCTTACAACTCATTGAGAAGATTTGAATAGATACTTCACCAAAGATATATGGATAGCAAAATAAACACATGATGATCAACATTGTTAGTCATCGGGGAAATGCAAATCAAAACCAAAGTGAGATATCTATCAGCAGAACACAAGCTCTCATGGAGGGACTGAGAAATTGGCAAAGAGTCCTCACGAAATCACCTCACTAACGTCATCTCTCATGGAGGAACTGAGGAACTAGCAAGGAATTGGCAAGAGAGTTCTCACGAAGTCACACTACTTTTAGGTACCTACATACAATGAAGTTGAAGACACAGATGAAAGAAATACAGGAAAAGAAAATTTTAATTTTACTTACCCCATAGCAAACTCATCTAAGTTTGTTTTTCCCATTAGCAGAGCTCCCTGATCCAACAACTTCTGAACTACTGTGGCATTATAAGGTGGTACATAACCTGAAAAAAATTCAGTTTTCTTTAAAAAAAACAAAAACAAAACTGAGGTATAGCTGATTTAAATGTTATATTACAGGTGTAAAACATAGTGATTCAAATATTTTACAGGTTATATTATATTTAAAGTTATTATAAAATGTTGTCTATATTCCCTGTTCTGTACAATATACTCTTATAGCTTATTTATTTTATACAGTCACTTATACCTTTTAATCCCCTCCCCTTTCTTGCCCCTGTCCTCCTAAAAATTCAGTAATTTTTATCATAGGAAAGAAAACAGTGAACATGTAAATCCTATGTAAGAAACAATTTTAAACTCCAATTAAGCAATTCATATTGACAAATGCTACTTATTCCTAATTTAAGTTGTACTTTCTTCTGAAAGTTAATGTTTTTCTGCAGCTGACTGCTTGCTATATTTTCTAAAGAAAGTCTCTATATTCATCATCTTTATAATCTAAAAATATTGACTTTAACAGTACAAAATATTGAATGATAGAGAGGTACCCAAGTCATTTGAAATTAATCACAAATCATGCTGCTCATTGCATTGACTTTTTCTTCTCAGATGTGCTATATCACACAGCAATTTTTATCTATTTCCAGCAGGGATAGATCTTTATTGTTAATTAAAATTTCCTCTATCTAGTGTATATTTGCAAACAATTAACAACAGTTTACTTTATCAAAGGAACTTGGGGCATACACTTCAGAATATTAGTTTTAGTGTGAAGTTCTCTATCCTTTTTCCATTTTTTTTTCCTCCTAGGATCCAACCATATATTGATAAATATGATTCCTTTTTGACCTACTAAACTTAAAAAATTAAAACTAAGCATCATTATACTAAGTATAGTGATAAAAAATAATCAGACAGTAGATGTTATTAATAATAAATCCTTATACCATCTGCAAAAGAGGGGGTAATGACAGCTACTTTATACTTATTTCTATACTATCGAGTGGAAGTTGGAGGAGTTAAGAGTTCACTTAGTGTGTTTGCAGTGATGTTATCTTCCTAAATAGGATTCCTCTGTTAAGCAGGCCTACCCCTGAAGAATAACTTTGCATTCTGAAAGAGCAAATAGTAAGAAGGTAATATTCCACCGTAAGTTATTTCCTGTGCAAATATAACTAGTCTAAGATATCTTGGTGCATTAGTATCTTTAATTTAAACTGAAAAACACTTATTTTTATAAATTAATGCTCTGGCTAGTTACACTTTACCTTTCAGCATGTTTGATGCACAGGTTGTCTCAATGCCGGATGTACTAAAGTTATCTTTTACTGCAATAGGAATTCCATCTAAATCTCCCAGTGAGTGACCTGCATTAAGAAACCAAAAGAATAGAAAAGATATCTAGTTCGACATACAGAGACATTAATCCTAGTTATTAAGACAGCTACTAGCTTGCTAAAGATACTTCTTCAGAAATCAAATTTGTTAGAAATTATTACAAGTTGGACATTATAAAGCATCACGTATCTATTAGTCTCATTTTTACTATACCTCAAACCAGTTGTTCTTTTAAAAAATAATTTTATTTATTTGGCCATACTACAAGATTTGTGGGGTCTAAGTTCCCCAACCAATGACTGAACATGAGCCCCCAACAGTGGAAGTGCGGAGTCCTAACCACTGAATCTCCAGGGAATTCCCCAGGTCTTTAAATAAGGGGAGTTTTTTTTTTTAATGTTTAAAGCTCTACCTGCCGAATGGAGACTGCTATATCCAATTAAACTCTTTCTCTCGGGATGTAACAATTAAGTACAAGTCAAAGTAATTTACCTTTCTTATATCTTTTCTCTGATTCTTCAGCTTGCTTTAAGGCCACTTCTTCTGATACAGTAATGTATGCATTTAGAAACTTAGTCTTCTTGATAAGGGAGAGACATCTTTGACAGAGCTCAGTTGGCGTGATCTGGCCTTGTTTCAGTGCCACAGAAACCTAGAATATACACAATTCCAAAAAACTTCTGCTGACTCTGCACAAGTTTCAAATGTTATACTGAGACAGGCAGATAGAGTGGTTAAATATAAAAATTTGAAGTGAGGTTTAGATTCAAAACCAAGACCAGGCACTACTGTTGCTTTACATGCATTATCACTTTATTCAGCCCTTAAAACAACCAACAAATTATTAACCTCACTTTATAGATAAATTAACTGAAGCTCAGAGAGGTTAAATGATTCGCTCAAAGTCACACAAATAGTAAAGGGTAACTTCTTAACATCTGCTCCTTCACGATTTCTCACTGCCCCAGTGGAAGCTTAGCCTGTCCTGTATGTTGACTGAAGAAAGTAGGGAAAACCACTAGACCATTCAGGTATGACCTAAATCAAATCCCTTATGATTATACAGTGGAAGTGAGAAATAGATTTAAGGGCCTAGATCTGATAGATAGAGTGCCTGGTGAACTATGGAATGAGGTTCGTGACAGTACAGGAGACAGGGATCAAGACCATCCCCAAGAAAAAGAAATGCAAAAAAGCAAAATGGCTGTCTGGGGAGGCCTTACAAATAGCTGTGAAACGAAGAGAAGCGAAAAGCAAAGGAGAAAAGGAAAGACATAAGCATCTGAATGCAGAGTTCCAAAGAAGAGATAAGAAAGCCTTCCTCAGTGATCAATGCAAAGAAATACAGGAAAACAACAGAATGGGAAAGACTAGAGATCTCTTCAAGAAAATCAGAGATACCAAGGGGACATTTCATGCAAAGATGGGCTCGATAAAGGACAGAAATGGTATGGACCTAACAGAAGCAGAAGATATTAAGAAGAGGTGGCAAGGATACACAGAACTGTACAAAAAAGATCTTCATGACCCAGATAATCACGATGGTGTGATCACTGACCTAGAGCCAGACATCCTGGAATGTGAAGTCAAGTGGGCCTTAGAAAGCATCACTACGAACAAAGCTAGTGAAGGTGATGGAATTCCAGTTGAGCTATTTCAAATCCTGAAAGATGATGCTGTGAAAGTGCTGCACTCAATATGCCAGCAAATTTGGAAAACTCAGCAGTGGCCACAGGACTGGAAAAGGTCAGTTTTCATTCCAAACCCAAAGAAAGGCAATGCCAAAGAATGCTTAAACTACTGCACAATTGCACTCATCTCACATGCTAGTAAAGTAATGCTCAAAATTCTCCAAGCCAGGCTTCAGCAATACGTGAACCGTGAACTTCCTGATGTTCAAGCTGGTTTTAGAAAAGGCAGAGGAACCAGAGATCAAATTGCCAACATCTTCTGGATCATTGAAAAAGCAAAAGAGTTCCAGAAAAACATCTATTTCTGCTTTATTGACTATGCCAAAGCCTTTGACTGTGTGGATCACAATAAACTGTGGAAAATTCTGAAAGAGACAGGAATCCCAGACCACCTGACCTGCCTCTTGAGAAATCTGTATGCAGGTCAGGAAGCAACAGTTAGAAGTGGACATGGAACAACAGACTGGTTCCAAATAGGAAAAGGAGTACGTCAAGGCTGTATATTGCCACCCTGTTTATTTAACTTATATGCAGAGTACATCATGAGAAATGCTGGACTGGAAGAAACACAAGCTGGAATCAAGATTGCTGGGAGAAATATCAATAACCTCAGATATGCAGATGACACCACCCTTATGGCAGAAAGTGAAGAGGAACTCAAAAGCCTCTTGATGAAAGTGAAAGTGGAGAATGAAAAAGTTGGCTTAAAGCTTAACATTCAGAAAACAAAGATCATGGCATCTGGTCCCATCACTTCATGGGAAATAGATGGGGAAACAGTGGAAACAGTGTCAGACTTTATTTTTCTGGGCTCCAAAATGACTGCAGATGGTGACTGCAGCCATGAAATTAAAAGACGCTTACTCCTTGGAAGGAAAGAACCTAGATAGCATATTCAAAAGCAGAGACATTACTTTGCCAACAAAGGTCGGTCTAGTCAAGGCTATGGTTTTTCCAGTGGTCATGTATGGATGTTGAGAGTTGGTCTGTGAAGAAGGCTGAGCACCGAAGAATTGATGCTTTTGAACTGTGGTATTGGAGAAGACTCTTGAGAGTCCCTTGGACTGCAAGGAAATCCAACCAGTCCATTCTGAAGGAGATCAGCCCTGGGATTTCTTTGGAAGGAATGATGCTGAAGCTGAAACTCCAATACTTTGGCCACCTCATGCAAAGAGTTGACTCATTGGAAAAGACTCTGATGCTGGGAGGGATTGGGGGCAGGAGGAGAAGGGGATGACAGAGGATGAGATGGCTGGGTGGAATCACTGACTCGATGGACGTGGGTCTGGGTGCACTCTGGGAGTTGGTGATGTACAGGGAGGCCTGGCGTGCTGCAATTCATGGGGTCGCGAAGAGTCAGACATGACTGAGCGACTGAACTGAATTGACTGAATATATATCAAGCAATAGGAGTTTGCGTTTAGGGGAAAATCTGCAAGTGTTCTGCTCTAAACTGTTGAATAAATCATCAGAGAGGTGGTATTCTTAGGCCTGAGGGTGTTGAGCTAGAAAAGCAGTGCCAATAAGCCACTGAGAGGGCCGCTAATGCTGATGCACAGAAGGAGGAAAGGGCTACCATGGGGATACTGGGAGGGTCGGGGGTTGGTTAGGGGCAGCTGGGCTCGACTCAAAGGAGACAACTGAATGTAACAAAAAAGGTATTACTGCTGAATGGTTTGTATGACGCTTGAGAAGAGTGGAGCGGAAGAGAAAAAAAGACAGCAGTGTGTTCTGATACTGTAAATATGGAGTGGGCTTATGTAAATAGGCTGCAAGTATCAGAACTTGCAGAAGCACAAAGCTGGACAGACACAGAGGTATATAAACAGGCCTACCCCAGAGCAGAACCGTAAACACGAGGAAGATTATGTCTGCTATTGTCTCCTCTTTTTGCCTCCCCTCAAGTCCCCTGATGCCCATTATCCTCACGTTGCCTTCTGACTCACCAACTGCTATGACAGGAAGAGGTAAGGAGTTGCAGCTGTGGTTACAAAGGCAAGAAATCAGACTGTCTGGAGTACTCATTTATTTATTGAAGTATATCTGATCTACAGTGTTGTGTTGGTTTCAGGTGTAAAGCAAAGTGATTCAGTTACAAATACGTCTTTTTTTCCCCCCAGATTTTCTTTTCCGTTATAGGTTACTACATAATATTGAGTAGATTTCCCTGTGCTATAAAGTAGGTCCTTGTGTGTTATCTGTTTTATGTGTAGTAGTGTGTATATGTTAATCTCAAACTCCTAATTTATCCCCTCCTCTTTCCTTTTGGTAACCGTAAGTTTGACATCTATGTCTGTGGGTCTATTTCTATTCTGTATGTAAGTTCAGTTGTATCATTATTTTTTAAGATTCCGTGTATAAGCAGTATCATGTCTTTGTCTTACTTCACTTAGTATGATAATCTCCAGGTCCATCCATATTGCTGCAAATGGCATTATTTCATTTTTATTTTTTTATGGCTGAGTAATGTCCCATTATGCCAGCAAATTTGGAAAACTCAGCAGTGGCCACAGGACTGGAAAAGGTCAGTTTTCATTCCAAACCCAAAGAAAGGCAATGCCAAAGAATGCTCAAACTACCGCACAATTGCATTCATCTCACATGCTAGTAAAGTAATGCTCAAAATTCTCCAAGCCAGGCTTCAGCAATATGTGAACTGTGAACTTCCTGATGTTCAAGCTGGTTTTAGAAAAGGCAGAGGAACCAGAGATCAAATTGCCAACATCCGATGGATCATGGAAAAAGCAAGAAAGTTCCAGAAAAACATCTATTTCTGCTTTATTGACTATGCCAAAGCCTTTGACTGTGTGGATCACAATAAACTGTGGAAAATTCTGAAAGAGACGGGAATCCCAGACCACCTGACCTGCCTCTTGAGAAACCTATATGCAGGTCAGGAAGCAACAGTTAGAACTGGACATGGAACAACAGACTGGTTCCAAATAGGAAAAGGAGTTCGTCAAGGCTGTATATTGTCACCCTGTTTATTTAACTTCTATGCAGACTACATCATGAGAAACGCTGGACTGGAAGAAACACAAGCTGGCATCAAGATTGCTGGGAGAAATATCAATAACCTCAGATATGCAGATGACACCACCCTTATGGCAGAAAGTGAAGAGGAACTAAAAAGCCTCTTGATGAAAGTGAAAGTGGAGAGTGAAAAAGTTGGCTTAAAGCTCAACATTCAGAAAACGAAGATCATGGCATCCAGTCCCACCACTTCATGGGAAATAGATGGGGAAACAGTGGAAACAGTGTCAGACTTTATTTTTCTGGGCTCCAAAATCACTACAGATGGTGACTGCAGCCGTGAAATTAAAAGACGCTTACTCCTTAGAAGGAGTTCAAAAGCAGAGACATTACTTTGCCAACAAAGGTTCGTCTCGTCAAGACTATGGTTTTTCCTGTGGTCATGTATGGATGTGAGAGTTGGACTGTGAAGAAGACTGAGCGCCAAAGAATTGATGCTTTTGAACTGTGGTGTTGGAGAAGACTCTTGGGAGTCCCTTGGACTGCAAGGAGATCCAACCAGTCCATTCTGAAGGAGATCAGCCCTGGGATTTCTTTAGAAGGAATGATGCTGAAGCTGAAACTCCAGTACTTTGGCCACTTCATGCGAAGAGTTGACTCATTGGAAAAGACTCTGATGCTGGGAGGGATTGGGGGCAGGAGGAGAAGGGGACGACAGAGGATGAGATGGCTGGATGGAATCACTGACTCGATGGACGTGAGTCGGAGTGAACTCCGGGAGTTGGTGATGGACAGGGAGGCCTGGCGTGCTGTGATTCATGGGGTCGCAAAGAGTCGGACACGACTGAGCGACTGATCTGATCTGATCTGAATGTTCCATTGTGTAAATATAGCACATCTTCTTTACCCTTTCATCTGTTGGACATTCAGGTTGTTTCCATGTTCTGGCTATTGTAAATAGTCTTGAAATGAACACTGAGGTGCATACATCTTTTCAAATTATGGTTTTCTCTGGATATATGCCCAGGAGTGGGACTGCAGGGTCATATAGTAGGTCTATTTTTGTTTTTTTAAGGAAGCTGCATACTATTCTGGGAGTACTCATTTTAAATGGTGATCTTTGTTAGGACCGTATTTAGGAAATCTAGATTTGAGAAAATCAAGAAGGGAAATGAAAACAAAGATGCTAATTAGCTAGAATGGACTAGGCACAAGGATTATGACAAATAGTAAGATCCCCTGGAGCAAAACTAAAAGTGTCATATCTGAATATAAGATGAAATCAAGTGGAAAAGTTTTCATTAAGAAAACAAATTCTCTCCCCCTAGCATTTCTTTTCTCAAATGGAAACTAGATTTTCCTTAAGGCCACTGCTTCTCCTGCAGTTTTCCCACAGGATGGCCGTTTTAGTTCTTACTTACCATGTACCAGAGTCCAGTGGGGAGGGGAGATTGTGTGGGCAGGTGTTCCCCTTGTCCTCAATGCCTTTTTCTTGCCTCTTTTCTCAAAACCCCCAGCTCATCTGAAGCACAGGTCTTGGAGGAGATTATATTACTCTAACAGTCTCCCTGGTACTCCTTTTCATTTATGAAAGATTTTAGCAGCTGGTTCACTGTAGCTATTTTTGTTGACTTTAAACTTCAAGTCAGGTACACTGTCACCGGGCCTCTCAGTTCTTGAACTCCCTTGACACAAACTCTTCACTTCACTCCAGTTACCCACTCACATGGTCACAGCCCAGACTATGTCATTACCAGCATCTGTATATTCTCCCAAACCTCAGTTCTAATCATCATCCCACATCTCCTGTCTCCTGAGCTCATTTACTCTACCATCCAGCAGGAAAACTGGGATCTCAGTCCTCCAACCTCAAAGCAATGGATTCTGCCCACCAGTGAGGTGGAAAGAGGATCCCAAGGCATGCAAAGAATCTGCAGCTCTGGTTGACACCTTACGACCAGCCTTGTTAGACTGAGTAGAGAACCCAGCCATGCCAGCCCTGACCCACAAAACTGTGAGATGATCAGACTGTGGGTGTTTTAAGACTGTGTTATTTTAAGACAAGTTTGTTATGCAACAATAGAAAAGTAATATGCCTTCTTGTAAAAATGAGGAAATCTTCCGCAGGAACTACTCTTCTTAGAGGACCAGGGAAAAGAAAACTATCAGTTCAGTTCAGTTGCTCAGTCGTGTCCGACTCTTTGCCACCCCATGAATCGCAGCACGCCAGGCTTCCCTGTCCATCACCAACTCCCAGAGTTCACTGAGACTCACGTCCATCGAGTCAGTGATGCCATCCAACCATCTCATCCTTTGTCGTCCCCTTCTCTTCCTGCCCCCAATCCCTCCCAGCATCAGAGTCTTTTCCAATGAGTCAACTCTTTGCATGAAGTGGCCAAAGTACTGGAGTTTCAGCTTCAGTCCTTCCAAAGAAAACTATAAACACATATAATCTAGTAATTTTGTCACTGTAACAAAATCAGTGCTAATAATAGCTCTTAGTTCCAAGTGTTATCCTATACATTTCATTTAACCTTTATATCCACATTAACAGGCTGATATTATTATTTCTAATCTACAGATAAATTACCAAAGTTCCTGCTTAAAATCACATAGCTAGAAAGCAACAGAGCTGGGATTCAACCAAGGTCTGATCTTGTTTCTGAAGCCCATGCTTCGGACCACTACACTACTTCTCTGTGCAAAGTGTAATAGCATTTACTCCTCTGTAACTGATAGAGAACATTTTGTTAACTTCACAGGTATTAATAACATCAGAGATTCACTGAGGAAAAGGACTTTCAGAAGAAAAACTGTCTTGATAAATGCTGAAGGTATAGAAGAGCCCTTGGAAGCTGAGTGTCTGGTTGACTGGTACTCTCTTTAACACACCCATTTAACATTCTTGCTTTTGTCTCCATTGTTCCAAGAAACAGCACTTCAAGATCACCAGTCAGCTTCACGTTCCTAAATCCAGCAGTCACACTCAGTCTGGATCAGCATTCAACATCACCCGCTCCTGGAAGCACTTCTTTTCCACTTGTATTTCAGGAGACCAAGCCCTTCTGGTTTCCTCCTGCCTTACTTAAGGCCATTCCTTCAAGTCTCTTTTGCTAGCTGTGCTTCCTGCTGCTGACCTCGAAATGTTGGAAAGTATTATCCCTTCTTCTATATTTTCACTCAGCTTCCCAGATGATCTCATCTGACTGCATGACTTCAATTATCTCCTCCACTCTGGCCAACTCATATCTTCATACCTAGCTTCTCTCTTGATCTCCACATTCCTATATCCATCTGCTTAACCAACCTCTTCGCTTGGATATCTTTGGAGGCATCTCAAAATTATCCTGTCTTGATAACTTTCTCCTCACAACACGCTCCCTGTAGAATCTTTCCCATCTTGATTCTGTGTGCTGTGCTCAGCTGTGTCTGACTGTTTGTGACCCCATGAACTATGGGGCCTCTGTCCATGAATTCTCCAGGCAAGAATAGTAGAGTGGGTTGCCATTTCCTTCTCCAGGGGATTTTCCTGACCCAGGGATTGAACCTGCATCTCTTGTGTCTCCTGCACTGGCAGGTGGATTCTTTACCACTGTGCCACTTGCCCAGGCCCCAAATCCAAGCATCCTCCTTGACTCGTCTCTGTCCATCAAACCTATATCCAATCTGTCAGAAAGCCCAAACTTAAGAAACAAAACCCCTATTCTGTATTACTTCTGCTCCCACCACCCTATTCATGCTGCATCAGCTCTTGGCAAGGCAACGGCCTTCTAACTGGCCTCCCTGCTTCTCCATTTGCCTTCCTCCAGACCACAATCCTGAGTAGCCTGGAGCTTTTTAAATTTTAAATCAGATCATGTCCAAAGACTCACAACCTTCTAGAGGATTTGCATTACATTTAGAATAAAACCCACATTCCTTCTCATGGCCTGAAAGGTCATCTGGTTCCTGCTTCTCTTGGGTGAGAAGAGAGCTTCCTTGAACATGTCAAGTTTGCCCCTGCTTCAGGGATTTTCCACTTACTCTTCTTCCTGCCTCAAAGACCCTTCTCCCAGTTCTTCCCAGGGTTCACCCATTTTATCTTTCAGGTCTCTATTATATATCACCCACTCAGTCAGAGAAACTTTCCTGATCACTCTAAAACATCCATATCCCCCAACTAATTCTCACTATACTCTGATGCTGGAAAGACTGAGGGAAAAGGGGTGACAGAGAATGAGATGGTTGGATGGCATCACTGACACAATGGACATGAGTCTGAGCACACTCTGGGAGATAGTGAAGGACAGGGAAGCCTGGCGTGCTGCAGTCCATGAGGTTGTAGAGTCGGGCAGGACTGAGTCACTGAACAACAAAATAGCCCGCTTAACCTTTCTTCATAGCACGTATACTACTTGAAATTATATTATTAAACTTACTGAATGCCTCCTTCCCCACACAAACGTAGGTTTCATAAGGGCAGGAATTTCTTTCTTCATGTTGATCCTCAATGTCTAGAACACAGAGGTGCTCAATAAATGTTAATGAATGAACTGAGATGTTTAAAATTTGGAATCTATTTTCCCATAGAACAGCAATTAAATGTTCTTAGGCTAGACCCCCAAGAAACCTGTTGGATATAAAATTAATTTTCTTTAATATAACAATAACCATTTAATATAATTATAGGGCCAGTAATACTAGTGTGGTGTTTGGTTCCTAGTAACACTGGGATCAGGCCACTAAAATACAAAGAGTGAAAGTAAGATTCTTCCCTTTCCTGAACATACCTGGGTAAAATTTACAAGTAGCAGTTTTATCTCCCATTTGGCATTTTACCTCTTTTTAGTGCTTCTCTATAGTTCAAATGGTAAAGAATCTGCCAGCAATGCAGGAGACCAGGATTCGTTCCCTGGGTTGGGAAAATCCTCTGGAGAAGGGAATGGCAATCCAGTATTCTTGCCTGGAGAATCGCACGGACAGAGAAGCCTGGTGGGCTACAGTCCACGGGGCTGCAAAGAGTCGGCCGTGACTGAGTGACTCACACACACACCAGTGCTTCTTCCCAGGGCTCCTCTACTGCCCTAAGCCTCCACTCAGGTCCCTCAAGTTATCTCAAAACACCAGTTTCCAGTCCTTCCCCAAATACCCTCCCCTACAAATTTTCTCTTCCTTCAATTGATAATCTCAGCTAGAGTGTGATGGAGAGAAATCTGATTGATTATAATTACAATGGATAAATCATTCAACTGTCCCAGGCATCTTTACATATGGAATGTGTAAAGATCCATCTTTAAAATGGAATATGTACTAAATTAATCTCTAATTCATAGAATTTGGGGCACTGGTACAATGATGTGGAAATAACAGAGTGGACAGAAGATATATTAGGGTCTGGGAAAATAACCAAATAATGTTTTGCACAATAGGTATCAATAAATATTTGTTAAAGGAGAGACTAAGTGAAAGTAATCATGTCAAGGCAACTTTCTGGCTACCCTTGGGTCAGATTCCCTAAATATATTTTCCCCCTTGAGGTAAAAATTGCTCTCACAATGGCTCACTGGACAACATTAGTGAGGAAGGCTGGTACAAAAAAGGCAGTGCTGGGGGAAAGGGCAGAAAAAAAAATACCCCATTTTTTTAGGTTGTATTTCATTTTACATTAAGTTTGTAGTTAAAATATTTTTTAAAAATTTCAAGAACAAATTAGATTGTTCACTGACAGTATAAGCAGATGCAATTTAGTATGGTAAAACAAAAATGTATTGAGGGAATAGCTGTTCATCATTTAAAGCCAATGGATTTAAAGTTCTCATAATTTATAGTTTTCTAAAAGGCTGCCAGTTGGAAAAAGAAAAAGACTTTCCAAGTGAAGATACAAATGAAGATGGAAGGCAAACGGAAGATGGAAGGTGGGGTAGGTCCTCAATTGCTAAATCTACCGGCAGAATCACCTGGGAGCTAAGGTTAAACCATATCCTCTGGGTCTTACCATAATGACCTGCATGAGGGGGACACAGCTGTAGTTTTTAAGGAGGGCCCAAGGTGATTCTGATAGCAGTGGGTCTGCTATCAGACAGCTGGGCAGGTCGGGAGATCTGTGCCAGAAAGCAAGGAGATCTGAATTAAAGCCCTAAGAGCAGGGACAAAATGAGAGAACAGACTCCAGACATAATTTCAAAAAAGAATGAACAGAATTTAGTGACCTATTGGACATGACATATGAAGAAAAATCTAAGGGTAACTGGAATAACACTTGTATCCTGAACAAGAGAATATCAGAAATCATGTTTTTGTTTTTTATGATGTAGGTTGAGATGCAAGAGGTGGTTCTGTTACAATGATTAAGTCAACTTCGGTTAAATTGAGTCTGGGGTGCTTGTGGGACATTTGGAAGAGCTGTCCAGAAGACATTCACAAATATAGCCTAGAGTTCAAAAATGAGGTGGAGGAAATGGAGACACAGGTAAGAAAATCGTAGGTATCTTGGAGGTTGTGGAAGCTTGGAGAATGAATATATGCGGGGTTGGGGTGGGGAGCTAAGAATCACTAGTTTGGCTTTTGCAAGGGACAGATTTGCGGGGTCCTTAGTGAGGACTGCATCAGATGAGTGTAGTGGACAAGGACTAGCTAAATCCCCGTTATATGGCAGAGCCTACCTCGAGGCCATCAAGAGCTGGAGGCAGCCTGAGCAAACGAATAATCGAGAGAAGCCACTCTGCCTTCCACCCCACAACGCCGCGGGGCAGAAGCCTTCCCCGCTGAGAATATAACTCCGAAAGGATACAAGGAGCACAGCCTAAGGACTCGGAGGTCCGAATCCCCCCCAAGTTCTAAGGCAGAAGGCAGCGAGGCTGACCAAGACGCGGTTTAGGAAGGGGGAGCCCCTCGTCCACAAGAAGAAGGACTCCCCGAATCTTCCCGACCTCTTGGACCCTCAGCAGACAATTCGACTCACTTCTCGCAGGGTCCGGCCCAACATGGTCCTCGTGCCCCGTCTGCCACCCCAGGGACCAGGTGACGAGAAGAACAGAAAGGTCAGTTGCCGCTGCTGGTATTACATGTGCGCAGCCATCTTTGATCATCACAGAACCTGTCAGCACCGAGTTCTCGGATTGGTCGAATTGCAGCCCAAGGCAAATGATCTTTGCACACGATTGGCTGGTGCCGCTAAGCAAGTCCCGAAGGGAAAGAGAAAGCGTGACAAGGAGACTCCGGGCTAGGGTCGCGGCGGAAGCCTGGAAGTGTGTGAATTTCTGTGGCGTCCGGATCGCGAGAGGAGTCGGCTTCTCCCTCAGAGGGCTTCTGGGACAGGGCAGGATTTTAGGGGTTTTGCTTTTAAGGGGAGCTGGTGTAAGGGAGGAGGAGAATGAATGGCATACTGATTGGAATGGGAATTGGAGTATTTCAGATGTGAAGAGTAAAGTAAATCCATACTCTTCTTTCTTTGATTGCTCCATTAATCTGTCTGCATTTTAAAATTCTCAGCTTTGAAACCAGCCAGAGTGTTTGGCGGAATTCAGACGGAATTTGACGGAATTCAGGTGTGAGGGTTTGATCCCGTTTAAGTGCCTTTTAATTAGGGCACGTAATTCAACCACTGTTTACAATGGGATTTCTGAAGACCTGTGTGTTTAGAAGAAATGCATGCACTGCGGTTTGCTTCTGGAGAAGCCAAGTTGTACAAAAGCCTTCAGTTCGAAAAATTAGTACTACCTCTCCAAGAAGCACTGTCATGCCTGCTTGGGTGATAGATAAATATGGGAGTAATGAAGTGCTTCGATTTACCCAGAACATGATGATACCAATGATACACTATCCAAATGAAGTCATTATCAAAGTTCACGCTGCAAGTATAAATCCTATAGATGTTAATATGAGAAGTAAGTTTCAAAAGACATTGCTCATTACCTTTTTTTTTTTTTTTTTTAACTTGAGACAACCTCATCAGGGATCAGTTTTAAAAGATTAGTTGTTATTGACTACTTTTGGGGGGATTAACACAAAGAAATGGTTTAGGGTTTTGACAGTATCCCAGTAGGTATTTCAAAAATTTTTGAACTGGCAATGTCCATGGTATGCTTAAATCTTTTACAAAATAAAAGTTTGAATTGCTTCCAGTGCTACCTTAAAAATGTAAATTGGGACTTGAGGATTGTATCCACAGCTAACTTTCTGGTACATTTTGCTAGGAACTTTATGATGTTCTGAGGTCCATCACAGGTTTTAAAGGTATGGTTATGTTTTCACATCAGTTCAGAATTTGCATTTTCATAATAATTTGAGTTTGCCCTTCCACTACTCCCAGCTTTTTCTAACGGTTCAGTGGACAAAGCAGCAGAACAGGATGCCAAGATATGGACACAGTACTCTTCCTCATTTTGTTGTTGCGTTCTGCCCTTGGAAGTTAAAATATGCTTTTCTGTTGTGCTCCATCTTCAATGGAAATAATGTTATCTTAATTTCTGCTAGGGGTTATTGACAAAGCTTGGAGTGCACTATATTCCTTATGCAGTTATTACAGTGCTGAAAAGATTGATTACTGTGAATTACTTTCACTTTGGAAAATAATGACAAAAAGTGAGCAATTGAAATGTGGCTAGTCTGAATTGGGATGTACAGTTAGTATAAAATATACACTAGATTTCAAGACTTAGTAAAAAATGAGTGTAAAATGTCTTATTAATTTTATGTTCATTATATATTGATCTGATAATATTTTGGATATATTAAGTAAAATATTATTAGCATTAATTTCACTTTCTTTTCACTTTTTAGTGTCTGCTTGAAAATTTTAAGTTAGATATGTGGCTTGCATTACATCCCTGTTGGACAGTGCTGATCTAGACATATGAGGAACAGCTATTACACATTTCTTTGTGGGGAAAGAGATATGTTTAAATGATTTTATGGCGATTGCCCCATGAAAGATACACTTGTTTCCTTTTGTTTGCTTAGAATAGTTGCTACTGCTAGGTGTTTCAGCTTACTCTGTTTCCATTGGGCATGAAGATAATTTAGTGTTTATCAGAATTACCTTTTTTAAAAAAACTTTGTTGTCTATTTTGGGTTGTGCTTGGTCTTCCCTGCTGCATGGACTGCTCTGTAGCAGCAGTGCTTGGGCTTCTTACTGCAGCGGCTTCTTGCTGCAGCGGATGGACTCCAGGGCACTTGGGCTTCAGTAGTTTTGGCACGTGGGCTCAGTTGTTGCAGGGCCCAGGCTCTAGAGCACAGGCTCAGTAGTTGTGGCACATGGACTTACTCTGTGGTATGTGGGATCTTCTCACATAAGGGATTGAACCCATGTCTCCTTCATTGGCAGGTAAACTTTTTACCATTGAGCCAACAGAGAGACTCCTATTGGAATTATCTTTAAGTGGTAGATTTATACCTAGTGAGCAGCATGCACTTGCCATCTCCTTGATTAGAAGCTCTTTGAAGGTAGAGCCCATGCCCTGTCAACTATAGCCTTTTTTGGTGTTTCACATATGTAGTTGTCATTCAGTCATTAATGTCACTTTATATTTTCATTCTAATTTGATTACAAAGTAAAATATTTTTTTTTAATCCTTGAGCAATTTTTAAAAGCATTTTGTCTTTGTTTAGATCTTTTAACACATTATTGACCAGGGGATTTTTGTAGAAATCAGTGCCTGTGACCAGCAATTTTATTAAAAATCTCTGGTCAATAATGTTCGAGTGACAAAAGACATATTAATACATCTCCAGTCAATAAGTTGTTAACTTTTCATTTCTTTGAATGCACACGCACAGTTTATGTATTTGTGTTACATTGTACATTTTAATTTCAGTAGAATGGCTGAATCTGCACTTTCTTGGCTGCTATTTAATAACACATTTTACTTTTATATAGTATTCTTGAGACATCATAGTTTTTTAATGACTTGAATGGGTAATATTATTTGTAGTTATCCTCTGTATTTCCTGCCCATGGATTCTTATTTGAGAATGTATGATTACTGTTGCAGAAGATACCTGAAATGGTAGCTTGGAGAAATGAAATTGTAAACTATAGGGAGCATTATTTCCCTTGACAAGAAAGCAAGGACATGTCTATTTTGAAAGATGAGAGCCACCTATTTTTCTGGAGATGGCTACTGTTGTTGGATATAAAATCATAAATCATATAAATGGGTAATGAAGTGAATTATCTTAAAATAGAAAAAAAAATTCAGCCAACAGCATCATACCAACAAAGTTTTGTTTCTTTAGATAAGATCAAAGCTTTTGAAACTGATGGCAGATTTAGGATTGTCCAGGTCGTTCCATCTCTGAACCAAACTGATCACCTCTAACAATGACACAGAACTGCTAAGGTTCCCCATTCACTGTCTCCAAGCAGATTCTCAGTTCCTAACTACCAGCTATTTCTGGATTTGGGACTAGTTTAGCTGGTACCAGTGAGCCAGGACTACTCAGTCGATATCCAAGTAACCGAGAAAACAGCCTTCTTTTGCAGGCTGTGAAGCTCAGAAAGGGACTGGAGTGGTTTTTTTTTTTTGGCAGCTTGAAAATTTTACTTGACTAAATTCCCACTTTTGTTGATCAAATCACATAGGAATTTCAGTGAATAATTGTTTTATTGTGTTTGAGAGGTGGAAAAGGAATAAGACAGGAAGACTAAAATGTGATTTTTGTGAGTATTACATGGGAAGTTATTTCCCCCCTGGTAGAATGCACTCCTAACTAGCCAGCTGGCATGTATCTAATATCGGCATGGTGGCCATCAGCTTAGATTTTTTGGGACTTGCCCAATTTTAAAATGCTTTCTTCCATGTGTCTTGATTTTTTATTAGAAAAACAACTTCTGCCCTCCCCTGTCAGCCTCTCTCCCTGTATTCTCTACCTCTTGCTGTATGGATTAAATGTCATTGTTCCCATATAAGGCCAGCCCTCCACCAAGGTTCTAGACCCCATGCCTGCTCACCCACTCAGGAGCATTGTTTCAGCAATTGTCTGCTTTATCTTCAGTGTTTCCCTTTCCACTGGATCACTCACATTGGCTGTTATTTCTCCACTCATAAAGAGGACCAAAAAAAAAAAGACTTAAAAGTCCTTCAGTGGGCTTCCCTGGTGGCTCAGGTGTGAAGAATTCGCCTGCAATGCAGGAGACCAGGGCTTGATCCCTAGGTTGGGAAGATCCCCTGGAGAAGGAAATGGCAACTCACTCCAGTATTCTTGCCTGGAGAATCCCATGGACAAAGGAGTCTGGTGGAGTACAGTCTGTGGGATCACAAGAGTCGGACACAATGTAGCAACTAAACCACCACCACCCACCACCAAACATCTTCCATCTCACTTTCCCTTCTCCACTGCCCCATTTTCCCACTCTCTATAGCAATACTCTCAATATTTGGAAGAGTTGAATGTTCTCATGGTGTTCAGTTCCTCATTCCCATACTCTGTCACCACATGCCATAGCAACTGCTCCTAAAAAGGTCACCAAGCTGTGCTGTTGGATCCTATATTTTGTTTTGGGGGGGAATTTTTTTTTGTTTCTTAAAGGTCTATTGGCAGCTCCTGACCTTGTTTGAAAACTTTCTTCCCTGGCAGCAGCATCTGACTTCTTTAAATGGCCCTCTTCACTTGACTTTCTGGATACCTTTTCATTAGCCAAGCCTTCTTGGGCTCCTTTGCTGGTTTCTCCTCATCGTTAAGATCTGATGAGGATGAGTGGGAGAAAAGGGGAGACTTTCAGAATGGTTTAGTGATTCTGGAGCATGAATTGCGGTGCATGACCCTAAAAAGATGAGCAAATTGCTTATCTAGGAGAGCCTCACGTAGCAGAAATGTTCTCAGGAGGATGTCAAGCAGAAAAGATGACTGCAGACACTTTTGTGCCTTAGGAAAACCATTTTATGTGTGGATGATGTGTAATAAACTACTTTGGATTATTATATGTAGCCAATTTATTTTGAAAAACAAAAAAGTGATCAGAGGAACATTTTCAGTTCTGTTGATATTTATGTAAATATTCTTAAATTAAAAAGATATATAATAATGCAATCAGCCTGATTTAGCATATCGGAGTTGATGCAACCAAGTGGTTCTTTTCCATCTGGGAATCTTACACTTAACCCAGAGGTGTTTTAGAAACATTTTTGGGGAGACAGGGACAATTACTCGTAGACCAGTGTGTTAGTATCAGATACTATACCTATGCCTTATTTATTTTGTCAGACAACTTTGACATTTATCTACTTTACCAGACTTGGCTTCAAATGATTTCGTGTTGAAAAAGTTCATGAATGAGTAAATTAATAAGGAAACCAACTTCAAAGACCAGTTCTGAAGACCGTTTCAGAATTAGAATTTCAAAAAGTGATTGTTAATTAACTATAGTCCAATATAAAATTTCTTTAAAAGTGATTATAACTTTCCTAGTAATTTCCTTTGAAAGGAACAACACTCATTGTTTTTATGCTTTCCTGTGTGATGGTAAAAAATTTGTAAGATTGATTATAATCTACTTCTTGAGGATCTAGAATTGTACCTGGCCCATAACTGCAGCAGTTTTGAAAGCATCTCATTCTTTTGAAAGAAAAAAGTAAATTGTATCTTCTAGGTGGTTATGGAGCCACAGCTTTAAATATGAAACGTGATCCTTTACATGTTAAAATCAAAGGAGAAGAATTTCCTCTGACTCTGGGTCGGGATGTGTCTGGTGTGGTGATGGAGTGTGGACTTGATGTAAGGTACTTCAAACCTGGAGATGAGGTGAGTTATCACATTCCACTATTCCTTTTCAAAATTGGCTGGTTTCATTCTCCTGCTTTTGGAAGTATATTCCATATCACTGACCTTTTCTTCTTCTTTTCAACAAATACACTGAGCTTTGGCTGGAACCCTCCTTTTCTTGGTTCAGTTCATGATTCTGTTTCCTGGTTCTGTCACAATAGCTTGCTGTGCTTGAACATTCTAAAGCTAGTGCCTGAGAATTGCAAGTCTTTAGGATATATGTGGGAAAGGAGGCTCAAGAGGGAGGGGATATATGCATACTTAGAACTGACTCGTGGTGTTGTGCAGTGGAAAGCAGCACAGCGTTGTAAAGCTTATAAAGCAATTACCCTCCTATTAAAAAAATTTTTTTTAAGAAAAAATATACAAGTGAAAACAAGATATGATTGGGACTTTTTAAGTCTTTAAATGACAATTTTATCTTATGAGTTAGATGGTTTTGAAATAGCTAAAGGGTGATATAATCACCTGTCCCTTGTCACTTTGAACTTTTATACAAAGAAATTAAAGTCAGCTCATAATAATAGCACTGTTCCAGTTGTTTTTCATTAAAAAAAAAAAAAAAACTAATTTAATCTCTGTGAAGTGAGTACAGTTAGGCCAGTCTACAGATGAGACTTAAGCTGTAAAGAGGTCCCACAGCAAATAAGTGATAGAAGCCAGGATTAAAGCTCCGGAGAACATGTTCTTGCTGGTGTTATACTGCTGCTGCTGCTGCTAAGTCGCTTCAGTTGTGTCCAACTCTGTGCAACCCCATAGATGCCAGCCCACTAGGCTCCTCTGTCCCTGGGATTCTCCAGGCAAGATACTGGAGTGGGTTGCCAATGCCTTCTCCAGCTGGTGCTCTAAGTAGTGAGTAAATACAGCAGGATTTACTGCTGCCTACCTCCAATGTCAACTAAAATGGACTGGAATGGGTGAATTTAACTCAGATGATCATTATATCTACTACTGATGGCAAGAATCCCTTAGAAGAAATGGAGTAGCCCTCATAGTCAACAAAAGAGTCCAAAATGCAGTACTTGGAAGCAATCTCAAAAATGACAGAATGATCTCTGTTTGTTTCCAAGGCAAACCATTCAGTATCACGGTGATCCAAGTCTATGCCCTGACCAGTAATGCTGAAGAAGCTGAAGTTGAACAGTTCTGTGAAGACCTACAAGAGCTTCAAGAGCTAACACCCAAAAAAGATGTCCTTTTCAATATAGGGGACTGGAATGCAAAAGTAGGAAGTCAAGAAACACCTGGAGTAACAGGCAAATTTGGCCTTGGGAGTACAGAATGTAGCAGGGCAAAGGCTAATAGAGTTTTGCCAAGCGAATGCTCTGGTCATAGCAAACACCCTCTTCCAACAACACAAGAGAAGACTCTACACATGGCCATCACCAGCTGGTCAATACTAAGATCAGATTGATTATGTTTTTTGCAGCCAAAGGTGGAGAAGCTCTATACAGTCAGCAAAAACAAGACTGGGAGCTGACTGTGGCTCAGTTCATGAGCTCTGTATTGCCAAATTCAGACTTAAATTGAAGAAAGTAGGGAAAACCAGTAGACCATTCAGGTATTACCTAAATTTAATCCCTTACAATTATACAGTGGAAGTGACAAATAGATTCAAGGGATTAGATCTGATAGAGCGCCTGATGAACTGAGGATGGAGGTTTGTGACATTGTACAGGAGACAGGGATCAAGACCATCCCCAAGAAAAATGCAAAAAAGCAAAATGGCTGTCTGAGGAGGCCTTACAAATAGCTGTGAAAAGAAGAGAGGCAAAGAGCAAAGGAGACAAGGAAAAATACACCCATTTGAATGCAGAGTTCCAAAGAATAGCAAGGAGAGATAAGAAAGCCTTCCTCAGTGATCAATGCAAAGAAATAAGAGGAAAACATTTGGAATGACTAGAGATCTCATCAAGAAAATTAGAGATACAAAGGGAACATTTCATGCAAAGATGGACTCAATAAAGGACAGAATTGGTATGGACCTAATAGAAGCAGAAGATATTAAGAAGAGGTGGCAAGAATACATAGAAAAACTGTAAAAAGATCTTCACGTCCCAGATAATCACGATGATGTGATCACTCACCTAGAGCCAGACATCCTGGAATGCAAAGTCAACTGGGCCTTAGGAAGCCACTGCGAACAAAGCTAGTGGAGGTGATGGAATTGCAGTTGAGCTATTTCAAATCCTAAAAGAGGATGCTGTGAAAGTGCTGCACTCAATAAGCCAGAAAATTGGGAAAACTCCGCAGTGGCCACAGGACTGGAAAAGGTCAGTTTTCATTCCAATCCCAAAGAAAGGCAATGCCAAAGAATGGTCAAACTACCACACAATGCACTCATCTTACACACTAGTAAAGTAATAACTCAAAATTCTCCAAGCCAGGCTTCAACAGTATGTGAACCGTGAACTTCCAGATGTTCAAGCTGGATTTAGAAAAGGCAGAGGAACCAGAGATCAAATTGCCAGTATCCGTTGGATCACTGAAAAACAAGAGAGTTCCAGAAAAACATCTACTTCTGCTTTATTGACTATGCCAGAGCCTTTGACTGTGTGGATCACAACAAACTGTGGAAAATTGTGAAAGAGATGGGAATACCAGACCACCTGACCTGCCTCTTGAGAAATCTGTATGCAGGTCAGGAAGCAACAGTTAGAACTGGACATGGAACAGACTGGTTCCAGATATGGAGAGGAATATGTCAAGGCTGTATATTGTCACCCTGCTTATTTAAGTTATATGCAGAGTACATCATGAGAAATGCTGGGCTCGAAGCACAAGCTGAAACCAAGATTGCTGGGAGAAATATCAGCAACCTCAGATATGCAGATGACACTACTCTGATGGCAGAAAGTGAAGAACTAAAGAGCCTCTTGATGAAAGTGAAAGAAAGGAGAGTGGAAACAGTTGGTTTAAAGCTCAACATTCAGAAAACTAAGATTATGGCATCTGGTCCCATCACTTCATGGCAAATAGATGGGGAAATGGTGGAAACAGTGTCAGACTTTATTTTGGAGGGCTCCAAAATCACTGCAGATGGTGACTGCAGCCATGAAATTAAAAGACGCTTACTCCTTGGAAGAAAAGTTATGACCAACCTAGATAGCATATTCAAAAGCAGAGACGTTACTTTGCCAACAAAGGTCCATCTAGTCAAGGCTATGGTTTTTCCATAAGTCATGTATGGATGTGAGAGTTGGACTATAAAGGAAGCTAAGTGCCAAAGAATTGATGCTTTTGAACTGTGGTGTTGGAGAAAACTCTTGAGAGTCCCTTGGACTGCAAGGAGATCAAACCAGTCCATCCTAAAAGAAATCAGTCCTGAATATTCATTGGAAGGACTGACGCTGAAGCTGAAACTCCAATACTTTGGCCACCTGATGGGAAGAATTGACTCATTTGAAAAGACCCCGATTCTGGGAAAGATTGAAGGCAGGAGGAGAAGGGGACAACAGAGGATGAGATGATTGGATGGCATCACTGACTCAATGGACATGAGTTAGAGTAAACTCCAGGAGTTGGTGATGGACAGGGAGGCCTGGTGTGCTGCGGTCCATGGGGTTGCAAAGAGTTGGACGTGACTGAGTGACTGAACTGAACTGAACTAAACTGACCTCCAATGTGGTTTGACTTGGTAAATCCAGAATCATTCTAAATAATACATTGATATCATGTGAAAATAACTGTTGTTTGGTGGGTTGTGGACTTGTGCTTTTTCTCACAGGGTGTGGGGTATGTATTGGGGAACACTGTCATGCTTAGCTTTGTTTTAAAAAGATCTGTTTCTAACGAACAGTGTGTGTGTTTCAGGTCTGGGCTGCAGTTCCTCCCTGGAAACAAGGCACTCTCTCAGAATTTGTTGTTGTCAGTGGGAATGAGGTAACTCGCTGGTTCTGTGCTGAAATGCTATTGGAAAGTAGAAACAAAGACTGACAACAATCTCTGACATAATTGTTTTTTTTTTTTTTTTTTTTTTTTTTTTTTTTGAGATCAGGTTCAAGTTTTATGGGTGGTTTCAAAAGAACTGAGAGAAAAGGAATTTTTAAAAATATTTTAAGATGTATTGGATGTCATTTAAATAGTGCTGCCTGCCAGAGCGGTTATCTGTATCTTGTGGAGCAGGGATTTGTGAGATCTAGAAGCCCTGCTGTGTTCTTTGGTTTTATCCTCAGTGTAAATTGTTGAAAGCAAATATACCAAATGGAGCATACTGATTCATCATAAATGGAAGCATTGGAAGTATCAAGCTGTTTCAAATAACTTTCAAAACAGGAGTCTAATCAAATGCAGTCAGGAGGCCTGACAGTTTAATTAGAAAGAAAGGGGTTAATATTAAGGAAATTGGCTGCAGAAGGGAGAGTAGGAGGGGGAGAGGGGTATTACTGAGATTAGAAAAGTCTGGAAAGATTGTGCTGTATGTTCAGTTGTGCCCTACTCTTTGTGACCCCATGTACTATAACCTGCCAGACTCCCCTGCCATGGGATTTTCCAGGCAAGAACACTGGAGTGAGTTGCCGTTTTCCTCCTCCAGGGGATCTTCCCACCCAGGGATCTAACCTGCATCTCCTGTGTCTCCTGCATTGCAGGTGGATTATTTACCCACTGAGTGGGAGTAAAGGAAACAGCTAATCACAAAAACAAATTAGAATGTATTTATGAGGGCTCAAGGTGTATTTGGATTTGTTTCTGGCCATAGTTAGGACTAATGGGATTGTTGAATGTGGTCTTGTTGTGAAGAATTAAACAGCTGTATCCAATAATGTAACCTATAAAACCTTACTGACCCTCTGCTTGGCAGATTGAGTCATTTGGATAAATTCCTTAGGAATAATCTTAGAGTAGGGTTTATGATCGGAGAAGGCAATGGCACCCCACTCCAGTACTCTTGCCTGGAAAATCCCATGGACAGAGGAGCCTGGTAGGCTGCAGTCCATGGGGTCGCTAAGAGTCGGACATGACTGAGCGACTTCACTTTTCACTTTCATGCATTGGAGAAGGAAATGGCAACGCACTCCAGTATTCTTGCCTGGAGAATCCTAGAGACAGAGGAGCCTAGTGGGCTGCCATCTATGGGGTCGCATAGAGTCGGACACAACTGAAGCAACTGAAGCGACTTAGCAGCAGCAGCAGGGTTTATGATAATCACCGAACCTGGCAGACTGTTACGTATACTTAATTGTGTTCATAGGTTCACAAGTCATTGCTTATTTTTGACTGTTGTCCTCAAATCTAGGTCTCTCACAAGCCCAGGTCACTCACTCATACTCAAGCCGCCTCCCTGCCGTACGTGGCTCTCACAGCGTGGTCTGCCATAAACAAGGTTGGTGGCCTGAACGACAGGAATTGCACAGGAAAACGGTGAGCGTCAGTGGTAGCACCTAAAACTCCCTTCTTTACTTTGGTGATGTCTTTGCAGAAGATGTGTCAGAAGCATCAAAACTAGGCTCACTTACATGAGCAGAATTGTGCTAACATTTCAAACAATTTCTAAGGAACTCTTGTGCCCATTTTTTTTTTTCAATCTCATTCTGTTGATTCTTAGCTCAATCAGTTGAAAATTAAAAAAAAATACATAGATGGACGTTAGGAGTCTAAGCCTTCTAAAATGATGCAAAATTTTTGTATGTGAGTCTCTGGGAAGAAGATCCATGGCTTTCATCAGATTCCTAAAAAAACATGAAGAATGACTTAACTTATGGTTTTTGAAGAATGATTTCGAGGCACCAGTGTTTTTTTCCTGCCTTTGCTAGGCCTGGCTCTCCCACTGGCAGATTTCTATGAAAAATAGATACACAGCCCTTGAACACTGTTGTGCCCTCTTAGGCTCTGCACTCTCTCAGGCTCCTTTAGGCAGTTTTGGTGCTTCCAGAACTTGCAGGTAGGTTTGTTGGGTTTGCAGAAATACAGCAACAATGCTTTAGATGCTCTTGAGTTCATATTCAAGAACTTTCTAGCCCACTTGGGCACTTCATCTTTGTGAGTTTTTAGGAGTTCAGTGAGGTAACACATACAAAGTCAGCGGCACAGGTTGTAGTCGAAAGGCACACAGTATCTGGTGGTGCTGTTATTAACAGTGGCTACTGTATTCTTTGTGTTTCACAGAGTTGGCAGCGTAGAGAAAACTGATGCTTTTATTATTTGGTAAGAAAACTAGAACCATTCAGTGATTGTGGTGAAGCAGGGGGTTGCAGGTGGAATTTTTCGTTTCCTTATTACTAAAGGTTGTGCTGGAAAAACAATTGAAGTTCTGTGTCATTCTCTACTCCTGTTGTTATGAAACATTGCACTTTACCTTTAAGTTTAGTGAAAGCTTAATAGCTGCTTTTTCTGAAAGCCGCATAAAGGCTGTTCATCTAATGAGGTGCTATCCTTCATTGTAGAATTGAACGCAAATATTTATTCAAAAGGTCAACCCTGTTTAATTTTTAAGCTTTTGAGGCTTATCGTTCTTGAAGTTGCCATTTTGGCCCAACACTTTGTTTAAATTAGTTTGACCATGTAGATCTTTCTAATGGTTTGTCTCAGTTAATAACCTTGGAAAAATCATAGGCAGGATTTTTAGACATTTATTATTATTGTAGGCTCTGCAGTGACATTGATTCTTTGCTTTCTTTTTCCTTAAAAAGCATTTAGATTTCTATGCCCACGTGACCACTCTGGGTAGAGAGCACTCATTACTTTGCTGGTTCGGGCTCTTTGGGCATACCTTTTTTTTTTTTTTTTTTAGTATTCTGTAGAAAATGAGTTAGAAACAGAGCTAGCTGTCTCTTCTTGTGCCAGTTGATCGTGTGCTTTGTGGGTATTATATTGTCTTCTGTTTAAGCAATAATGGCTTGTAACTGGGCAAGTAGAGGCCTGGGTTCCTCTCTCTGCTACTAACTAATCAGCTGCCCACAGGCATGCATGTTGTGGCCTCTGCTGTTTCCACCAAGGTACTGAGAGTAGGACAGTGTAGGCTTTTGGGTGGGCTTTGAGAACCGGAAAGTTTTATACCTTATAAAAGTGATTTAAACGTTACGTTGAATCTGTGCACACTGATTTAGCCATGTGTTAACCACCCTGGAGCAAAACCCACTGTAAAGAGGCTCACCGGCTTCCGTCATGGACTTCTGTCTCATTCCCACCTGTGCAGGGGCTCAGAATGCCTTTGCTGTGTGAGTGGCAGTGGGAACCTGGTCCTTGGTGCTCTGGGAGATTTCAGTTTACTGAGATTACTGCACACGATGGTAATAATGCCTCCCTCTCCAACTGCTTGCTTGTGAGAATCACATGGGAGATGTGAGCCTTAAAGTACTGTAAAAATACTTCTACATGAGGAGGTTACTGTTGTAGTGGGGTTTTACTAACGTAAACCCAGAGGTTCCAGTGTCCAAAGTGACTTTTTTCAGTTTGACTATCCTTTGTGATTGGTGGAGCATATTATGGCTTCTCAGTCCATTTTGAAGGAGATCAGCCCTGGGATTTCTTTGGAAGGAAATGATGCTAAAGCTGAAACTCCAATACTTTGGCCACCTCATGTGAAGAGTTGACTCATTGGAAAAGACTCTGATGCTGGGAGGGATTGGGGGCAGCAGGAGAAGGGGACGACAGAGGATGAGATGGCTGGATGGCATCACTGACTCGATGGACCTGAGTCTGAGTGAACTCCGGGAGTTGGTGATGGACAGGGAGGCCTGGCGTGCTGTGCTTCATGGGGTCGCAAAGAGTCGGACACGACTGAGCGAGTGAATTGAACTGCCCTGAAGCAATAATTACTCCTTTACTATTAGCTATTGGCATTAAGGCAGTCTTTAGTTTGCACCAAAGTAAGTCAGTGTTTGTCATCCAGCACGAACACTGTTTTTCTAACTAACTGATTAAAAAAAAGCTCTAAACCTAACAATGACAAAACACCCACCTTGGAAGATTTTTACAGGATTTCTTTGTAACGTACAGCTTTTTGAAACTAAGACAAAGCTTTCTAAGGCCTCGATGGTGTTTCGCTTTTCCTTTTTTGTTCTGTCATTATATTTTTGCCACAACTGAGCATCAGTAAACCAAGGGAATAACTTAATATTGATGTTATGTCATTTTTGCCCACGCTTTGGTATCACTAGGGAAGTCACATGAAATGATTTCCTTGTTATCAGCCCATCTGTAGTTTCTTCATGACTTATTCAGTAGGAACCCATAGATAACTTAGAGTTCTCAAGATGAATAGAACTTTAAAAAAAAGTGGTTACACCAGGTATTTTTGAGAAAGGGTTCTATCTGATGGTTATATTTATCAGTAGTGTCATGCTCTGCCTGAAATACATCTCTTGCTAGAAAGTTACACTTCACTCTTTGACAGAAGTATTAGAAAGTGTTAGAAATTGAACTATTCCTCTGCAAAATAAATTCACTTCTAAATTGTGTATACCTGAAACTCAAGGCAGTGGCTTTAGGAATGCTCTTCCCTGTTTCTTGTTTGAGATTAGACTTTAAGACAGTAAAATTGTGTCATGGAAGTGTAAATGAGGTGTCTGATTAATTCTGTTTATAGAGTTAGGCTGAAACATGAAACATTGGATTTCCCCACCATATGCCTGTACCAGTAATCACACCAGTTTCCTTCTTTCTGCTGCCTTTACCTGCCTGTCCTTCACCCTCCTACCCACCTGCTTCTCTCTGCTGTCCACCCCCACCACCCCTGGGCACTTCTGGGTTTGCATTTGCACCTGACTGGTTGTACTGGGGAGAGCGGACAGGGGCAGGAGAAAGTGCACCTGCTGGAAGGATTCCTGGGGTTGGGAGGAAGTGCAGAAGGAAGGGTGCAGCCCTGGCCTGGCCGGTGTGCGGCCATGGGTCAGGTGTCTACCCTTGACCTGTTTTCCAGGGAGCTCTGAGGGCTCAGCTAAAGGAGTCAGTAGAAAACTCTTACCTAAACATTGGTGGTTTACAGATAGTTACCACCCGCTCTCCCCACCCCCTGCCACCTGGAAAACTCTCTTGTGATGCACTGGAACCTCAATTCCAGCCTGGCCAAGCAGCGGCAGGCGTTCTCATGGGTCACAGCTGACCGAGCTGTCAGCCCAACAATGCTTTTCAGTTCTTCCAGTTTGACCTCAGAAGTCTCCAGCACTGTAAACCGCTTTCATTATGCTCACTTTTTCCATGGTTTCAGGGACATTAGACACCTTTCGTTTTCTTCTTGCCTTTTCAACCAGTTCTTGTATTTTTTAAAGGCTCCCTTTATTTCTCCCCCAGCCCTTTAACCATCACTGTTTTCTAGTCGTCCCCTCCTCTGTCTCCTAAGGTACTCTCATCTGCTCCCAGCTTCTTTTTGTGTTTTGGTGGTTTGCAGATCCCTGTTTCTAATTCCAGCCTCTCTACTTAGTCCCATTCAGTTAGATGTTCCCATTGTAGCTGAAACTCAACTTGTGCAAAACAAGACTTACTGACTGCCACCCTGACTCTTCTTCTGTATGCCTACTGTCAGTTAACTGATTTTCCATAAGCCAAACTTGGTATTGTTCGCCACCCAGCTCCTCTCCCACTGCTGTGCTCTCCCTTATTGTCCATGTCATGTAAAATTTAGGATGGTTGTCAAAATTGGAAAAATGTCTTCCAGCTTTCTTTACGAGCTGTAAAATTTCAGGTCCTCTCACGTTTTCTTGTGCACTGCATAAGCCCAAAATACATTTTGATTGACAACCTTCATTAACTGTTGTTCAGTCGCTAAGTCACGTCCAACTCTCTCTGATCCCATGGACTGTAGCACACGAGGCTCCTCTGTCCTTCAGTATCCTGGAGTTTGCTCAAATTCATGTGCATTGAGGCAGTGATGCCATCTAACCATCTCGTCCTCTGCAGCCTAACCTCTTCCCTGTGAAAGTGAAGTCTGCTCAGTTGTGTCCCACTCTTTGTGCCCTCATGGACCATGGGATTCTCCGGGCCAGAACACTGGAGTGGGTAGCTGTTCCCTTCTCCAGGGGATCTTCCCAACCCAGGGGTCGAACCCAGGTCTCCCACATTGCAGGCGGATTCTTTACCAGCTGAGTCTCCAGGGCAGCCCAAGAATACTGGAGTGGGTAGCCTATTCCTTCTCCAGCAGATCTTCCTGACCCAGGAATCAAACCAGGGTCTCCTGCATTATAGATTCTTCACCAGCTGAGCTACCAGGGAAGCCCAAGAGTGGTGTTAAATGACAGAAATAATACAATTTAGTAGCAAGTGTGATGTCCTTTAATCAAGGGAAAACAATCCATGGATTGGGAAGTGCAGTGCCTCACAAGCTCTCTTCCCGAGGGAATTTGGGCACAAGTGACACTTATGCAGCCTTAGAAGTGGCAACACGGAAACTGGGTATGGGGGGGGTGATTTCTCTATAAGACTAGCCGTTCCTCTTAACACCACGCACCTCAGATTGGGACTTGACCTCACAGTCTTCCAACTGAGATCACATACCTGGTTTCAGCACTCAGTGAAGCTCAGGTTCTTGACGTCTCATTGCAGAAAGAATTCAGTGAGAGACAAAGTGATAGATAAGAAGTGGATTTATTTAAAGAGAAACACACTCCACAGACAGTGTGGGCCATCTCAGAATGTGAGTTGTTGTTCAGTCACTCAGTTGTGTCTGACTCTTTGCTCTCCCATGGACTGAAGCACACCAGTCTTCCCTGTCCTTCACCATCTCTTGGAGTTTGCTCAAACTTCTGTCCTTTGAGTCGGTGATACTGTCCAACGATCTCATCCTCTGTTACCTCCTCCTCCTCCTGCCCTCAATTTTTCCCAGCATCAGGGTCTTTTCTAATGAGTCAGCTCTTTGCATCAGGTGGGCAAAGTATTGGAGCTTCAGCTTTAGCATCAGTCCTTCCAATGAACACCCAGTACTGATCTCCTTAGGATGGACTGGTTGGATCTCCTTGCAGTCCAAGGGACTCTCAAGAGTCTTCTTCAACACCACAATTCAAAAGCATCAATTCTTCTGCACTCAGCTTTCTTTATAGTCCAACTCTTACATCCATACATGACTACTGGAAAAACCATAGCCTTGACTAGACAGACCTTTATTGGCAAAGTAACGTCTCTGCTTTTTAATATGCTGTCTAGGTTAGTCCAGAGAAGGCAATGGCAACCCACTCCAGTGTTCTTGCCTGGAGAATCCCAGGGATGGGGGAGCCTGGTGGGCTGCCGTCTCTGGGGTCGCACAGAGTCGGATAGAACTGAAGCGACTTAGCAGTAACGGCAAACTAGGTTGGTCATAACTTTTCTTCCAAGGAGTAAGCGTCTTTTAATTTCATGGCTGCAGTCACCATCTACAGTGATTTTGGAGCCCCCCCAAAATAAAGTCTGTCACTGTTTCCACTGTTTCTCCATCTATTTGCCATGAAGTGATGGGACCGGATGCCATGATCTTAGTTTTCTGAACATTGAGCTTTAAGCCAACTTTTTCACTCTCCTCTTTCACTTTCATCAAGAGGCTCTTTAGTTGTTCTTCACTTTCTGCCATAAGGGTGGTGTCATCTGCATATCTGAAGTTATTGATATTTCTCCTGGCAATCTTGATTCCAGTTTGTGCTTCTTCCAGCCCAGTGTTCCTCATGATGTACTCTGCATATAAGTTAAATAAGCAGGGTGACAATATACAACCTTGACATACTCCTTTTCCTATTTGGAACCAGTCTGTTGTTCCATGTCCAGTTCTAACTGTTGCTTCCTGACCTGCATATAGGTTTCTCAAGAGGCAGGTCAGGTGGTCTGGGATTCCCATCTCTTTCAGAATTTTCCACAGTTTATTGTGATCCACACAGTCAAAGGCTTTGGCATAGTCAATAAAGCAGAAATAGATGTTTTTCTGGAACTCTTTTGCTTTTTCAATGATCCAGAAGATGTTGGCAATTTGATCTCTGGTTCCTCTGCCTTTTCTAAAACCAGCTTGAACATCTGCAAGTTCATGGTTCACGCATTGCTGAAGCCTGGCTTGGAGAATTTTGAGCATTACTTTACTAGCGTGTGAGATGAGTGCAACTGTGCAGTAGTTTGAGCATTCTTTGGCATTTCCTTTCTTTGGGACTGGAATGAAAACTGCCCTTTTCCAGTCCTGTGGCCACTGCTGAGTTTTCCAAATTTGCTGGCATATTGAGTGCAGCACTTTCACAGCATCATCTTTCAGGATTTGAAATAGCTCAACTGGAATTCCATCACCTCCACTAGCTTTGTTCGTAGTGGTGCTTCCTAAGGCCCACTTGACTTCACATTCCAGGATGTCTGGCTCTAGGTCAGTGATCACACCATCGTGATTACCTGGGTCATTAAAATCTTTTTTGTGCAGTTCTTCTGTGTATTCTTGCCATGTTTTCTTAATGTCTTCTGCTTCTGTCAGGTCCATACCATTTCTGTCCTTTACTGATAGAATGTGGTCCACTGGAGAAGGGAATGGCAAACCCCTTCAGTATTCTTGCCTTGAGAGCCCCATGAACAGTACGTTTCTCCTTCACTGCTCATATAACCCATTGCTAGGTACCGTGACATCCAGTCTTACCATAGTAAAGTGCCGTGATGCCTTGTTTTGTTGCCATAGTGGGAAGTAGGAATATTCTTGGAAGGCATTCTTAAACCAGAGCAGCCTGTAATAACTCAACTCAGAAATTACTGTGCACCATGTCAGTGTTTCCCACTGAACCCAAAGCAATTGTATTTTTTCAAATCAAATGTAGCATCACCTGGCAAGAGAGGAAGTATTGCTATAATGGAGGGGAAGGTAGGAGTGGAAAGGGACAGCAGTTTTAACTGATTGTGGTTAGTAGGGGAAGAAAAATATTTTTCCCTCTACCCTTCTGAGTTCTCTACTGAGGCTTCCGTAATAAAAGATTAACAAGAGAAAAACAAACCAATTTATTAACGTGTATGCCTCCTGTATACATGAGAGATGCCCCCAGGAAGAATGAGTTACTCAAGGAGTTAGCTTAGAATTCAGGCTAAAATGCTGTCTTAAAGCTCAAGATAAAAGAAAAGTATAGGGAAGGCCAGTTGTGGAAAGTTTACCAGGAAAAGCAAGAATAAAATTCGTTATGCAACTTTAAGTTGGTGACTTCTCCCTTGATAAGGGTCTGAAGTTATCTCCAGGGATTAACCTTTGTCCTTCCTGGTAAAGAGCAGAGGGAGCACTTTTGTAAACTTCTGTCCTGCTTTTAGGCAGGTAGGAGTTGAGAGATTTCTTACATCTGCTTCTCAGTTGCCTTCAGCTCAGAATAATCCTTATGCCTAAGTGGCATGTTTTGGGGTGCCATGTTTATCAGCATATCTTACTTTTGTAAGTTTTACAAAAGCACGTATGTGTTACTTGAAAACTCAGTTCACCTCTTGGTGGGTGTCAAGTCAAAAGACACAACCAAGCCAAAGTTCAGGAGAAGGAAGGATTTATTATTACTTGCAGCAAGTAAGGAGGATACTGAGGTCTGTCACAAACAGTGTTGCTCTTTACAGCATAGGACCTTGCTTCTATCACCAGTCACATCCACAATTGGGTTTTGTTTTTGCTTTGGCTCCATCCCTTCATTATTTCTGGAGTTTTTTCTCCACTGATCTCCAGTAGCATATTGGGCACCTACCAACCTAGGGAGTTCCTCTTTCAGTGTCCTATCTTTTTGCCTTTTCATACTGTTCATGGGGTTCTCAAGGCAAGAATCCTGAAGTGGTTTGCATTCCCTTCTCCAGTGGACCACATTCTGTCAGACCTCTCCACCATGACCTGCCTGTCTTGGGTGGCCCTACAGGGCATGGCTTAGTTTCATTGAGTTAGACAAGGCTGTGATCCATGTGATCATATTGGCTAGTTTTCTGTGATTATGGTTTCAGTGTGTCTGCCGTCTGATGCCCTCTTGCAACACCTACCATCTTACTTGGGTTTCTCTTACCTTGGACTTGGGGTATCTCTTCATGGCTCATCCAGCAAAGTGCAGCCGCTACTCCTTACCTTGGAGGTCGGGTAGCTCCTCTCAGCTGCCGCTCCTGACCTTGGACATGGGGTATTTCCTCTTGGCCACTTGCCGCTCCAGCGCCTCACAATAGAAGCAAGGTCCGATGCTGTAAAGAGCAAGATCGCATAGGAACCTGGAATGTTAGGTCCATGAATCAAGGCAAATTGGAAGTGGTCAAACAGGAGATGGCAAGAGTGAACGTTGACATTTCAGGAATCAGCAAACTAAAATGGACTGGAATGGGTGATTTTAAATCAGATGACCATTATATCTACTACTGTGGGCAAGAATCTCTCAGAAGAAATGGAGAAGCCATCATAGTTAACAGAAGAGTCCAAAATGTAGTACTTGGATGCAATCTCAAAAACAACAGACAGTTCCAAGGCAAACCATTCAATATCACAGTAATCCAAGTCTATCCCCTGACCAGTAACGCTGAAGAAGCTGAAGTTGAATGGTTCTATGAAGACCTATAAGACCTTTTGGAACTAACACCCCCAAAAAATGTCCTTTTCATTATAGGGGACTGGAATGCAAAAGTAGGAAGTCAAGAAACACCTGGAGTAACAGGTAAATTTGGCCTTGGAATATGGAATGAAGCAGGGCAAAAGCTAATAGAGTTCTGCCAAGAGAACACACTGGTCATAGCAAACACCCTCTTCCAACAACACAAGAGAAGACTCTACATATCGCTATCACCAGATGGTCAACACCAAAATCAGATTGATTATATTCTTTGCAGCCAAAGGTGGAGAAGCTCTATACAGTCAGCAAAAAAAAAGACAGGGAGCTGACTGTGGATCAAATCATGAACTCCTTATTGCCAAATTTAGACTTAAATTGAAGAAAGTAGGGAAAACCACTAGACCATTCAGGTATTACCTAAATTTAATCCCTTATAATTATACAGTAGAAGTGACAAATAGATTCAAGGGACTAGATCTGATAGAGTGCCTGATGAACTATGGATGGAGGTTTGTGACACTACAGGAGACAGGAATCAAGACCATCCCCAAGAAAAAGAAATGCAAAAAAGCAAAATGGCTGTCTGAGGAGGCCTTACAAATAGCTGTGAAAAGAAGGGAAGTGAAAAGCAAAGGAGAAAAGGAAAAATATACCCATTTGAATGCAGGGTATATTTGAATGCTATTCCAAAGAATAGCAAGGAAAGATAAGAAAGCCTTCCTCAGTGATCAGTGCAAAGAAATAGAGGAAAACAATTGAATGGGAATGACTAGAGATCTCTTCAAGAAAATTGATACCAAGGGAACATTTCATGCAGATTTGGGCTCAATAAAGAACAGAATTGGTATGGACCGAACAGAAGCAGATATTAAGAAGACGTGGCAAGAATACACAGAACTATACAAAAAAGATCTTCATGTCCCAGATAATCACGATTGTGTGATCACTCACCTAGAGCCAGACATCCTGGAATGTGAAGTCAAGGGGGCCTTAGGAAGCCACTGCAAACAAAGCTGATGGAGGTGATGGAATTCCAGTTGAGCTATTTCAAATCCTAAAAGAGGATGCTGTGAAAGTGCTGCACTCAATATGCCAGCAAATTTGGAAAACTCCGCAGTGGCCACAGAACTGGAAAAGGTCAGTTTTCATTCCAGTCCCAAAGAAAGGAAATGCCAAAGAATGCTCAAACCACCGCACAGTTGCACTCATCTCACACGCTAGTAAAGTAATGCTCAAAATTCTCCAAGCCAAGCTTCAGCAATGCGTGAACCATGAACTTGCAGATGTTCAAGCTGGTTTTAGAAAAGGCAGAGGAACCAGAGATCAAATTGCCAACATCTTCTGGATCATTGAAAAAGCAAGAGAGTTCCAGCAAAACATCTATTTCTCCTTTATTGACTATGCCAAAGCTTTGATTGTGTGGATCACAACAAACTGTGGAAAATTCTGAAAGAGATGGGAATACCAGGACACCTGACCTGCCTCTTGAGAAATCTGTATGCAGGTCAGGAAGCAACAGTTAGAACTGGACATGGAACAACAGACTGGTTCCACATAGGGAAAGGAAAATGTCAAGGCTATATATTGTCACCCTGCTTATTTAACTTATATGCAGAGTACATCATGAGAAATGCTGGGTTGATTCCACAAGCTGGAATCAAGATTGCCAGAAGAGATATCAATAACCTCAGATATGCAGATGACACTACCCTGATGGCAGAAAGTGAAGAAGAACCTCTTGATGAAAGTGAAAGAGGAGAGTGGTAACAGTTGGTTTAAAGCTCAACATTCAGAAAACTAAGATCATGGCATCTGGTCCCATCACTTCATGGCAAATTGATGGGGAAACAGTGGAAACAGTGATAGACTTTATTTTGAGGGGCTCCAAAATCACTGTAGATGGTGACTGCAGCCATGAAATTAAAAGACGCTTACTCCTTGGAAGGAAATTATGACCAAGCTAGACAGCATATTAAAAAGCATAGACATTACTTTGCCACAAAGGTCTGTCTAGTCAAGGCTATGGTTTTTCCAGTAATCATGTAGGAATGTGAGAGTTGGGCTATAAAGAAAGCTGAGCACCGAAGAGTTGATGCTTTTGAACTGTGGTGTTGAAGAAGACTCTTGAGAGTCCCTTGGACTGCAAGGAGATCCGATCAGTCCATCCTAAAGGAGATCGGTCTTGAGTGTCTGTTGGAAGGACTGATGTTGAAGCTGAAACTCCAGTACTTTGGCCACCTGATGCAAAGAGCTGACTCATTTGAAAAGACCCTGATTCTGGCAAAGATTGAAGGCAGGAGAAGAAGGGGACAACAGAGGATGAGATGGTTGGATGGCCTCACCGAGTCAATGGACATGAGTTTGAGTAAACTCCAGGAGTTGGTGATGGACAAGAACGCCTGGCATGCTGCAGTCCGTGGGGTCACAAAGAGTCAGACAGCACTGAAGGACTGAACTGAACTGATCTGAACTGATCACAAACAAAATTGGAAAAGTTTTAAGCTAAGAGAATATGTGTATTCATGTAGGGACTTGGCCTTGGAAGCTTTGATTGATTACAATCACAAGAGCCAGAAAAAGTTGATGTCATCATTCCTTCAGTTCAGTTGCTCAGTCGTGTCCAACTCTTTGTGACCCCATGAACTGCAGCATGCCAGGCTTCCCTGTCCATCACCAACTCCTGCAGCTTGCTCAAACTCATGTCCATTTCGTCAATGATGCCATCCAGCCATCTCATCCTGTGTCGAGGTTCCAGTTGATGTGGTCGTTAAGCTCTTCAGGCTAATCTTTATCACTGAAACAACTGGGAGTCTTTACCTTTGACATTGTAAACAACAATAGCAATTGACATTATCTTTGCTATTATTCCATGGGATTCCCTGGTGGCTCAGGTGGTAAAGCGTCTGCCCAGAATGGGGGAGACCCAGGTTCAATCCCTGTGTTGGGAAGATCCCCTGGAGAAGGAAATGGCAACCCACTCCAGTATTCTTGCCTAGAAAATTGCATGGACGGAGGAGCCTGGTGGGCTACAGTCCATGGGATTGCAAAGAGTTGGATGGGACTAGGAGACTTCACTTTCACTTTCTTGCTATTGTTACCTCTCTTGCCTGATAAGAGTTATTTCTGCATTCTTTTGTTCCCTTGAAAGTGAAAGTGTTAGTCACTCAGTGGTGTCCAATTCTTTGCAACCCCATGGATTGTAGCCCACCAGACTCCTGTCCATGGAATTCTGCAGGCAAGAATATTGGAGTGGATTGCCATTTCCTTCTCCAGGGGATCTTCCTGACCCAGGGATTGAACCTGGTAATTACTGAGACCTGTTTGCTCTCTGTATGTCTGTTGCGATTTTTACACCTGAACATTTTTGTGCTACCTTTGCAGAGTAGAGAGTCTTGAGAAAATGTTCTAGGACAAGTACATGTGCTGCATGCAGTAAACTGAGAAAACTGCGCAAGGCCAGTTTTTTCTGGCTCCCCGCTTCATCTGGTCTTGGAGATCGGATGCTCTTTTCCCCCCGGCACAGGGCACACACCTTTACCGAGGGTCTCCTGGCCAGCTTCATGGCAGGTCAGAGAGTCCTTCCCGCATTTGCTGTTTCTCACATTCCTTCCGCTTAAAATATTCAGTCTGCCAAGGTGCTGTGTTTGGGGGTGGCATGTCCAGAACCCTGTTAGTTCCAGGGAAGAGCCTCCTCTGGCCTGCTACTTCTCTCATCCAGTCTCGTGTCGCCATCCCAAACGATCCTTCCCTCCATCTTACTCCCTCTGTTTTGTACCAGATGGAAGGAATCAGTGTCTTGGGATGGTTCCCAATGCCAGTCCTGTTTGGGGAGCTGTGTTCCCAGTACCCCAGGTTGAAATTCTGAATACACGTCTCATAGAACCATTGTGACCCTGTGTATGAGGTTTTTGGTCCATTATGGGTTAACTAAACCTTTTTAAAGGGCTACCCTGGGCATCTTGCCAAGATGTATAAGTAGCTTTGTTTTCATGGGAAAATGTGTTTAAAGTTCCAAACAGCTAATTTACACATGAACTCTTCTGTAAGTTGGGGAATGTCTGCATGAATTAGGGAGGCTTGGAAGGAGGGGACACACAAACCCAGACTGTCTTGGTCGCGCTTAGTTGATTTGTTTTGTAGCTCTTTTCCCTTATTCAGGTTGTTTCTCACTTACTTAAGGGAATAAATTTAGCATATTATAATATGCTTTCTTTCACCCATTTCCCCCCACTCCCCAGATTTAAGAGTTCTGGGTGAAACTAAAATGAGTTTATGTGTTTTCAGCCTCATCCTTATTTTTTTAAAGACCACTTGTTTCTATGGATGGAAGATTTAGCCATATTTAAATCAGTTCTGTTTCCGAGCCATTAGGGCTTAATGAAGGGCACTCTGCTCTTGTTATGTGACTTTTATTTTTATTTCCATTACAAGTATGTGGTCTGGGGAGAGCAGTCGTGACGGTCATATAGTTCTACGTTAGAAAGGCAAAGAAACTAAATATAAGCTTAAATTAGATTGGAAATGCCAGGTCTTGTTCATTAACTCCTGGAGTACACCTCTGTGATTATCGTTTCATTGCAGTGCATCTGAGGCCTAGAGATTCAGTTAATGAGAGCGTTGGGACTTGACCCTGCGTCTCCAGATACCCCGCCCTGGCATTTGAAGACTTCTGGGGCTTAGCCAGAATATAGAAATTTGAAAGGCAGTTCCCTACTTCTGGATCGCCTGCTGTTTTGTAGTGTGTTTCATATATTTTTTATTTGTAAGGTGATTAGTGTGTTGATGCCATGTCTCGTGAGATTGTGATACTGAAAATGTGACTGTATAGCCCTTAGGTGCCCAGATGCTGAATACAGAGTGACTCGGTCACAGTAAAGAAGTCAGCATTGCCTTAGTGCCTTAACATATGTTTAGGGAGAGTGCAAAGACGGGCAGAAATGACAGAGGAAAATGAGAATCTAGGGTTTAAAATGCATTAGCAGCTTAATAATTATTCATATTTTCTTCCCTCATATTTTTTATCTGCCACAGTTCAGTTCCCACTGACTTCAAAAGAAGCTGGGCATATGGACTTAGTAAGAGAAGAATGTGATTAAAATTATTGGCGATTTTGAATTATAGTGCTTTTTGCAAAGAGTATTTCCTGGGTACTTGCTGTTTATAAACCAAGCAATACAGCACACTTTTCTTCACTGTGACAAATAGGCTTCTGCTTCAGTGAAGTCTGAATGTATCTTGTGACTATTACTGCAGCTGGAGTCTCAGTGTATCTTGTGACTATTACTGCAGCTGGGTAGAAAGTACTCCCACTCTATAGCACTGAAATGAAGGGCCGCTGAGGGTAAGGGACAGCAGGATTTTCTCTTTTTATTGAAAGTGCTTTGAAGAGTACAAGAGTTTGTTCAGTCATAGGGCTTCAAACCATGGAGTACTAGCTGACTTACTGTTGGCTTGAAAATATATTTGCCTGCTGTCCAATCTGGGGACTTTTCCTTCTTTAAAGAAAAGTACAGGCCCTGGTCAAGCCTGCACAAAACATGGAGCTTGCAGGACCAGAGAATGGCGTGTCCCCAGGCTGCTTCACACACAGACCATTGGTCTGTAGCACTCATTGGGCTTGTTCTTTGCCTGTTCTGCACTCACGGGCGCCATCAAGTGGCAGCATCAGGAACTGAAGCGGCCAACGCAGAACCACACCCTCTTCCACCAAGCACTGCTGAGAAACACAGTGTTGCTTTTTTATATGGAGGAGTGAGACTGTTTTGGATTAAGAGAGATGGGGGGAAGCTATGATCTAACAGCAATGACGCTGGAGATGTGTCGGGCCATTGGATACCTGAGCAGCCATTCTATTTGTGTGTGTGTATGTGTGTGTGTGAAAGTTGCTCAGTCGTGTCCCAACTGTTTGTGACCCCATGGTCTCTACAGTCTTTGGAAATCTCCAGGCCAGAATACTGGAGTGGGTAGCCTTTTCCTTCTCCAGGGGATCTTCCCAACCCAGGGATCGAACCCAGGTGTCCAGCATTGCAGGCAGATTCTTTACCAGCTGAGCCACAAGGGAAGCCATTGTATTTGGTATCTCTTAATCCAGCATTCTTAGAACTAGAAATTCATTTCAAGCTTTTCTTTATTGGAAGAAACTTTAATGCAATTTTTCAAATAGCCAGGTGACTCCCACATTTAGGGTAGTAGCAGTTGTTGTTAATTGTCAGATATAATGCTGATTTAAATGATTTTTTAAAAATAATTTATATTTTTATTTTTGGCTGTGCTGGGTTTTCATGGCTGAGTGTGGGCTTTCTCTAGTTGTGCAGAGTGGAGGCTACTCTCTAGTTGCAGTTCACAAGCTTCTCACCATGGAGCGCAGGCTCAGTATCTGTGGCACACAGGCTTAATTGCCCCATGATATGTGGAATCTTCCTGGACCAGGGATCGACCTGTGTCCCCTGCATTGGCAGGCAGATTCTTAACCTCTGGACCACCAGGGAAGTCCGATGATTTTAAAGTCAAGCAACGTGGATCAGGCATCTGCTACACCAAGGGTAGTACGACCAGTGCTAGGCATATATAAGGTCTCTGTCCTTGAGGTTTGCAGAACGGCTTGGGCAGCAAGCATATGAATGAAAGTTAACAGCATGCCACACGCGCAGCATGGATATCAGGCTCAGGGGTATTGTTCAGACAAACAGGTATAGTTCACAAACTGTGAGCCTTTGCGGATAAGGAGATCTCAGCAGACAGTGAAGGCATCTGAGCACTTGAGACCTGGGCCAACATGCACGGGACTTGGGGTACATGCGAGGGGACCAGGGAGGCTCAGGTAGAGAGTCTGTTGTAGAAGTAGTTGAGAGGAAATCAGAGTTGCAAAAAGATAAGATTGTGAAGAACTTAAATGAGAGTTTGACCAAACTTATATTTCCAAAATAAGAGGGTAAAATATTCCATGGGTGAACTAATTGTTGGATGTATCTGTGAAGCAGTCTTAGTGTTCCCCCTCCCCTCCCCAACCATTTAGGAAGCATTAAGGCTATTAAATGTGTGAATTGAAGGATTCTTGGAAGAGTGTATCTTTAAAGTTTCTTTATTCTTTACAATTTATAATTCTGTGGAATTAAAAGTAACTCTTCTAAAAGTATCTTTTCCAAAGAGACTTGTCTTAATTACATTTGATGGTGTTAATTTCAAAAGGAATAGCTGACTGAAAAATATTACCAGTAACTTCTAAGATCCAAAGGGTGACAGTCAGCCTTCTGTGATTTGGGTAAGAAAGAAAAAAATAAAATGAAAGTAGAGTTAAGATTATAAACACAATGTCTGTTCCAAGATCGGGTGTCCCTGCTTAAGCTAGGTGACAGAGTTCCCTGCGCTTTCCAGCAGCTGAGTCAAAGAGGGACCCATAGCCTGCAGTTACAGCGTTTTCAGTGACAGATAATACAAGCATAGCTACTGCCACAACTTAGTCTTCAGAAAAATGTTTTTTTTCCCGTGGTTATTCCATATGGCACTCCACAATTCTCATGAATTCTCTCAACAGTATCTCCTTAGCTAATGCAGTATCAGGTATCAAATAGTAACTTTTGTAATGTCTCTCAGCCTAGACTGGTAACAGAACACCAAAGTGCAATTCAGTACAGTTTTCTGAGGATTTGAATCTCTGCAGTCAGAGGAAGGCAGTTCACCAGAGCGCTAGCTTAATTCAAGAATGAAATGTAAGAATATGTAAAGCAGTCATTCTTGACTAGTGAGTCTCTTTTGAATCATACCTTCTTTGGGAACTTGGTGATAAGTCTGACGGATCCCTCTTCTCCCCAGTGCACTTAGGCGTGGTCTCACCAAACTTTGCATGTTATTTGAGTCAGTTCACAGTTTCAGGGGGTACACCCTCACAGCCCTCAGCGTCACTCATCCACAAACCCCAGGCTGCACACCCTTGATCTGGAGAGGCAGGAAGACTACACACGGTGAGCAAACACGGTGAAAACCTGGAGCGCAAGCATGTTTGCACTGATAAATCAGATTCATCTGCTTTAACAAGAAACCACACTGAAGATAAGATTGGTTTCCCTTTATGAAAGCTGGTGAGCGTGATGGGACGTGTCTGAACAAAAGACGTTTATTCCGCTTTGGCAAGAATGTGGTCAGGAATGTGATTTTTCTTAGAGAGCAGCTGAATATTGTGTAGCACACTGAAAAGGATCCCAGAGCTTGCTCCTAGAGAGAAGGCTCTAGTAATTTAAGCCTAGAAAAATGATAAGGCAAATGTTACCAACAACCGTCTGAGCTACTTTTAAAAATACAAATCATTAGTGTATTTGATATTTTGTATTTTTGGTAAAGAATTCATAGTATGTCTAACTTTAAGCATTTATGGATTCTTGGTGAACCTGATAAATAAAAACCTTGTGTAATAGAATCTTGGGAAGCTGAATGTTTGCTTTGGGGATTTTCTTTGAGCCAGTTACATGTTGAAAACATCTTGTTTGTTTATTCAGTTATGTTGGCTTAATATCTCATGATAGTTTCTTTTGCGTTGCAGTGTTTTAATCCTGGGCGCTTCAGGTGGAGTTGGTACTTTTGCTATACAGGTAAGACAATTTATCTTGTGACTAGGAAGATTATTATTTTCATGAATTAAAAAATTTATATATTGTGGATTACTTTTTCTTGAAAGCTGAGAGGAATTACATTCATTGCAATTTCAGCTTGCTCTTCTAAGAAGGAAATTTTCTAAGATAGAAGGAAGCATTAACCTTTCCAGTGGTTTAAAATGTGAATTAGTTTTATGGACATCCTGTGTAACAAATGAAGGAAAGCTTTCAGGGAGGAAGACCATGGGCAAGTGAAAATGGATTGAGGTTTGCAGTTTGGTAGAAATTGATATGCTAGTTCTAAAAAATATATATAAGACATGCAGTAGCCAAAATGCTGTGTAAAGATGGTAGAACTCATATCTACAGAATCAGTGCAATCTTATCAGAATAGCAGCTGCCTCTTTTTTTTTTTTTGCATAAGCGGGCAAGTGGAACCTAAAATCATGCGGAATTTCAAGGGACCCCAAGTTGCCAAACAATCTTGGCAAAAAAGGACAAAATTGGAGGACTCACACTTCTCAATTTTAAAACTTAGTTACAAAACTATAGAAGTCACAACAGTGGTACTGGATTGGCTTTACCCCAAAAATGTTTTTGGTGTTAAAAAAAAAAAAAAAAAGAAATAGGGGAAAAAAAAAAAACAACAATAAAATACATATATGTATTAAATATATATGTATGTATCAAAAAAAAAGTATTTTCATAAAGTTAGATATATAGATCAATGAAATAGAATTGAACATCCAGAAGTAAACCAGTGTATCTGTGACCAGTTGATTTTTGACGAGGGTGACAAGACAGTTAAACAGGGGAAAGAATAGTCTTTTCAGTGAGTGGTACTGAGTCAACTAGATATCCACATATAAAAGGATGAAGTTGGACCCCTATCTCACATCATATGTGAAAACTAATTCAAGCTGGGCCAAAGACCTAAATATAAGAGCTAAAACCATAAAACTCATAAGAAAATATGGGAGTAAATCTTCATATATTGGATTTGGCAATAGATTCTTAGATATGACACCAAGAGCTCAAGTAAAAGAAAAAGGTAAATTGGACTTCATTAAATCTAAAACTTCTGTGCATCAAAGGATGCTATCAAGAAAGTAAAAAGCCAACACACAGAATGAGAGCGAATATTAAAAAATCATTTATCTAATAAGGATATAGGATACAGAATACGTAAAGAACTCTTAACAGCTCAACAAAAAAAAGGCAGCCCAGTTAAAAAATTAGCAAAGGACTTGAGTAGACACTGCTTGAAAGAAAATCTAAAAATGGGCAGTAAGCCCATGAAAGTGTTTAACATCATTCGTCATTAGGGAAATGCAAATCAAAACCACAGTGAGTGATTGACTTAAGGAGATGTGGCATTTATGTGTGTGTGTTTATGTATTTGTATATACGCCCCCCCACACACACACAAAATGCATATTACTAGCCGTAAAAAATAATGAAATATCACTATTTGTAGCAACATGGATGGACCTAAAGAAATTTTGCTTAGGGAAATAAGTCAGAGAAAGATAAATACTATATGATATCATTTATATATGAAATCTAAAAATATATAATAGAAATGAATCTACATACAAAACAGAAACAGAGTCAAAGACATAGAAAAGAAACATGGTTACCAAAGGGAAGAGGTGGGGAGGGGCAAATTAAGACTGTGGAATTAAGAGATACCGACTGCTATGCATAAAGTACATAAGCAGTAAGGATTTACTGTATAGCACAGGGAATTATACCTAATATCTTTTAATAACTTATAAAGGGATATAGTATGCAAAAAAATCCACAAAACCCTGAATACCTGAAATTAACACAACATTGTAAATCAACTATATTTCAGTTTAAAAAAAACCACAGTGAGGCAGCACTTCCCGCCTACTAGGATGGCTATTAAAAAAATGGAAAATAACAATGTTGGCAAGGATGTAAAGAAACTGAAACCCTTATACAGTGCTAGTGGGAATGTAAATTGATGCAGCCGCAGTGGAAAACAATTTGGCAGAATTAAAATTCTTAATTCTGTATTAAATTTAGAATTACCTGTGAGCCAGCAGTTCCATTCCTAGGTGTATACTTGAGAGAAATGAAAATCTGTGTTCAAGCAAAAACTTATATACAAATGTTCATTTGCAACATCAGTATTCATAATAGTCAAAGAAATGGAAACAGCCTTAGTGTCTATCACCTAATGAATGGAGAAACAAAATGTGGTGTATATATACACAAGGGAATGTTATTCAGCCATCAAAAGGAATGAAATTCTGATTCACGATACAACATAGATAAACTTTCAAAATATAATGCTAAAAAGTGACAAACCCAGACAGAAAAGGTCACATTTGGTATGATTCCATTTATATTGTGTCCAGAAGAGGCAAATCCTTGGAGACAGAAAAGAGAGAAGCAGCTGCTAGTGGCTGGGGGAAGAAACGGGAGATGGAGAGGATGCCCAGGAAATGCACACCTGGATTCATCTTAATTCACCTTTATCTGCTGCTGTGGCCTGAATGTTTGTGCTCCTCTGAAATTCATGTTTTGAAGTCCTGATGCCCATAGTGATAGTGTTGAGGCCTTTGGGAGGTGGTTAGGCCATGAGGGTGGAGCACTCGCGGATGGTATTAAAGTCCTTATGAAAGAGGCCAGCAGAGCTCCCGAGCCCTTCCCCACACAAGGGCACAGAGGGGAGGCACAGGCTGCGAACCAGGAAGGGGGCTCGGAGCACACCCACGTGCTGACACCCTCGTCTTGGACCTTCAGCCTCCAGAACTGTGAGGAGTACATGTTTGTTGTTTATAAGGTACCCAGTCTGTGTTGTTATAGCAGCTCAAATAGACTTAAGGCAGATACCCAGTGCCTAATCCATGGATTGTCAGTAAATGTGAATTAATATGTAAATGGAAGAAAGGAAAAGAGGGAGGGAGGATGGGAGAAAAAGAGAAGTATCATATCCTGCTGGTTAAAGTGTAATTAGCATAACTAGTTTGGAAAATAATTTGGCTGTATCTACTAATTATGAATATAAATTGCCCTGTGACAACCCAACAAAATATGAATGTACTTTGTAGGCAGAAATATAATCATCCCTCAGTATACCAGCCTTGTATTTGTTCCAGGACTTCCTTGGATGCCCAAATCCATGGGTGCTCAAGTCCCTTTCATAAAATAGCATGAAGTGTACAACTCTTCGCAACCCCATAGACTGTAGCCTGCTATGCTCGTCTGTCCATGAGATATTTCAGGCAAGAATTACTGGAGTGCGTTGCCATGCCCTCCTCCAGGGGATCTTCCTGACCCAGGGATCGAACCTGAGCCTCTTATGTCTGCTGTATTTGGCTCAGAGGGTAAAGCGTCTGCCTGCAATGCAGGAGACCTGGGTTCGATCCCTGGGTCAGGAAGATCCCCTGGAGAAGGAAATGGCAACCCACTCCAGTACTCTTGCCTGGAAAATCCCATGGACAGAGAAGCCTGGTAGACTACAGTCCATGGGATCGCAAAGAGTCGGACATGGCTGAGTGACTTTACTGACTTCAGTTCTTTACCACTAGCAAACTACCACTTCCCCTGGGAAGACCAGATAAAATGGCATAGTATTTGTATATAACCTACATACATCCTGTTGTATAATTTAAATCTTCTTCAGATTTCTTATCAATGTAGTCAATGTAAATGCTATGTAAACAATGTAAATGCTATGTAAATAGTGTGCTGTTGATTCAGGTTTTGCTTTTTGACATTTTTTTTTCCTGAATATTTTCAATCCCTGGTTGATTGAATTCAGTGATGTGGAGTTCTTAGATACAGGGAGTCAACTGTACATGCATGTTCACCAAAAGATATGTCCCAGAATATCCCCAGATATGTCCCAGGCATTATCCCCTAACTGGCCATCAACAGTAAAATGGGAAAGTGAGTGAAAGTCGCTCAGTCGTGTCTGACTCTCTGTGACCCAATGGAGAGTCTATGGAATTCTCCAGGCCAGAATACTGGAGTGGGTAGCCTTTCCTTTCTCCAAGGGATCTTCCCAACCCAGGGATCAAACCCAGGTCCCTCACAATGCAGGCGGATTCTTTACCAGCTGAAAGAATGGTAGCCCAAAATGGGAAGTGAAAAGTGAAGTCACTCAGTCGTGTCCGACTCTTTGCAACCCCATGGACCATAGCCTACCAGGTTCCTCCATCCATGGGATTTTCCAGGCAAGAATACTGGAGTGGGTTGCCATTGGCTTCTCCAGGCAAAATGGGAAAGTGAACTGCAATATATTCTTATGTTTAGAGTATTACACAGCCGTAAAAACAAACTGCTGGGGACTTCCCTGGTGGTCCAGTGGTCTGCCTTCCAATGTGGGGGATGCGGGTTTGATCCCTGGTCAGGGAACTAAGATCCTACATGCCCCTATTCCCAAAAACCATAAACCAGAAACAATATTGTAACAAATTCAATAAAGACTTTAAAAGTCTTCCACATCAAAAAAATCTTAAAAAAGCAAACCTTAGTTGTACACAATGTAGTAGATGAATTGAACAAGTAGAAAGAAGTCCGAAACAAGAGTATAACTTATATGATTCCATTTAGTGATACTCAAGGACAAGTAAAACTAAACAGTAGTGTCTAAGGATGTTTATCTAGATAGAAAAACTGTTTTTTAATAGGTGAGGGGAGGCTTATGTGAAAGACCTGATAGTTGTTGTTACTTCTCAGGGAACGAGGACGGTTTTGATTGGGAGGGGGAAGTGAGGTATCCTAGTTCTTAATCTTGAGCAGTCCTTAAGATAGTGTTTGCTTTGTAATAATTTGTTAAGCTGTACATTTATATTCCACACACTTTTCTCTGTGTGTTATGTTTCACAATAAAAACATTTAAATTAGATTAAACAATTGATTAATAGGAAAATATCAAGGTTAAATCCCATACAAAGTTATTGTGAGAAAAAGAAAGAATGACGAGTAGAATAACGTATCTACAGACAAGGAAAACGCATGAGAAAATATCAAAATGAAACCTGGAATTTCAAAACAAGCTAAAAAGATCATTAAAAATACAAAGACATGAATAAAATAAATCAGAATTGGAAAAACTCAGAAATAAAGTAAAAAGAAATAACAGAAGACTAAACTAGAAGGAGGGCTTCCCTGGTGGTTCAGACAGTAAAGAATCTGCCTACAATGTGGGAGACCTGAGTTCGATCCCTGGGTCAGGAAGATTCCCTGGAAAAGGGAATGGCTAACCCCTCCAGTATTCTTGCCTGCAGAATTCCATGGACAGAGGAGCCTGGTGGGCTAAAGTCCATGGGGTCACAAAAAGTCGGACATGACTTTAGACTAAACTGCAGCAGCACAGCAGTAGAAACTATGTGTAAAGAGGAAAAATTGTAAATTGCAAAGAAAGGAAGAGATAAAGACAGAATCAAGAGAAAAGTGTCATGTATTGAAGATAGGAAAGAAAATTGCTGTATCAATAAGAGTCTCTGATGAGGAAAACCAAAACGAGGGAATAAGACAAATGCTAAAACCCGTAATTCAAGAAACTTCCCTATTTCCCTGAAGTTAAATGATTTGAAATTACATGTTAAATGACTGGAGTGCTTATCGAAGAACATGGATCCAGAATGAGCAGTATCAAGGGAAACTAGCAAAATTACTGGCCTTTAAGGAAAAGGAGAAAAATGAAAACTTCGGGGCGTCTTTAAAAAAAAAAGAAGGTGACATATGAGTAAAATTAGGTTATTAGCACTTTTTGATAACAGTGCTTTAATGCTGGGACTGGAGTTGGAGTAACACTTAAGACACTTGAGAAAGAATATGCTAAAATTTTATATACAGTGCAACTGGCCTCTGTATAATAAAGGACATATACTAACTGTTAATAACATGCAAGAACTTGAGGAGTATGTTCTTCTGATCTCTTTCTGATAAATATACTAGAATATGAGCTTCTGAAAACTAAAATAGCTAGAGAGACATAACCCTAAGGACTGGTAGTACATGTTAAATATACAGTTACCTGTAGAACTAAAACTTCATGAGGGCTTAGAGAGTACAGTGTGTAACTCTGACAAAGTAAACAGTACAACTATTTTTAAAAAGAAATAGTGGGAAAGCAATTTAAAATTATTTGAATGCTTTCATTGATCATATTGGGGATGATTTTAGTACTATTATTCAGAGACTGGTATATGTGTAATATACACTAGAACAGTTGGGTATTTATGGCATGTTTTAACTCTATAATCCCCTTTGTCTTTGACCATCAAGATTTTAGTAGTGCAAGAAAGAAGATACAGATGTAATACAGGTTAAGTAAAAACTTGATAGTCTGGAGTTTGAATTGAAAGTATCAAAATGAACTCAAGAGCTATTTCTTATATGTGTGTATGCAAAACTGTCTCTTGAAATACCATTGCTCACATGCACACAAAAATTCAGGGCCTTGGAGTAATGGCAGATTCCAGATCTATGGCATGAAACGTATAAGAATGAGAAGTTAGTAAAAACTAGTTGAGTCATGTCAAAAAGACTTAGCAGCCAACTTGAAGAAATTCCTAAAGGTTATCAAAGAGGACGATTTGAGCTTCAGAAATCGTCATGATAGTTACAAAAGAATGAAAGCTTCCAAATATTTTTAAATCCATGACTTAAATGAGTTCATGATGATATTTTTTTAAAAGTGGTCACTTGGAAGATGATAGGAAACCAATTTATTATTTTATAAACTAATAAAAGGAAACAATTATTTGCCCTTTCTATATGAATTGTACACCTGAATAAACAAAGTAGTATATGAGGAGAGGTGTTTCTCTATAAAAGTATTCCAACTACTAAGTGAAAACAGGAGATAGAGAGTAGCACCGTTTTGCAACCTCCAGCAGACAACCACTGAGATTTAATAAAAAGAGGAACAGGCAGACATGCTCAGCCTTCTGTAATCGCAGATGCTGTTCTTAGTATTGTGAAAGGACATAAATGGGAAACACAGGACAGAGCAGTATGTGGAACCGTCCCAGGTGTGCAGGCAGAAATTCCAGAGTTTCCAGGGAAAAGCTCTGCAGGTACATGGCCTAGATTCTTTCGCAGATAAATTTTAAGTGAAGTGGGGTAGAAGAGGAGACTATAGTTAAAAAAAAAAAAAAAATAGGAAATCATATTTTTAAAATGCACAAGACTAAACTGTAGTATCTAGGAAATACATGTTTGGATGATAAAACCTTTTTTTTTTTTTTTTTAATGCAAGGAGGTGATTTACTCCAAGTATCAGGGTGATGATGCCTGTTGGGAGGGAGAGGGCACAGTGTAGGGCTCTTGGAGTGACTGCCAGCTTGCGGTCCCTGTCGGAGCACTGTTTGCCTTATAGACGTCTCCTGTACTTGGGTTGTGTTATTTCTTCTTCTTATTTTTAACAGCTTACATAAAATTGTTTTTAAATCTAAAGCTGCTTTAAAACCTTTCAGTAGTGTGCAGTGATAGTAGGTGGGAAGATTCCCTGGAGAAGGAAATGGCAACCCACTCCAGTATTCTTGCCTGGAGAATCCCATGGACAGAGGAGCCTGGTAGGCTACAGTCCATGGGGCTGCAGAAGAGTCAGGCATGACGAAGCGACTGAACGTCAGCAACAGCAGTGATAGTAGATAGTTCTAAGTAGGAGAGGAAAATCTAGAAATTTGGAAAAAAAATTTATTGAACTTCTCAAGATGTGACAGATTCTGAGTATTTAATACTGTTTAAGAGAAGCACAAATTAAATATTGGTGCTTAGAACACAATTTCCTTTTTTCTTGTCAGTTTCTTTTTTCTATAGATACTAGATATTCACCTTGGATTGTATTCTTCACATATATAAGTTGAGTTTAGGACTCGATGTTGAAAGCAACATGTCATTATACTCAGTTGTCTCTGTTTGTGGCCCATAAACATAAAATATCATATTTGATGTCAGCTTAAATGTTTTAATTCCTCCTCAGATTTCCAGGGTATATTCCTTGGTTAATATTACTTTTTAAAAGTGAGAAATTAGATAAGATTAGAATAGTTTTTAAATCCTTTATTTCTTTGTAGTTAACAGATCTCCAGCCTTTGTGTGTGTATCACTGAGTGGGGTTTCAGTAGTGATCAGAACACGGATCTCGCTTATTCTAATGAACCTCTATAACTTACATCAAGGAAGCTTGGGAAATTGATACTGAGGACAGGAACGAGAAAACAACAAATTTGTTATGACCTCTAACTGTCCATTTGGAAATTTCTCAGTGAACATCAAGTAGCTGTTCTCAGATTTTTGCTGATAATGGCTCCCTTTTAATTGTATGAAATTGCCATTGTAGGAAAGAATGACAGCAATTTTGGAGCATGAGGCTTTCTGGATACTTAATCCTGAATCCTTCTTTTTATTTGTCTAGTTATTTTAAAATATAAACTATCTGCATTTTAAATCCCATAAACCATTTATTTAGGTCTTTTGACTCCAAAGGAGAGGACCTGATCCATGTTTTGGAAGCAAAATGGCCACATTTTCTTCCCCTATTTTTAAGAGCACCTTTCGCTTATTACCCAGTACCTAATTGCTTTGATGCTGTTGTCTGACTCAAGGTTCTGCTTAGTGGAGACGCAAATGAAGTGATGTTGTGTTTTTATGCTCTGGATACATTTGAAATGGTTATTTTCTGAGGACGTGGTGTTTTTTCCCCTGTTACCTTTGTCATCATTGAAAATGCTAAGCTTAAGGTCATCAACTTTTGTCTTTTCTGATGCTGGTGAGATTCTGAGCCCCTCTTTAAATGAATTGGTTATAACTTCACGAAATTAAGGTGACTCACTGTCTCGTCCAGGGAAAATGAGATCTGTTTCTTGGATCTTTCTTTGTGAACAAAAATTTAATCATTTTTACTAGCCTCTGGCAGATGGCTTCCTGTAGTTCTTGTTAAGACAAAGCACTTAGAATTGTCTAGAGGCTGATGTATGTGTACCATGTGGTGCCAACTCGTTTTTGTTCAATGCAGTTTCCTGCCCCCCTCCCCTTTTCTTTCCTTCTTGGGCAGGTAATGAAAGCATGGAATGCGCATGTGACAGCAGTCTGCTCCCAGGACGCCAGTGAACTTGTGAGGAAGCTTGGGGCAGATGATGTGATCGATTACAAATCTGGAAATGTGGAAGCGCAGTTGAAATCTTCAAAGCCGTATGTATCCAAACAGGGTGCCCATGGGGAAGGTGGAACAAGGACGATGGGCGATGCGCGCCTGAGATGGTTCGGTGGCCTTACCGCCACGTTGGCGTCTTAGAGAAGAGTCTGTGAAAACACTTGGTGTCACTGGAGGTGATTTAGGTCGGTTTCTGTTTTTCCTCCAGATGTTAATACAGCACGATCATGTACTGTGATTTGTACTGAGGACAATATGTTGCTTACCTGGCCTTTTGCTATTTTTGAAGTTAACTTACTTTTACTGCTGGTGTGTAAGAAGGCCGTATTGGAAGGTATATTCCCTCCAGTGGCATTTGTCACCATGAGTAGAACCTAGAGCAGTACATGACGTATGTGATTAGTATCTTGCCTTTATAATGGGGGTTTCAGAGAAGCAGAGGCTGTGTAGATACCAGTAATGGATGTTGTCATCGTGCCTGAACGCCAGGCTGTTATTTGACCGAACATACCAAGTGGGAGCGGACTCTGGAATTCTCTCAGGCCCCCATCCTTCCTGACTGTGGCTCAGGCAGAAACAGGGAGGTGTTTCAGAACCTCGTCTTCACTCAGCCCAGGCAAAGCTTCAGCAGGGTGTCTCAGGAGCTATTTCACTACTTCTGATGCAAAGATTTTTCCTTTTTTAAATTAGTTTTTTAAAAACATTATTTATTCATATGGCTGCGCCAGGTCTTAATTGTGGCATGTGGGATCTAGTTCTCCACCAGGGATCAAACCCAGGCCCCCTGCGTTGGGAACATGGAGTCTTAGCCACTGGACCATTAGGAAAGTCCCTTAAATTAGTTTTCAGAAGCTAATTATTGCTGCTCACTTTAAGTAGAAGTATATTTTCATAGGTTTAAAAAGAGAGAGAAAAACCTAGGCTTCCTCATAGTAGTAGTGTCAGCCAGCCATCTCTCTTCTGCTGCTTCTAGGAACAGCAGCAGGAGACAGGCCAAGGTGACCATCTGCCTGCTATCCCCCTTTAGGATATGCATGTCTGAAGTCTGTCTCCAGAGAAGAGAAGCCCTGGCAGGTGGAGGCGGGCACGCACACAGGCCGGCCTCCCCTCTGCACCTCACTGTGCTCCTCTGTGGCTCTGTCCAGCGGCTTTGCTCCTCCTGTTTGCTCTTTTCCAGTCAGAGAACCTCAGTAGCTCACAAACACAGGCTGTTATTTTTTGAATGACTGCTTAGTTAAAATTGATCTTTGCAGCTTCTGCCTGGAGGTTAGTCTCTTAATCCACCTAGAATAAATTTGTTCCTCTTTCCAAATAGCCTTTTAGATTTGAATCCTAGGATTTTACAGCAGGAAAGGGCTTTGAAGTACTTCAGCCCTACTCTGTCATGCTACAGTCAAGAACATAAAGGGCAGAGAATTTAGGAGTATTTTTCATGCTTAGGATGATGCCACTTCATCATTAGTGGGAGAGCCAGGTCTGCAGCCTGGTCTCTGGACTTCTTTTTTCAGGCAGTGCCAATTCTATAATGCCAGGCTGCCCTCTGTAATGCCATGGCTTCCCTGATAGCTCAGTTGGTAAAGAATTCACCTACAAGCAATGCAGGAGACCCCGGTTCGATTCCTGGGTCAGGAATATCTGCTGGAGAAGGAATAGGCTACCAACTCCAGTATTCTCAGGCTTTCCTTGTGACTCAGCTTGTAAAGAATCCGCCTCCAGTGTGGGAGACCTGGGTTGGAGAAGGGAAAGGCTACCACTCCAGTATTCTGACCTGGAGAATTCCATGGACTGTATATTCCATGGGATCACAAAGAGTCGGACATGACTGAGTGCCTTTCAGTTTCAGGCTGCCCTTAAGTTTTATCTAAATTAAGTATCATCATATTTGTTTATCTAAAATTTGGGAATGAAATAGGAACTTAAAAGTAGAAACTTATACTCATGAAAAGAATTTTGTTAGTCTTTTTTTCCTAATAAGAAGGATCATCTAGTAAGGTCACTCTTCTGAACTTCATATGCTTCCGTTTTTATTTGCCCTTGTTTAGTTTAGTCCCATGAAAAACTCAAGGGCCACAAAGTTGGCCAAAGTCGGTTTTAGAAGGTTTGATGTTTGACTTCATGCAGATGAATTTAGAAGGGAAAAAGGGTTTATGGAAAAGGAATTCCTCTATTAACTTGCTTGATGTATAAGCATGTATTCTCCAAATAGATCTTTGTTTTCAAAAGTATTTTAAAGCTTCTTTGGGTTTTATCCCCTTTAAGTAAAATGTAGTGATTACAGCAATTTTAGGTTAGATGTAAGGAGTTGAATATCTGTTAGTTCCTGTGGATTGCAGTATGATGGGTATTTTTGGCATGTTAGAGCAGAACTGAAGGTTGAGAGCAGGCTGTTGATTTCTCTATAGGCATTGTGCTGATGTTGTACATAAAACCAAAGGAAAATTCCAGAAGGTGAAGAGGATGCTTCTGCACGCAGATCTGATTGTGAAGGGAATAAAAGCAAATCACTTGTGTGGGTCAAAATCTAATGCACTCCTGTCTTAAGTATTCACATGCACTGAAGAGTACTGTGGCTTATATTGGATGGATAGCTTTGCAGTTCTCTACAAAGCTTCAGTCAAGGTGTCTCAGCCTTGGCAACCTTAGTTTCTCAACTGTTGACATTTGGGGCTGGATACTTTTTTTGTGGTGAGAGGCTTTCCTGTGTGTTTTAGGATGTTTTATCATCATCCCTGGCCTACAGATGCTGGTACCCTCTTACCACCACCTCGCCCAATTGTCACAACTAAAAATCTCTCAAAACATTGCCTAATATGTCTCCTGGGGACCAAAATCACTCTCAGTTGAAAACCACTTGTTTAAGTCATTCTTAAAGTATTAGAAAATAAAATGATTTGGTGATTTAAAAAAGAAATCACATTTGACTTACCTTGGGGAAAACCCAGTAAGTAGATGTGCCTTTTCTCATTTGTCCGAGCTGTTGCTTGTGAGCTGTCGCGGAAACAAACCATGGAGCTCCCTGGCGGAGGGAGTGAAGGCGGCTTGGAGCCCTGGGTAAAGGCTGACCAGGATGTTTTGATATGGTTCTTCCTCTCCAGGTTTGACTTTATCCTCGACAATGTTGGCGGATCTACTGAAACGTGGGCTCTAAAGTTCCTCAAGAAGTGGTCAGGAGCCACGTATGTGACTCTGGTGACTCCTTTCCTCCTGAACATGGACCGGTTGGGCATCGCGGACGGCATGCTACAGACGGGCGTCACCGTGGGTTCTAAGACGTTGAAGGTAGGAGTAGAGTCTTGGTTGGCGTGAGCCAGCAGGCACCTCAGGCTTCTGGGATTGGGCTTCCTCTGAGCCTTTTCTCCTCCAAGAGAAAAGAAACTCTGGAGTCCCATACTGACTGGGTACAAATTCTTGCCTCCCCTTTGGTAGCTGTGTAGCCTGTGAAAATGACTTAGTGTCACTAGGCCTCAGCATCTTCACCTGTGAAATCCAGCTCATGGTGTCTCCCTTACTGTGTATTGTAGGAATTAAATGAAATCTTCCATGTGAAGAACTTAGCACGCCTAGTACCTGCCTGATGGCTCGCTCTCTGTTTCTCTGTCATAATACATAAGTCTCTTGTGTATGAGGGTGGAAGTTTTATTAAGACAGCATAGAGCCGGCTGTTTTCATGGTAGTAACAATGGGATATGCCAGTACCTCAAATGGAATAAGTGATATAAAAAAATAAAGATACATGCTTGCTTTTTTTTTTTTAATTTGGCAAAATACTTCAGGCTCAGGAGAAAGGCAATAGAAGTTTCCTCGAGGGTAAGAAGATTGTATGTTGAGCTACTGCTGCTACTACTGCTAAGTCGCTTCAGTCGTGTCCGACTCTGTGTGATCCCATAGACAGCAGCCCACCAGGCTCCCCCATCCCTGGGATTCTCCAGGCAAGAACACTGGAGTGGGTTACCACTTCCTTCTCCAATGCAGGAAAGTGTTGCCCCATATTTGCAAGGCGACTGGCTCAATAAGTATCTTCAGCTTTTTCCTGATTCTAGAAATTAATTTGGAAGCTTTTGGGGGTGGAGTTTAGGACTTTAAGTCTCTCGAATGCTCTGTACTGAGTCCTTAGCGGTGGGGAAGAAAGGCCGTGATGGAGGAGATGCTGCTCAGTCCTTAGGAACTGGGTCTGGGTGACAGGAGTGAACCAGCCGGCAGCGTGCTCCAGGTTCTTCCTTTCACTTGGTTCAGACAGCACCCGGGAGCAGTGTCCACAGGGCGCTTTGTTGTGGAGAGCGGAGTCTCAGCTGTCCTTTGTCTCTTCTTTCCCTTTTCATCAAACCCAGGCTTCCCAAGTGCTTTAGCATATAAGTTTAAGTTTTCCGTAAGATTTCACAGTTGGTATTCCAGGGAGACCGCTAACAAGTTGAGCTTCAGAGTTGTCCTCTGAGAGTAAAATAGGCCTAGTTCTCTTCATTTTCCCTTTCCCTTTCTTGAAAGATGATAGTGGTAATCTCATGCGAAAACCTTTTAAGTAGTTTCTGATGTCTTCCTGAGAATGTGCACAGTTAAAGCCTCATTGTACTGCCTGCCTGCTTTGGTTTACTCTCTCCTGTAATGGCCTGGAAAAAAAAAGAAACCACAGATCCCTTAGAGCAGAATATAAAATTCTGCTGTTGCAGACCAAAAGTTTCACTGTACAGAGCAACCTGCCGTGAAGATCCGTAGATCCAGCAGTTGTGACCATCGCTGTTCCTTCTTTAAAACCCTGAATAGTTACCAGAATGTTTTAATTGTAGTTGATAAGGCCAGTCCTTATGGAGAAGTACATGAACAGGTCTCCTGTGAATATAATTAACTGGACCTGCTGTAAGCTTGGGACAAACAATGCCTCCTGTCTAGCTGCCTGAGCCTTCAAATTTGGTTTTGTTTGTTTTAGTTAGTTCCCTAGACCAGTGCTTCCTGACCTCTTTCATGCTATGACACACACAGGAGATGATAGTATTTAAATGGCATACTGAGAGTGCCCTGAGCCAAGAGCGTACCATCTGGAGACTTCTGTCAGCCTGGGCTCTGCCCTGCTACTCCAAGGGCTTGTCATACCTTCTCTAGGGTGAGCTTGGCTCTGTTTGCATCTGTGGTCCTGGGATAATGATTACCAGTGACCCCTTTAACTCTTAACAGTGTTCCAGGTTGGACGATGAGCTAGGGGGTCACTCAGCCAAACCAGTAAGCCATTCTGGGCACATCCGTTGCCTTGACAGCAGCTTGGGTTTGTCTGTTTCTCCGCGGTCTTAAAGACTGGTTTGCATTGCCCCAGTCTTTCCTCAGCAAGCTTTACTTTCAGCACTAGATAAATACTTGTCGAATCCTTCCTGTGTCAGATACTTTGCATACATTCGCATTTAGTCCCTCCAACATCCCCATCAGCTAGGTGGTGGTGCCTCCACGCTACAGGCCAGGATACAGGCTGAAAGAGGTAACTTGACCTACGTGACACAACCATCGAGCCCTGAGGCAGAGCAGGAGAGTTCTGCCGCCCCTGCCAGCTTCATGCCAAGATGGTAGCTGATCGTCATGCTGAGATGTGAGGCAGTCGTGAGCTCAGTGCAGAAAGCCTGTGCTCGCCCGATGGTGGTGGGCAGGTGTGGGGAGGGAGGCGGCAGGTGGACACTGGCTGGCCCTATCCTACCTCTGGATCACTCTCATCTGATGACGTTTAGTTGGGAGGGTCATTGAGGTATCACAGAGAACCTCAGCTCACTTGCTGTTTTGATAATGGTTTATCCTACCTCCGACATGAAGAATAATAAAAGTGGGTATGGCAGTAGAGTGGTCATGAACCTTCTTGGTATAAGACTTCTGCTAATCTTCATCTGGGGGCATTTTGTCCCATCATAGCATTCAGTGACTTGGGACTCCGTGTAATTTTAGGGGAAGGTCCAGCCATGACGCATGAGGAACTTTACACTTCGTTTTGCTTTTAAAACTGTCTTATTCCTCGGAGCCAGAAAAAAAAAATAATTGTGATTGGATTTCTTGTCTAAGATCATATTTTGGTGCCTTATGCCCTTGAAGCATTCCTGAATTAGGTAAAACCTCTTTTCTGGTGCCTTGGGGCTTTATTCACACCTTGGTAGGGAAAATCTAGAGGTCTCAGCCCCTCATATCTCCTAGGGGAGAAACCGAGTGTGTGAGACTAGTGAGACTGCCCTTGAAAAAGAGCTTTCCTGTGCTTGCTTGCCTGATAGTCACAACGTGGGGAAGAAGCCCAAGTTCACATGGGTATATCTCTGTTCGCTCACTCAGTTATGAAACATTCATGAGCATCCATTGTCTGTCCATCGCCATGCTGGTGTACAGCTCACTGTGGCAGCATGAGATGGGAAAGCAGTTTGTCTGTCTTAGTCATCCAGGAAATACGTTTCCCTAAATTTGCATTTAGTCAGATTTCTTCCTTTCTGAAATTTGACGTTTTGTTTTCTTTTTAGCATTTCTGGCAAGGAGTCCATTATCGCTGGGCCTTTTTCATGGCCAGCGGTCCATGTCTAGATGACATTGCGGAACTGGTGGAGGCAGGAAAGGTAAGTGTGTTGCCAGGGTGTCCCTGCTCACCTGGGTGACCTTCCTAGCAAGCCCAGTCAGTGGGAGCTCTACAGAGGTAGGCTCAGCCCGTGTCCACACTGCCTGATATGCCAAATTCAAGTGCTGCGTTTGGGGCTCTGTCTCCATGGGAACCATAGCCACAGATGGCTGCATGTGAGAAAGAGCATATGCCATGTAGGGCAGCCCCCAGGTTTAAGATGAGAGGCAGGCCCAGAGAGCTTATATGCTTTTCTCAGAAACACTTGGTTAGATGGCAGTAGAGCCGGAATCTACAGCTAGGCTGCTAACATTTTGATAATGGTCCTGAAAAAAAGGTACTGTGAAGACAGTCATTGCACAAAGGTGGGGATAGCCTCGTGAGTTTACAGCTGAATTGCTGCTTGAGCTTCTGAGGGTGTGGCTGCTTTGGAGGCCAGCAGATTTCCAGATGAGCAAGGGGAACAAACACTGTGACTCTAAGCCTCAGTAGAACTGGACTGTAGGTTGGGTCGCCAGGTCTCCTGTTCCCAGGCCAGTGTAATGAAATCAATGGCAAATGAATGGTACGTCTGAGAGGGTCAGTGCACAGGAAATGGTTCAGAATTGATGGCGATTTTGGTGGAGACAGCTGGTTGGTGTTTCTCTTTGAATCTGTCCTGACTTGATGGTGAGGGACTGCCCTCTGAAGCCCAGTTTTTGGGCGTCAGAAGGCCTCTCAGGGTTGACGGAAGTTGAGAAAGACTCCTCGGCTACCACCTGCTCGGTTAAGTTCTCACGCGGTTTCATGGCCCAGACATGCCATCTCTGGAAGAATAACCCAGAAGGCAAACTCATATTCTGGTGCTGATATTTATGATTTTTATTGAGAAATTAATATGGAATTACAGAATGGGGAAAATTATATACCCTGAGGGTTGCATGAGGTCATAGATACAATGATTATCATTTTATAGATGAGAAAACTGGCTCAAAGGATAAAGGGACACGTTCAAGTTTGCAGAAGGGGGACCAGAGCTCATACTTCCTGACCCAGTCCTGCGTTTTTCCCTCCCCACCATGAAGCTGCGTGCTTAGTGCTTGAAGCTGATTTGGGACTTGAGCTTAAAACTGACCTGTCCTTGTCATTTTATGCTGGGCAGGGAGAGAGTTGGAGCAAGGCACAGCCCGTGATCCTTGCTAAGCCATGCGGAAAGAGCCTCTTGAGATGGGTTTTCCTGTGTTGGCAACTGCCCCTCGCTGGCTCATTTCATCTTTGCGCTTTGGTTTTGGAAAAGAATGTTTTTAGGAAATTACTGGCTGCTTTTTGTGCATTTAGTTTGTTGTTGTTGTTGTACTATCACAGGCATGGAAGCTACGATAGAAAGTGGCTCATTACTCTTTCCAGAATATTTTGGTCCCGAGTTTGCATGCCTTTTCTCAGATTTCTAAGTGTTGACGTGTACTGGGTGAACAGGGACAGCCTTGTCATGACTGGAATCGAGTGCCTCTCTGTAGGGTTCTCCGCACATCCCCCAGAGGGGCTTATTTTACTTCTAGGAAGAAGGAGGTGAGCTGTCATCAGATAATATGGCCCATAGTTCTACATAGTGCTGAATGGAGCCCCATCCGTAGAGGGTCCCAGTCCTCTGGAAGTCACCACACTTGTCCTGACATCTGCTCCAGACTGACCACATGCTTAGCATCACTCTTTTGTGTTCGAAATATTGTGACTCTATCTAGAAATTACTAGTTATGCAACAGAGAAGAGAGGTGACTTGTGTGTGTGTCCCCACTAAATCTGGTAGATATGAGGCGGCATGGCTAAAAGAGGACATAGCAGAAATAAATAAAGATGCCCTCTGGGTGTCATGTCCTCCTCCAGGGTGACTGAGGAGGTGGTCCTTTGGCCTTTGATCCTCTTCTCGCCAGGGCCGTTTGGGCTCATTTCTGACCATGAAGGGCTCTGGGACTGTGGTGGTTGATATGTGACCCTGGATCCACAAAGAGGTCAGCTGTCCCGTGCATCCTGCTTTGTTGTGGGTATGAGATGTCGTTGCCTATCTACACTGGAAAATTGGAAAGGATAACAGAACCGGTCTACTTACGTATTATGTGGTTAGTAAAGCTTAAATTGGATGAGGACATGGAAGATCCTTCCAGGCTTTGGCTGAGTGCTTGATGAATCTAATTAGCAGGTGTCCAATAGACGACCTGGAGTTGTTATTTGACAGTGTGCAGCCATGAACTAGAAGAGCCTACTCTTTCAAAATGCTTTAAGTTTTTGAATGAGTAATACATTTGTAAGATTCTAAATCCAAAAGGTAGGAAAAGTTATCTCACAGGATCTCCTTTGACTCCTGTCCCTCAGTCATGGAGCTTCTCCTTGTCAGACTACCACCATTACCAGTTTCTCGGGTATTCCAAAGATGTTCTGTGATTCATAGGGTGAAACAAAAGCATGATTTTTTTGTACATGTAACAGGTAATTAGCACGTTGAGTTTAATGGGCTGAAACTGAAATTGTGCCTTATGCCTGAAGTTTATTGGCATTTTCTAAACAAAATAAACATTTCCCGTTCTTAATACTTCTTAGCTAACTGTTGGTGTTGGGGTGCCTACCACAATGCGTGAAACATCAAAAGACATGAAAGAAACTTGAACTATTGGTCTCTGCTCCTGAGGAGGGGAACTCGATGCCTGGGGCTCAAGTATGGGATCCTTTGGACACTTTCATCTTCCTGAGTATGTGTATGCCCACCTGTGTTCTTCGTGTGTTATTAAGGCCATTTGAGTCCACAGGTCCATTCAAGAGCCTAGGTGACCAACCAGATGTCTTGGTTGAGTGATGTTGTTCATATCTTGGTTTATTTATTTTAGCCAGCATCAGCATAGTCCCTATGGAACTTATTTAATTCAAAACTGTTGAGGGCTGGTAGCCATTTTGCTTTGCTCAGTAGGGTGTGGAGAGATGTGTTGGCCACGCTGAGTTGCATCCTGAGCACTGTTCACTAGAACTTTCTGCAGTGAATGGTAATGGTCTCTCTGCATTGCCTAGTGTGGTAACCACTAGCCACATGTGGCTATTGAACACTTGAAATGTGGCTGGTGCTACTGAAGGAGCAGATTATTAATTTCCCCTACTTTTGCTTAAATGCAGATCGCCACACGTGGCTCTGGCACGGTTTTGGCCAGGACAGCTGTGGAGCGTGCCGTAGGTTCTGAGGCAGATGATTTTCCAGACCCCTCTTGGAATGGCTGGGCCCTAATTTTGCAATGAACTGTATTCCAAAGCTTTAAACTCCTTTACTTGCAACCGGATTCCCGCTCTCCCCCATAGAAAGAATGTAGTGGTTAGGGACTGAGTCTCCGGGACCACCAGGAGAGCGCTGTCTTGCCAGATGTGGCAGGTACCTCATGGACATCATAGCCTTGATGCTGCTGAAGTTCTTCAGATGCGTCTGAAGTTGTTTCTGTGGGGAGATGCAGGCCGAGTTTCTCCTCTTACCTTCTGGCTCTGAGTGCCTTTTTTCAAGGGGGCCTAGGGACAGTCCTGGGATGCTTCCAGAATGGGTATGTTTACTCCCTTGGGGAGCAGCCTCTTCCTGCACCCTCCCCCTCCCATCTCACCTCCTAATCGCACCTCCTATCTTCCAGCCTTGAGTTTTCCATCTGGGGCCAAGGAGTTCAGCAATAGCAAGTCTGAGCAAAGCCCACCCTTTCCTTCCTCATATCTCCTTAGGTTAAGCTTCCTTTTCCCCCTTCATCCTGACTCTGGAAGTCCTGGCCCTGTGGAGGAACTCAGAGCTACCCCTTTCCGTGAGGTGGTGGTCAGCTGCGGCCCTGCCGCCCCTGCTGTGGGCCCTGGGCCTGTCCCCCGGTGGTGGACTGGGATCATGCCAAGGGCTTTAGGTCACCCTGGGCCTCTGTCCCCTCTACTCCCCACACTCTGAGGTCAGTTTCTGTGCCTGGTAGAGGCTGTAGCTGAAGGTCTGGGGAAGAGGTGACAGACTCAGAGTTCCCTCCCCAAAGTGTCCCCAAGCTGTGCAGTGATGACATCGGGGGTCTGGGATCCTCACTCTGCTCCTCTGCTAAGAGCTCTGACCTTGAACTTAGTCCGTAACCACATGCGCTTTAGATTCTAATCTGTCCAGCAGGCTGGCTCAGAGATCCCCCCCAACTCCTCCCACCTCTTTTGGACTCTACTGTTCAGTGATTCCTGCGGGGAAGTGGGGACTGAGGGAGAGCCTCCCCTGGCCACTGGGCCTGCCTGGGGGCGTCCCCTCCCCACCAGCTCTCAGCCAGAGGGTTTCTGCCTCGGAGGTGGGAGGCTTCCCAACTGCTGCTGACAGCAGTGTTCCCGGGCTGCTCCAGGGAGCCCGAGGTTCCTCCCATGGTCCTGTTCTCAGGGAAGGATGTCAGGGCCTGGCTTTGTGTACCCTTTGTTTAAGGAAGGGAACGGCCATCAGGAGAGCTTGGATTTGGGTCTGAGACTGGGATGCTGGAATGCCGCAGCCGTGGGCTCCCAGTCAGCTTTGATCCCTGCGTGCCTGCATCGCCCCCAAGTGCAGTGTGCAGCCCGCCACTTTATACCAGGGCTCCGTGCGTGGGCTGGGCTGCAGCAGTCATTGCAGCAGCATCCCCACCGTGCCGTGGTTAACCTTTGTTTCCCCTCTCTGGGTTTTTGCTCTGATCCCTTTGTCCATCACAAACAAGCATTCTGGGTCTGGTGTGAGGCTGCGCATAGACACTGCCTCTTTATGCTGTTAATCTCTGTTTGATGTCACACATTCAGCCAGCAGTGGCATTTGCCTGTCTGTTCATTGAAAGCCTCTTCTTCATTGTCACTTTCGGGAAGAGCTGAATGCCCGTTATGCCCCAGTCAGCCCCATGGGATTATCCGCCACAATGGGCCTGACCAGCCAGATTAAAGTGTGCCGTCGCTGCCAGCTGCGTGGGTCATCAGTTCAGACTCTGCGTCTCTGGCCAGGTTCTAAAGTGGGTGGAGCCTGCCAGGCAGCCCCTCATTCTGGGGTGGCTTCCCATAACGCTGCTGTGGTTGCTCCGTGATTAGTCAGTCCCTGTTGCCTCCTTTCTTGATTTCTCTCTCAGGTGCCTGCTTTGTGTGCTGCTCTATGTCAGCGCCTGGCACTTAGAAGATGCTCAGCCTCTGTGGAGTGGGTGGATGTGCCCCTGATTGACACAAGTCAGGAACCCTAAGCATAAGGCAAAAGGTTGTAGTGATTCCCGCTCTGACGTGCAGAAAACTCTTCTCCCCTAGAGATTCTGATGGAGTTGGTCTAACAGGAGACCAAGAACTCTGCATTTTAAGCATGCATTCAGGTGATTCCTTTTCAGGTAATCAGCATCCAGAAAGCAGTGTCCTAGCGGCTGGGTTCAGAAGGTTCCCGGTGGGACATGCTGGAACAGCTTGGATGCTTTCCACTCTTCTACCAGACAAGCAAGTAGGTTTCCTCCAACAGGCTGGCTCAAATCTGTTCTGTTCATAGCAGCAGCTGTGTTGAGATCATGCTCAGCTTGCTGGGGAGGGCCGCAGTTATAAGCCAGTGGTGTCCTCCATAGGTGCAATGGGAATGGTGGCCTAGGGACCACGCTTGGGCTATGTCAGTGACCTGGACACAGCCTGGATCCTGAGCTGACATGGCCAATTAACATGGTCCATTAACATTAACATGGCTGGCAGGCCAGTCAAGATGCAGGCTGTGATGAATCCATATAATCCTTGGTTACCTTTCTCTCCCCTTAAGATTTTAGGAGTAGATATAGAAAGCAGCTGATGATGTACAGAAAGTTTAGTGTAGACTGGGGAGAGCAGACACTCTGGTACCAGCTCAAAGCCTGTCTTACCACCCAACAGTCATGTGATGTTGGTGATATAACTGTGCCTTAACGTATCCATCTGTAAAAAGGGAATAATAACAGTACCTACCTCATAAGGTGGCTGTCGGGATTAAATGAGGTAAAGAACATAGAGCACTTAGAGTGCCTGGCACATGGTGAGGACAGCCCATGCTGGTGCTGTTATTATGAGCTTATCGTGGTTCATAAGTACAAAAAATTGTCAGCGTTTTGGAGAAGGGAACTTTGGGGGTCTGAGATGCTCTCTGGTGGTGGGGCTGTGAAATTCACACAAGAGGAAAGCCCATCTGAATACCACAAGAGCATATACTTCTTTCTCTTGTAAAAGGGTCACAAGATGTAAGCTCATGCCTTCTGACAACTGATGCCTGCCCGTGGAGCAGTGGGAGATAGTTCACTGAGATGCCAAGTGGATGGTTACTGATTTTTGCTTGAAGTTTTAAAAAGGATGAGTTCAGTCAGATGTGTGTGTGGGGAGAGCGAGCGCTAACTGGTCCCAGTTTCAAAGGCAATTGCTGGCAGCGCTAACGATGCACCACACAGAGCCAGCAGCATTCGAGCCTTTATGAGCTGGTGTTCCCGTAAATTCTAACCAGCCCTGCAGCTCAGCAGAGCCCCCAGGGGAGCTTCAGCCACAGGTGGGCCCCCAAAGACACTCGCTTCCCAGTTATCCTACTAGTTTTCACCTTAGTGACACTTATTAAGCTCCTGTTGTGTGCCTAACCTTGTGCTGGGTATTGTAGGGGATACAGAAGAGGTGGCCTGTTCCACGATGCACTCAGCTTTGCTCAAGTAGATATGCTGAATAGTTAACAAACTTTATGAAATCTATCCCTATCCTGTGCACTACCTGCACAGCAGGAATCTTCGGATGCCCTCTTTGATGTCTGCCACACAGGACAGCGTGGCTGAGATGTGCATTCAGCTGTAGCAAGCAGTCTGAAGAGGCCACACCGGTCCTCTGGACACACTGCAGACCATGGGTCAGGCAGGCTTGGGTGAGACCTAGGCTGGACACGCGGTAGATGTCACAGAGGAGACGCACACGCAGCCCACACTCAGACAAGTAACCCGTTTTGGAGAGTCGGGGTCTGCAGAGGGCTGAGGTCAGGATGCTGGTGGCTACCGGGTGCCGGGTTTGGATGCTGTGGAGGGGCTCTGCCACAGTGTGGAGCAGGAGCAAGGCGGATGGTCGGGTGGGCTGCATTATAGGAGATTGAGAGGTGGGAGGTGCAGCAGTGCAGCTGTGGCCCGGCCCACTGTGAGCTCCTGACTGGGGGCGCCACACAGACCCGAGAGAGGGCGGCCTGGCTGACGACGCCAAGAAACGAAGTACCTACGTAAACTAGGTTATCTATGGTGAGCGATGTAGGTTTTCTTACCCACCGGTCAACCTTTCTTGTGTTTTACAGATTCAGCCAGTTATTGAAAAAACCTTTCCATTTTCTAAAGTTCCAGAAGCCTTCCTGAAGGTAGAAAGGGGACATGCACGAGGAAAGACCGTCATTAACGTTGTTTAAATAAATATTCAGTTTGGTGATTGTTGGCTCTCTTACTCGGTGAGTGCCTGCAGGCCCCAGCTTTTTTCTAGCCATCCCTTTCCAGATGAGACTGCAAGTTCCATGATATAAAAAACACACTCCTTGCCAGTAATTTTCCATCTTCTGAGCCAGGCATAGAGATTTTATAACCACACTCCCACCCTCGGCCATCCCCTTGCTCTGCCCAGGGCTTTCTCCCATCACCTGCCGCGCCTGCCCATCTGCCAAGCTCTCTCTGTGCCAAGCGCAAGGGACACGCACGTAAGTAAGGACACGATATGAAAATATCCGCACTTGGGCTTGTCTGTAAAGTCAGTGAAAATTGTCTATTGTTTTTTTTCACAGCAGATTTGCAAATTGTTGCAGCACTTTCTGTTCTAGTAGCTCAAACTGTTTCACCATCTTAATGTTTGTGAGAGAGTTAAAACTTCCAGCGTGTGGAGGAGTGGCAGCCTGAAGAGCTGACTAAGCTTCTAGACTTATCAGTGAGCACGTTTCAGAGTGGCCAGGGTTTCCTTCGTTTTTTATTCCTCTGCTCTAGAGCTGTCCTCACAGCCCTCAGAGTTCTGAATCTCTTAGGGGCCTATAGAAGAATCTAGCCGGTGATTTGGTTCATTCCTCTCAGAGAATGAAAGGAGATGTTCGAGTTTCTAACTTCTTAAAACCCTTACTTTTGTACATAAGCGAGCTAGTCTTCTCTCAGCAATGGAAACATGCTTCTCTGGGAACTCTTCGGTGGAAATGCAAACCCTTCCACTGGGGCCCAGAGTTCTGCACTTTGACCTCCCCAGTAAGCCCATTGCGGCTGTTGAGCCTCTAGTCTGTGCCCCGCCTTCACTGGTGTAAAGTGACTGTTTGCTGCTTTGCTGTGCCTCCTCATCACTGGGCCTCCAGCACTAGCTTTCAGCTTCTGACAGAGACTTGGGTGAGCGGCTTTCTCCTCGGTTTCTTCCTGCTAGACACTCAATTGTAGTGTGTTGGATGAGGGCTCTTCTCTAGAATTACTGTTCCCACCAGTAAAAATTTACCTCAGAAGAAAGAGGTTCTTCCAGCTGTAAATAAGCTACTTTTGACTTCTCCGAACAAACATCAGCCCTGTTGCCTTGAGGGCTCCCAGGTGGTAGTGAGGGGGCATCTCCACTCAGAAGAGTGGCGGGTGCCCTTTTCCCACTGACTCTGAAGTGAGGGCAGTCAGAAATCTCTCTCTGCCCTTAATCCAGCAGCTGTGAAGCCTTCCATGTCGTGATCAGACATTTATTTCTGATGTGCCCCTGACCCTCTTGGAAGTGTTTGGAAGGCTCCTGAATGGATCCTCTCAGATTTTATCAATACAGTTAACCAAAAACAAATTTATTTGAGAGAGAAATTCAACACACACTAGACGGTCTTAGCCCACCGTACTGTGGTTAGTGAGATGAGTAAAGGCCTAAGGCCAGCGCTGTACCTGGGAACAGGACCGACGTGGTGGCCGCTGTGGGACACGTGCACGCAGACTCAAAGCCTGCAGGGTACACTGCTGATGACCGTCATTGCCCACTGCAGACTCCAGAGGATCAACATTTTACAACTGGAAACGAGATATGTGACAGAACACCACTATTCAGGGACGAGGACAGCTTGGCCAGGGAGCAGCTCAGCATTTTCAGTCTTCTTCACTGAAATGCTCGCTGTATTTTAGGGTTCTCAGTCCCAGGATTCAGGCAACAGGGATTGCTTACAGCCTCCTTCCCTTCCCTTCTTTCTGGAGAGAATCGCTGGTCATCCTCTACACCTTCCACACCTCAAGTGTCTGCTTCCTGAAGTAAGTGACGCGAGGCCACCCCCAGTGGTCAGCACAGCTGTGGGGCCTCCCAGGGAAGGCAGCCCCGTGCAGGCCTCACGCCAGCGCAGCTGCTTAGGAGGGGGAAACTGGGCTAAAAGATCTGAGTTGGGCAAAGGCCTGCTTAACACTGCAGAACTAGCTGTAGGCGAGTGAGGATGGGCTAATAGATGAGGTCATGATCGTACTGTTTCAGTAGGGGCGCAGGCAGAGGACCAACACTCACATGTGGCGGTCTAGAGCGGCCGCAGGTGAGTGGGAATGCAGATCCTGCTAATGTTAGTGGACGTGCACATGATAGCTCTGTAAATTTGCTAATTTTTAATATTAACAGAAACATACTTGGTTTATACTTAGTTCCTTAAAATATGTCTGAACAGCTAAGGCTTTCCCACTTTACAGCATAATTATGAGTCCAGAAAACAGAGGATCAGGGACCAAAATTGCAGGCCTAATAAAATGACTTCTTCTCAGATGCTGAAGCGACTCCTACCTTACAAACTTGAGCTTCTGTCCTTCCCTTTAAAGTGTACAGGACTTGTAGGCCTGCAAGGTCGGTAAGTTTGGTCCTGTTCTCTATCTTTGGAAATAATTTAAAACATACATCATCTCTTAAGGTCTTAGTATAACTTTTTCCAAAAAGCACCCTAAAGCTGCTAAGGAGGCAACCTGTTTAGGCAGCTCCTGAAAGGAAAGGGAACAAACAAGAGGACAGATGATTGTTTTAAAATGATCACAATCTTTTGATGAGAGGTTGTCCTGGTCACAGGAACATGATTCAAGAGAGACTTTAGAGTTGTTGAAGGAGCAGGTCTACTCTCTTCTTCGCGCTTCCAGCAGCAGGCCTTTTTTTCTTTTTTTGTTTAAGTAAGGTAGCTCTGGAAGGCCTCCAGAAATATTCTTCCTGTGTTCTTTACTCAGGTCTACAGGACCATGGCTTCCCACACTTGTGTTAACTTCTCTTTGCTGACAGTGTTAAGGATAAGGTGATTTTGATCATACTGTGTACCCCCTGAAAGAAAGAAAAGGAAAATGATAAAGGGAAATGTGCCCATGTGAAGGAGCTGTAGCAAGACAGTTTATTACACCACCAGGGCAGCAAGAGTAAGCAAGGTGTGAAACCACGTGCCTCGAGGAAGGCACACAGGAGGGAAAGCCCAGAACTGCCTCCGAGGACTAAGGCTCCACCCACTGGGGGTGATGTGTCAAAGCCCCATCAGAGGACGTCAGCAGCTCCATACTGATGTCCTACCTCCCCAGGCTCCTTTTCCTACTCAAGTCTTAAAAGCTAGTTCATGGTCACTCTTAAGATCTGTGAAACTGGGGGGAACAGGAAAGAAGCTAGAGATGGGAAAGGAGCAAAGATGGTGACAAATATTCAGTGGCGGGATCGTGGATTTGAGATGGCAGTGGAAGAAAGCAGGCAGGCTCAGCAGTGGAATGGTCATCGGGACAAACTTTGCATCAACAACGAACAGTGGTGGTATTAGGTCAAAGGGGAGGTTGGAGTGACAGCCCGAAGTATAGTGGGCAGAGCAGCATTCCCACTTCTGGGAACCGACAGGCTGTGGTGCATAAAAACTCACAGCATTTAATATGCTGAGTTCCACTGAACTGTAAATCCAATACAGTTTCCATACGCTCCCTTTCACCTACCAGATATTTCAGATTCTTTAGTGTTAAAAATAGCCTCATGGCCTCTACTTTCAATGGCGAAGTATCATGGACAAAAGAAAGGGTCATGTGTTGTTGTTTTTTTCCCCTAGTGTGGCGTAAACATCCTTTCAGGTACTTTTCAGCACAAGCCTCTGTACCAATTGTTATAGCACCTAGGACTCTGTCAGAATTAAAATCTGCGCATCTTAATGCAGGGTAAGTGTGACTGGTATTGAAATCATAGTGCAGCCTTAAGCCAAGGGGAATCAAATATTCTTATTGTCTTTTAAAACCTCCAAAAGGTCTGAGAAGTTACATAGTTTTGATGGAAGAAAATCATCTCTTGTGCCCCTCTTGGAAGAAACTGATTCTTCATCATCATAACTGAGCGCCTCTGCACAGCTAGATACAGGACGGAATACAAAGCAAGCGCCCTGGGCTTTTTATGCTGAAGTTTGCAGTGAGATAAAAAGTTACCACCACCACAAATCCTGCCGTCTCCACTGAGGCACGCACACTGTACTGCATTGAGATGTCAGAAGTATTATCTTAAGGTCACAATGCACTTTTTCATTCTTCAAGATTATAGTATCTTAAACATACTTTTTGTGTATATCATAATTATAGAGTTATGACAACTAGAAAGTTCTTGAAAAATAATTTGATTCATTCTGCTGCCTTTGGGGAGAAATAAAATCCCAAACTTTTGATCTTTTTAAAGTTAGCATGAATCAGCTTACACTATTGTCATGTCTTTGGTCTGAAATAACATATAGATGTCTATCAAAATATCAGGAGATGAGTTAAAAGGAATAAATCTTGTAATATTAGTAGCTAACACATGGTCAACAACTGTAGCCAAGGAAACTCAGTCTCCTATGAAGTGCCCTGAAGAGAGCTGTATTTCTGTCTCGTCTGCACAGGATGTGAGTTTGTGGCCCTGCTCTGTCTTGTCCACAAGATGGCATCATTCTCCCACATTCGGAGACATTTAAACCCAGTTGACCAAGATAGCAAGGGACTACTGCAGCTACCTTGCTCGAACGCAGAGAGGTCACAAATAGACCAGAACAGTATCCTTATTCCAAAGGCATTGGACTAATTTGTGTTGCATTTTAGGAAGTGACCTTGGAGCTTTAAAGTGAAGCCCCTAAGGAGAAAGTTCCTGAAGCCCCACAGTCCTTTTCAGAGTCAAGACTAGAAGCCAGGTATCCTTACTCCTGGTCAGCTGCCAGCATAGCAAGTGGGGAAGATCCCATATGCTTGGAGCTCCCAGAGTGTAAGGTCTCTGAAGCTAAGGTACTGTCTTTTCCCACCCCACCACTTTGGTATCCCCAGTCTCTGGCCCAGAGCTGGTCACACTGTGGGTAAGTGGGTACCCAACAAGTACATGTTGAAAGAATAAAAGAAATGCTCTAAGAGACTTGCTCAGAAAGATCACAGTGACCTTAACCCTGGACACAGGAAGTGGATCATACTGTAAGAGACACTAGTCCATATTTCCCTCCACATCTGTGTTTCCAATTAGTCACATTTCTTTGGCTTCTCTGGAGGTGTTAAAACTATCTTGTACAGACTGAGGAGCTCCAGTTTAACAAGTTGATCCAAATAAGAATTAAGATAGTGACTCAACCGATGAACCTCAGGCTGATCATCTATAAAATGGGTATCTTGTGTACATATTGACAAGTCTGTTGTGCCAGCCTACAATGCATTCGTCTCCTGTTGCATTTTATACAAGGTATGATGCTGGGCCCCATCCAGCCTGGAGCCAGACATTGCTTAGTTTTGCTCCGTAAGTGTAGTGCCCTGCCTCCATCTCAGTGAACTCGGTTTGCCTCTGAGCACCTTTTGCTCCTCTGAGTCTCTGTGACCTCAGACCCCATTGTGAGGTGGCTTGACCACTCTCCCCACCTGCAGATCTGAATCAGTGGCCACCAAAGCCCCTGATGGAAATGTTCAGGCTTATTCTCCATTTTCTACAAGTTAGTTTAAAACTCAGTTACAAGCTATTTCTTTAATCCTATATCTTAATTTTTAATGACAGCTTTGGTCTAGATCCCTGACTCAAGTAAAACAGAGCCAACTTTCTAGCCATAATTTAAAACTGTGTGTGTGTTATATTATATAGTTTCACTAAATTTACAAACATCACCACACTGGTTTTCTGATATGGAATAGAAAGTCTCCATTAATAATTTAAAACAAAATTACCCCATATGACACAAAATGCACTGTCTTCATTTGCTTGTCAGCAGCAACAAGAGTTTACTAAATTCCCATGTCTACATTTGGTAACTTTGTTTTATTTTAAAATTATCATCAGTAGTCCTCCCAGACTGGCAGTATGGGAATTACCCGCAACCCTGTCAGACATGCAGGGTTGTACCCCAGACCTCCTGAATCAGGACCTCTGAGGGCAGGGGACCAGCAATCTGTGTTTTAACAGCCCCTCCAGGAGATTCTGATGCAGATAAAGTTGGGAAACCACTTGCCTAAATAAACGTGTTTGGTCTTCTCTAGGCTCCATCAATCAGTTCACTCCAGAGTAACTTCACTGAGCAAATGTTCAGTTGAAATCTCTTTGGCTGTGTTTGTTGTTTGTTTTAATTACTTTTCAGTCTTAGATTTTAGGTTACTTGCATGTATATGAGTATCATCAGCTATATAGACTGAGCCTTTTAACTTGTGATTTTTAGTCTGTTGTAATAAATGCTTTAAAGTCGGCCCATGTCCAGATTCCACCTCAGCACTGTGGGTGTGGCCAAACTGACTCACCCCTCTGAACTTCAGTTCTGAGGGGCTGTAAAATGGGGAGAGGAGGGATAACACAGGCCTCTTAGGGCTGCTGTGGAGATCACGTGAGATGATGTGTGTACAGTGTTTATTTAGCACTGAGGCTGGCACAGCATAAGGGATCACTTACTATTAATAGTGCGCCCGATGTCAAAAGTAGAGCTTTTTAGTTAACTAAAGAAAGACACAACAAGGCAGATAGGGGAAATAATCCTTACCTTTGATATCTAAAACTAAATTTGGCTTAAGCTTGCTGTAGATCCTGCCGTCAGGCTTCATGCTCCAGAACTGACTGTCAGCATTCTGTTCGAGCGCCAGGCCCAGCTTTGAGCCAGAGGTTACGAGGCTCCCCGAGATGGTCAGGCAGCAGTCCTCTGCTATCTGCTCAGCAGAAAGGACAAGGTATCTTACACATGGAGGGACACACATTCAAGTACCCTTGTAAGCAGTCCCCTGGGTAAGCTGATTTTTAAAGTTACCTTCGTTCCCAGCTTCATTTACACATGAGTATTTCAGCGTTTAGCCATGGTAACTGGGATCAAACAAATATTTATGCCCTTCGTTTCGGATGACATCAGTAATGGAAAGTTCTCAGTTTTTGTCCTTTGTATGAGGAGACTTAAGCCCTTTGTGAGGTCCTCTGGTTTATTAGTAAGGGAAGCCTCAGAACACTATAAGTGCCCATCATTTACTTCTCGCTCCTAGAAAGGACTATGAGCTGCATCTGGGTCTGTAGCTAAATCCTCTCTGACGTATCTACCCCGCTCAGCCTGAGGCTTCCAGCATATGACTGTATCTCTAACTTTGAAGGCTGTTGGAGCACTGAAGTTGCTAAAAGGGCATTTTATCATTTTAAAACTTGGAATTCCATTTATTCTCTTGTGTTCCTTCATGAGAAATGTCTAAAATTTTCTTCAAAGGCACGCTATCCAACTATAAAGAGTGTGTTCTAATGCAAAAATCTTACGGCTTCTTCTGTGAAGTGAATCTACCTTTAACATATAAACAAGGTATGGTAGTCATTTTCATATGGCATTCACACAAATTGATGTAGAACATGCTTTTGAAAAGTGTACCATTCCATGTTGAGATAAAAGGATTCTGATAATCTAGTACACTTTACTTGTTCTCACTGACTGAACTACTGGATTCAAAGTTGTTAAATAATATCACTGAAATGTTCATTAGAAATAACTGCTGGAAGATGCCATTTCCTTGAATTAAGATATTTCGCAGACAGAAGTTGGCATTTTCAGTTCAGTCGCTCAGTAATGTCTGACTCTATGACCCCATGGACTGCAGCACGCCAGGCCTCCCTGTCCATCACCAACTCCCAGAGTTCACTCAAACTCATGTCCATCGAGTAAGTGATGCCATCCAGCCATCTCATCCTCTGTCGTCCCCTTCTCCCGCCTTCAGTCTTTCCAAAAATCACGATCTTTTCAAATGAGTTATTTCTTCACATTAGATGGCCAAAGTATTGGAGTTTCAGCTTCAACATCAGTCCTTCCAATGAATATTTAGGACTGATTTCCTTTAGGCTGGACTGGTTGGATCTCCTTGCAGTCCAAGGGACTCTCAAGAGTCTTCAGCACCACAGTTCAAAAGCATCAATTCTTTGATGCTCAGCCTTCTTTATAGTCCAACTCTCACATCCATACATGACTACTGGAAAAACCATAGCTTTGACTAGATGGACCTTTGTTGGCAAAGTAATGTCTCTTCTTTTTAATATGCTGTCTAGGTTGGTCATAACTTTTCTTCCAAGGAATAAGTGTCTTTTAATTTCATGGCTGTAGTCACCATCTGCAGTAATTTTGGAGATGCTACTGTTTCCCCATCTATTTGCCATGAAGTGATGGGACCAGATGCCATGATCTTAGTTTTCTGAATGTTGAGCTTTAAGCCAACTTTTTCACTCTCTTTTTTCACTTTCATCGAGGCTCTTTAGTTGTTCTTCTCTTTCTGCCATTAGGGTGGTGTCATCTGCATATCTGAGGTTGCTGATATTTCTCCTGGCAATCTTGATTCCAGCTTGTGCTTCTTCCAGCCCAGCGTTTCTCATGTTGTACTCTGTGTATAAGTTAAATAAGCAGGGTGACAGTATACAGCCTTGACGTACTCCTTTCCCTATTTGGAACAAGTCTGTTGTTCCATGTGCAGTTCTAACTGTTGCTTCCTGACCTGCATACAGATTTCTCAGGAAGCAGGTCAGGTGGTCTGGTATTCCCATCTTTTTAAGAATTTTCCAGTTTGTGGTGATCCACACAGTCAAAGGCTTTGGCATAGTCAATAAAGCAGAAATAGATGTTTTTCTGGAACTCTCTTGCTTTTTCCATGATCCAGTGGATGTTGGCAATTTGATCTCTGGTTCCTCTTCCTTTTCTAAAACCAGCTTGAACATCAGGAAGTTCATGGTTCACGTATTGCTGAAGCCTGGCTTGGAGAATTTTGAGCATTACTTTACTAACGTGTGAGATGAGTGCAATTATACAGCAGTTTAAGCATTCTTTGGCATTGCCTTTCTTTGGGATTGGAATGAAAACTGATCTTTTCCAGTCCTGTGGCCACTGCTGAGTTTTCCAAATTTGCTGTCATATTGAGTGCAGCACTTTCACAGTATCATCTTTTAGGATTTGAAATAGCTCAACTGGAATTCCATCACCTCCACTAGCTTTGTTCATAGTGATGCTTTCTAAAGCCCACCTGACTCCACATTCCAGGATGTCTGGCTCTAGGTGAGTGATCACACCATCGTGATTATCTTGGTTGTGAAGATCTTTTTGTACAGTTCTTCTGTGTATTCTTGCCACTTCTTCATCTCTTCAGCTTCTGTTAGGTCCATGCCATTTCTGTCCTTTATCAAGCCCATCTTTGCATGAAATGCTCCCTGCCTTTTTTGGTGCCTCTGTATTAGTTGCTTCTGTTTCTTATGCTCTTCTCTAAATGTCTAAAGGGTAAAGGATGATTCTCCCTCAAGCACAGCAGACCTAGTTAACAAGCTGTCTTCCTTTCACAAGGCTGTATGCCGCCTGCTGACTCATGGGCACCAGTATTAAAAAAAAAAAAATCAGGAGCAAACAGTCAAGCCCATAAAATAAAAGAGTTGAAAAGATTATCTACAATAGAAGCATGAGTTCTCTCATAAATCTTACTGTGCTCAGCATTTAAATGTGCATTATGGTGGGTGCAATAGGAGGGAAATTACAAGGCATGACAATTAGGAACAGAGTGTGTTATACACGGGTGGTATCTCTTCACTCTTCACCTAGTCTACGGGGTCCTTCAAGATGCAGACCAAGAGACATCTGTGTTGATAGTGATGAGGCTTAGAGGTTTATTTCTATAACAAGAAGGTGAAAGAAAAATAGGAAAAACTTCCTTTTTCCATTCCATTTCTGTATAAAATCAAGTATAAAGTTGTTTCTTGGATCAGTGCTAGATTTACTTCTTTTTTAGGTTCCTTGACTATTTCTATCAGAGCTAAGATGTATTTTCATGAAAAATGTTCCAACTTATTTCCAAAAGAGCTCTGGAAATTGTCAAGTAGCATCTACTTGAAGAGAAATGCCCTTACAGACCCTGGTCTAACCCCAAAGCTCACCCTGCATTTGATGCATCCTTCTTGATAAATCCAGATCTGGTCATCAGCTCCGACATCCTCCATGACCTGTATTCTGAGAAGCTTCAGATCCTCTAGGTTTCCATTGGTTGACATGAATAACCCTGTTGCTTTGTTTCGAAGTCTAAAATAAATTCGTTTCTAGAAGATAAGAACCCACACGATAGTCACTGACACGCATTTTAGAAGCACTGAACAGCATCAGCAGCAGGGGCAGAATCCAGAATGAGGCTGGGTCAGGAATAACTGCTGTGTCAGAGTTTCAGAGGCTTTAGGATTTTCTCAATGAAGAGAGAGTGACAGAATTTCAGAGAGCCTGGGGCTGGGAGCTGCCTATGGACAAGCCAGGGCTTGGGACATACCACGTTTTGATGTTGGATGTCATAACATTTCTGAAGCAGTCATAACCTTTTTAGCACCAGAAACATAGCCCAAATTCAGAAATTCTCACGGGGTGGGGTGGGAAAGAAGCCAATTTCAAACTAATTGAAACTAAAAAGTTATTTACCAAAAAAATTTCAGAGAAAAGTCTATTCGAAACACCCAGAAGAAGAAAATACCTGAACAAAAGGTCGTAGAGAACCTATTTGGTGACAGCCACTGAATTCATACCACTTAGGCACTTCCGCTGGTGACAGTAGGAACTGTCGGCCCCTGTAATTGCCATATTCGTAAGTGACCCATCTGGAAAACAAAAGGAGACGACTTCAGTAAGTGGCAATGGCCATTTGACAATGAGCTCCAATTATATTTTCAGAATGTTTCGATTTTTAGGCTAAGCTTTTATATAATACTTGAAATATACATTGGATATAAAAAAAAAAGGACACTACTTTATTTTCAAAAACAGTTACAGCACCCATTTCTTGACAAATAACAAATTCATGGTACGTGAGTATTTATGCCCCAAAGTTCCACTCTTGAAGAGAAGTCGGTAGGTTTTTTTTCCAGTAAGGCAATGAGCTAAAGCTAGTCTTTTAGCAGGACAGCCCAGTACTTCCTGTGAGCTTTAAATGGTTAATACTCGTAAAGTTCATATACATAGTAAGCGTTCCATAAGGATTAGATAAAAATAAATAATAAAATTTTGTTTAAAATGAGAATAATCTTCCTCAGTCCAGAAAACTGCTGAAGACCTAAACTGCTCATGTCTGTTCCACCCAGAAGTGCTGTGATACCCACACATGAAGTATGGGTTCCAGCACAGACCAGCAGGCAAGCAGCCTTCCTCTTGGGTTGACGTATTATATATCAAGGAAGAATGTTCTCTGTTTTTAATCCCGGAACTCTAAAATGTTACCATCTTAGCTATTTTATCATAAAAACAAAACACTAATTTAAACCTGTTGGGGAAGAATGTCATGTATAACTCTACCACCCTAATAACCTGAATTTGTTTTTTAAATAGCCATAGTTCACTCCAATGTTTGATGCCTTCAGACTATACCTATTGTTTTGGTGAGTGAATGAAAACACCTCCTTAAAAACATATTACACTGATAGTCTGTATTCATTTTTTATGTCTTGATTTCAGAATTATTCAAAGCTGAGAAAAATCTTCTCATGTTGACCTTTAATCATTTAGCATATAGCATCTGTTGGTCACTCCTGGCTGAAGGAAAATCGCAGCCCTTACTCTAAAATTAAATGACTTGGTCTTTCAAAGGGATAAGCAAAATCAGTTTTTTTCCTACTTGCTAAAAAAAATACTCAATAGATTTATTACAGTGTTCACCTAGAAACTTTGAGAAATGTTAAAGTTCTTAGCTTAAGTCAACTGAAAATCTAGATGAAGAGATGATGCCACACACATGGCTTTTCCAAATGGGAAAAGTATACTATGAGGGATCATAAATACTAACCCTTACAGAAAATAAGGGATTATACATCAATTTGGTTAAGGTGACATAGAAAAGAAATATGATCAAACTTAATTTTTAAAGTCTACTGAATAAACAAATAGGTAACTCACTTACATGCCACCAATCACCTGGACAGAGCGTATGTGTGTGTTGAATCCTAGGGATCGGAGATTAACTATTTCTGTATTAAATTCAATCTTTTTTCCTTTGAAGTCTTCTCTTTCAAAAAGAATAATTGTTGGCTCAGAAAATTCCTATTTAGGAACAAAAATAATGTTTTATTACTCCTCCTTGATGGTAACTTGAGCTCATGTGAAAATCATCTTGTTTAAAAGACAAAGCACAAGATCTGGCCAGCTTTGACGGCTCGTAAGTTCCCTTTCTCAGAAAGTCTGGGTGTTTATGTGCTCCGGAGCTAGAGAGAGGAAAAATGGAGGCCAGAAAGTTTCCCCTTGCAGAGAAAGGCAGGTGAATATAAAATTTTTTTTCCCCAAAAAATCGGGAAAACAGCCCAAGCATAAAGAAATAGCTGTATACACCTGGACTGTCAATTCTAATGGAATTTATTTTCAACTTGGCTGTTCTCTATTGAGATTAGGAGGAGCTAGAAAGCCAAGGAGATATAAATGGTGAGGGGTTGGGGGCTATAGTGATCTCTGGGGTCGAGTGGCAACTTGGCCCAATGAAGGAGCCTTCCACTTAAATGCATTTTTAAATGTCTTTTGGTGGTGGTGTTTTTTTAACTGTCAATGAGACAGTGATTCTGTATACTGCCAAACTTTCCTGTAGGAATAACTGTTAGGAAGAGGGAAAAAACAGGATGGGAGCCCCATGTTCAGATGATCACTTAAAGAGGACAACAGCATAGAAGTCCACTGATTTTCAGAAAAGTTGGCTGTTGATGCTTGTTTTTCAAATCACAGACCTTTATGACCCTAGACTAAGCTCCAGTGATAATAATCCTAAAATCATAAAATGATAAATCAAAAATTCTCCAGCTTAAAAGTTTTGTGGCAAGGGTGTGGTATCTTACTGCTTCGTTTATTGGTCTTTCTACATATCAAGGCATAGCACATAAACACAACAGATCTGTGCAGAGGCAGTCTATATGGTCTTGGAATTATGTTAAACATAGAAGGAAAACTGTAGTAATATTACTACTTTGTACTTTCACTGCACATTTGTCTGAGATGGTATGCCAAAACATACCAAGCACTCTAATTTAGTGACAACCACCTAACGATTTTGATTATGTCACAGTTAAAACATATGTTCTTAATAGGTGTAAAATGTACATTTCTTCATAATCAAAACTTAAAAGAATATCAGTGCCAAAAATTATGTGAGCATATATGTACTAAGTTCTGGCTGAAGGAAAACATTTGAAAGCTTTACCTCTGAAGTGGGTTTGTTTTTATTATTCTTAACAATATCTGTAGGTAGCTCTTAGAACTCCAGGCAGGTTAAATATCCAATTTTTAGGCTTTTTGTTATTTGTAAGTTAATGAATCTTACCACATCATCCCATATTCCACTGCTACTATTTTCACATCTCAAGAAAGGTCAACATTTTTGTTATATGAAAGGGCAGGAGGGGATGAGAAAAAGCCAACTCACACATATGTTCTTTCTACCTTTAACACTACAATCACTAACTATACATTGCAAGCTTTTTACCAGCTACCAAATACTAACATGTTTCCCAAACTGTCAGACCCCAGACTTTTAACATCTGAACCTTATTCTTATAGTTTTGTTCTATTGAATATTGCTTTGTGTCAAAATTAACGATTTCTGGTCAAAAAGGAGCACTATAATCTGGATTAGCACATACATGATAAACTGGGGGAAGTAATTTGATTACAAATCTCTGAAACAACAGAATAAATAGATTTTAAACCTATAAGGAATTTCTGCAAATCAGTAATGACAGAAAACTAAAGAGCTGGGCAAAGGATATACGTAGGCAATTCACTGAGCAGAAACCCAAGTGACTAGTAACTAACAAAGAGAATACTCTCTACCCCAGTCTTTCAAAGTGACAAAAGTTAGAATGTCAGAATACTCAGGAATCACAATGATACCGGAAATAGGAACCCCCATGCACTGCCGGCCGCAATGTAAAGTGGTGGAATTGGGTGGTACCTGGTGAAACTGCATACTCATGCACATGAAGTCCAGTATATTCCCCTTTAATCTGTGTTCCCCAAAGACTCCCTCTCAGGGTGATCCATTATGCTGTATGTACATCTGGTTATTGACTACATATTGTATGTACATATTACATCATGTACACACATTAGACTCTAACTAGACATACATACAGCATAATGGATGACTCAAAAATTCTTAATGTAAATAGTTATGTTTATAACACAATGAGAACTATAGCATAATACTGTATATAAAATAAAAGCCTTTATGCATATTTTTATAAAACATACATTTTATAAGAATATCCAAGCTGTACCCCAAACACATTAGAATGGGTGCCTGTAAAGGGAAAGGTATAGATATAGGGGTCGGGTATGAAATGGAAAAACGAGCCAGAGGGCCTTGAACTAGCCCATGAGAGTGCACCAGGCTGACCCAACACTGCCTGCCCCTCAAGTCTGAGAAAACAGCAAATGAAACCAATTTACATTTTAAAGATCTTCAAAGAGACCATGTAATTATTTTTTTCTGCCTCCAAATTGTCCATGAGGAAGTCTACCTGCCGGTGCCCTTGCTCTGACTCGGCTTTGTATCTCTGTTAGCACTGTATTCACCCTGATGTACTTACAACATCTATAAAACGAAGAGACTTGAAAGTTGCTCCAGGGTGGCATCCCATTGCAGACAGCGAAGGATAGTGGCCTTCCTCCAACACGTACTGATTACCAGAGAAATTTTCTCCATCATATGCAACCCAGCTACAAAGGAAAAACCACACACATGTACAGTGTAATCTGAGTCTTCCTGGTCTAAAAGTCTGATTTTTAGAGGTAACCTGCCATTCAATAAATATAATGCTTCTTATGGCTAACGGTGTTCTCTCTTCAAAAATGTCTGGATATATTTACTGCATTTCATCTTGTAGGAAATTAATAATCATAGTAACTTTGCATTGCATTTGGGAAATAAATTTGTTTTTCTCCATGTAATGATTCATTCTTTCACCTTTCCATCTTCCAGCATTCCTTGCTCAAGGTGCCACCATTCTACTCCAGGCCAAAGTGGTTTTGTCAAGCCCTTGAAGCTTCTCATACACTAATCCTCAGTGTATGATTAAAGGCATTACTAACACTACTATTATTATTATTATTTGGCTTAATTCTTCATCACCTTTTGCATAGATTGTTCTAAAGGCTTCCTGATCCCTTCTCCTGGCTTGGACTCCTTGCCTGGCCTGTCTTGTGTATCCCGTGGTGTCCGTCTAAGCTCACATGCTGAGGGAAGTCGTCATCTGAGTCCACCCTCCCTGTCCAAAGTCACTTCCCCTTCCCCAAATACAGAGACCACCCAGCTAGTGAGGGCAGCGTGTCCCTCATCAGCACTCCAGTCCAGCCATGCACTTGCCTAACATTCAGAATGCCTACCCTCTTCCTCCCCACCTGTAAACAAATCTACCTTGGGATGAGCCTTGGAGATGACCTAGAATCCCTTGACAGATGACAGGAGAGAACTACAGTGCAAAGAACCTGGCCTCAATCCCACTGCACAATGAGGGGATGACGTTGAATTCCCGCCCACACAGATTGATGTCTGTGTCCTCCAACGTCCAGCACCCAGTGCTCTGAAGTATACTTCAGTACTCACTATTTGGTGGTTTTATAGTGCCAAGCACCTACAGGTATATTTACATGCTGGTGTGAATCCTGTTTCCCACACTGATTGGGCTCTTCCAGTCCACTGTTTTGCTTACCTGCCTCCTAAAACTCTACAAGACTTGGTAGAGAAGGAATCATCAATTTGACTTGTTGTTTCTCCAAAACATTGACTGCAACCTTGAAAGTGTGGTTCCGAAAACAAGTGAATCTTTGAAAAACAGTAAACAGAAACAAGTAAAATTATATTCCTAAGTATATTCATTCAGCCTTTGAAATGATGACCAAACACGACCTGTTAACTTTTGTTACAGTAAACTGGTGTGAATTTTATAAATCCTTTAATTTTCTGTATCTATATTAATGATTAATTAGAAGTATTTTGGCTGCACCACTCACAACTGTTTAATTCAGAGTCATCAAAGGACAGTCCAACAATAGAGGCAGCTTTCTACGGAACATCCTATCCTGTCCTAACAAGCTGTGCGGCATTTTAAAGCTTTATTGTGGCCAAAAGTAATTGTTTATAGGTCTATCATTTATAAGAAACTATTTTGGAAACATGTAGTGCAGTTTTCCTCCCTCAGTGGAAGTCACCTGCTGACTTGTTAGACTCTGTGTATGCCAATAAAGGAGGCTACAGTGACGTTTGTGCCTCTCTAATTATGGCTGTCTGAACACTTACATTAAAAAGTCTTAAATAATGAATGTAACACTTCAGTTGATGTAGCGAGTCAGTACTCCAAAGGCTTAAGTGAGAGACCATGTAAAAGAAGCCATATAAAATGTCTAATGCAGACACAGCAAATATGAAAATATATTTTATTGTTTACCACAATAACTATATGCCATTGTTTGAAATACTAATCCCAGTATATTAACATAAATAATCCACTGTAATGATATAAAATTTAACTTAACATATAAAAACATTGTATAAGAAGTATTTAGATATGGGTCAGTGTTATCAATTAAGCCTTGCATGATCAGTTGCTCAGTCATGTCCGACTCTCTCTGACCCTATGGACTGTAGCCCATCAGGCTTCTCTGTCCATGGGATTTTCCAGGCAAGAATATTGGGAGTGGGGTGCCATTTCCTCCTTCAAGAGATCTTCCCAACCCAGAGATCCCAATCCAGGATCTCCCTGCATCTCCTGCATTGGCAGGCAGATTCTTTACCACACTGGCAGGCAGATTCTCTACCACTGAGCCACCTGGGAAGCCCCCTAATTAAGCCTTACTGTAAACGGAAATCTAATTTTAAAATACGGTTATGCTTTCAGGCATGAAAATGGGTAAAACAGTATGTCCCTAAATGTATTATGTTTTACACATAAATTCAGCTTTTCAATGGAAGGTTTCTAATTATGAAAAATAGAGAATTTGTTAAGTTACCTGATTTCGTCTCCTTGGGCCAGTGAAAGAATCCTAAGAATTTTTAAAGGGAAGAGAAAAGGAAATGAGTAGGGTAGACATCTTGAAAGTTTTTTCTCTATATCATTAACAATTACCATTAAAAATAATCTCAGGATAGTTTCTATAATAAAATGTTTCATGAACCAGAAGCACACATTAAGGAAATCCAAAATTCAGGCAAATGTTCTCATAGAAAAATATAACTCCTTACCAAACATATGGGTTGAACAGAGGAGATCTTACAGTTTTTGCCTCCCCAGTCCTCAAAGCTGGTATAGAAACCTTTATCCAGTATGTACTGTTCTCCTGTGAAGTCAGGATTTTCATAGGCTACCCATCTAAAGAAACAAAAGCACTGACTCATTATAGTTCATAGTCTACATTTGTAACAAATCACACATTTGGGTAAATACGTATCATAGAGCAACTTTCATTTATTTTACTAATTAGTAATTTAATTTTTCTTGCTCTCCATTAATCTTTTAGGAGCAGATAATTTGTAGGACAAATCAAAGTGGCAAGAAAAAGAATATCTTTGCATGAATCTTTTGATGTTCTCGCTTACCAAATCCTATTCCCTGAGAAAGCTCCAATGAGAATATTTCTATTTCTGATTCTAAGGAGACAGGTTGGACTTTCAAGAAATACCTGTAAAAACTCTTCTAATAAACAACTAAGGATTCTTTAATGTTGATAACAAAAAGTTATCTTTCCAGAAAGATATTACAGAAGTTATGTCTCTATTACACAACAAATCACACTGGGAGTGGGTGGGGGAAGCTGACAGAAAAAAAAAAATGCTTTAAATAATCATAAAATAGCTAAATAATGAAAATTTTGTTTCAACCAGGATTTCCAACGTAACACAACTATATAAAAAGCAAAACTGAGCAAACTCTCGGGAATACTAAGAACAGATGTCCTGGAATGTTTTCACATTTTTTATCTTTTAAATGATCTACACTCAGAGAGGAAAGTCAACAAAACCACCTTATTGATGCTGTTTCCTATCCAAAGATAAAGTCTTTGAAGGGAAAAAGTTTTTCAATTCTGTTACATTCAAGAGATACTCAAGGTTTCCCCCTCAGTTAATTCACTGCCCTGCACTGGTCCTCTCACAGCTTAAAGGAGTAATACCTTTATGCCTATGGTACTTTCCAAAAGTACTTTCCAAAAGACCTTTTACATCTGTTATCACATTTATTCTTCTACAAAAGAGAACAAACTTGACTCCATGTTGAATCTGTTCCTTTGGCTCTAACCTTTGTGCTCTGTAGCCCGTGCTTAGTCATGCTGGTGCGGCACCTCCGTAAAGGGGTGTTGCTTATACATTGAAATGATGTTGATTCTCAAGACTCTGACCTTTAAGGTGTAACACTTTCCCATTCACATAGAGAGAAATAGCTCTACAACAGAAAATTATAATTGTCTCGTGGAGGCTTATAGGAACACTGTGACTGGACCTACATGGATAGCTGCCAAGAACAAAGGATTGCAGTACCAAGACATTTGTAACAATCCGCCACACCTCCTTCCCTTTTGGAGTGAAAGAAGCCTGAATTCTGACCTGAGTGATGGTTCTTTGGGACAAAGACGGCCCACCATCTTCTGGGTTTGCCGGCTTTCTAAATAAAGTAGCTATTCCTTGCCCTAACACCTTGTCTGTCAGTTAACTGGCCTGTGGTGTGGCGCGCAGTCTGAGCTTGGAGTCAGTAACAGGGAGGAACTGTTTTTCACATGTTACAGAAAGGAAAACCTAAAGACACAGAAAAAAATTATTCATTTAACAGACTGGTCATTTACCATGTGTGCTGGGATACTAGGAACGCAAGGTGAAAAAGACAAGATTCTTGCCCTCAAAAGTTCAGAGATGGGTAAGAGGTATCACATGGAATTATTTGTTGCTGTTTGTTCTGAATGGGATGTGACCTGTCCACGCTGACACAGTCAGTCAGTGGCCAAGGATGAATGAACCCTTGTCCGAGGCTCCTGAGGCTCACCAGGTCTCATTCTTGACCTGAACTGCCACCTACCCTGTAAAGTATCTTTTCACTTACTACTCTACTTAATACAGCCCACATGCTTCACAATTAGAACAGATTATAACTTATCTAAAGGGCTGGACTTAAAAACTCAAGTACAGTTATTACTTGGAAATAAACAGCCATCAAAGAGAACACTGCAAAAACCTCAAGTGATAATTAGTTATGACAGCTAACATCCGGACTCACTTCTGGCCATCTGAATGGAGAAACTGCCATAAGCACCAATCACAGTCAATTTCAGAAAATACTGCTCTCCCACTTCAGAAGCTCATTAAGCAATTTTAAAATTCTATTCTCCAACACTGTGAGATGAAGAATTAGGAGGCTGGTTCTAAATATGGTCATTACATTAACTTTCAGATAACTTTAAAGAGATCCCTTAAGCTTTGTACAAGTCTGTATTTTCATTTTTAAGTAAGGGCACTGACCAAGATCCCAGTGCTGACAGGGTAAGGCTGTACAGCTCATGGGTGCCTGAGTATATGGCCTCTGTTCACACAGCCTTTGGCTTAGTCACGAAGAGAAAAAAACAGAGGGATCGCAGAACACTGCAACAGGGGAGGGATTTCCACAGAGCAAGAAAATCTACTTTACAAAAGCCAGGACCTAAAAATAATCAAAGAAGTTAAGACATATCACAAAAAAGTTCTCCTGACAAGGCTCTGGATCCATAGCAAGTTAGAGAGGCACAGAAGGTTACAGGGTCAGGAGGCTTAAAGTCCTTTTTGCTTGACTGTTTTTTTACTTTAAGGTTTGAAAGGAAAACAGCCAGTGAGAAGGGAAAGACAGAAACCTCAGGAAACAAGACGAGCAAGCTTTGAAAGACACTTCAGCCAGTGCCTTTGTTGGTATTTGTTTAACAAGTGTGGGTACTGTACTTCCCTATAAAACTAAAATACAGTACTTGTAGGAAAACACCCAGTCCAGGTTCGATGCGTGAGACAGGGTGCTGGGGGCTGGTGCACTGGGATGACCCAGAGGGATGGAATGGGAAGGGAGTGGGGAGAGGGGTTCAGGATGGGGAACACATGTACACCTGTGGTGGATTCATGTCAATGTATGGCAAAACCACTACAATATTGTAATTAGCCTCCAATTAAAATAAATACATTTCTAAAAAAAAAGAAAACACCCAACACTGAAGTAAGCCTATCTAACTCACTGAAGTTGAAACAGGAAGCCCATTTATTAAAATATCACCTGAATTGACAGTGGGGTTGTTTTCCTTCCAAGATGCGGCCCCAGATGAATCACCCAAGAATATGGGGGTAAAAAATCCAAAATTCATCTCTGAGATTCTCTGGTATATCTATCATCTAGAGTCTACTTATAACTTGTACCTGAAACTCTTAGGAAGAAAACTGCTTCCTGTCCTTGTTTAAGCATATTCTGCACATGTGAATCAACACTTCTCTGTCTACAAGATTGGAAGGGGTGGAGGGCGGGCAAGTATAAGTACGAACAGATCTCAGCCTGCTGGGATCACTGCTCAGAATTTGAGGGCAGCAGTGCAAACCTGTCCTTCTGTTGAGTCAAAACAACAACACTTTTTGAAAAAAATCTGGACTCCAGAAATATCTCATTTTGCTCTTCGTTTTTAAAAAATTAGCCCAGTTTTCACTAATCAAGAGGACAGCATAGAACTAGGAAGTGATGAGCGAGGATGTGTAAAGGCAACTCTTCTGATGTTTCAACAAGAAATGAAATGTAGTTCCTAAAACCTCTTCTGCTGGATTCACGGGTACCCTTCCTGAAGGCCATTCTCAGTTTCAGAGTTATTATTAATGAGTTTATCACCCAGGGAATTTATTACTCATGTGACACTGGCACATCTCAACCTTCCTATCCGCAGGGCTCAACTCCAGTGCTACCTCCTCCAAAGTCTTCCCTCTGTCCAAGCTGGAAATTCATTCCTCTCCGCTGTAGGTCCCCACAGCACTTAATCTTTGCATTTTTTGTAGCAATAATTATGTTTTATATAAACACTATAACTTCTTTGAGGATACAATGCTTTGCACATACTAGACCTCAATAAATATTTGTCTAATGATCCTCTGAGTGAAATATGAGGAAGCAGCTGGTCTTGGCAAATTGAAGCACTTCTACAACCCAGAATGTAAAAGGAAGTGGCTGTGTGCGTCTGTGCATGCACATGCACGCCTCCTTTCAACTTCCCCCAATAACAAAACCCAACTGCTACCAACCAACCAAAAAGAAAAAGCCCAAGCCAGGAAGTGTAACTAGAAATGACTAAAAATAGGAACATAAAAGCAACCTTTTATAAAGGAAACAGATTTTAAGTAAACAAGGGCTGAGTAAAAAAGAGACTCACTCCAGGCACAGTAGTTTTACCTGTGCTAACAGCATAATCTACACACATGCCCGATGGGAATCCACCCAGCATCCTTTTGCTTCCTCTGCAAGGGTGTATGACTGGGCTCTGACTAATGGACCCAACACACCTGGTAAGTATCAAAATGTTCAACTGTTTCCCCATACTGAGTTGGTCACTGTATATTCTCCCTCTAAATAGTTTACTTTAAAGGCAGTCAAAAATACTATCAAGCCACAGCAATATTTCAGATGACTTCTGAATGCCAGACCTTCATCTATGGGAGATTCTAATACGTTAGGGTTCCAGAACAGGACCTAGGAGAAGGCATTTCCTGCTAAGAATGGAAGCCCCAGAAGTCACTGTGTCATTCTGCCAAGATGGTGCCACAAGCAACAACCAACACAAGAATTTAATGACATGACTAACGTTAAAAGCGTATTGCATTGTAGATGGCATCTAAAACATCCAGGGCGTCTGTGGAAAGTCACAGTAGAGTTGAGGTTAGAGCGAGTCATACAGCCTATGTTACTCATGCCATAAGAACCTAACACCAAACACTTTCAACAGAACCAGTGTCAATTTCATATGACCATTTAAGAATACTCTCATAACAAATTATAACTTACATCAGCCTGGACCATAAAAATAATCATAGAGCTCACTTTAACAGACATCTGTTCCTGCCAATCCAATATCTGCCTCTACTCTATCTGATGTTCCTGAGGAACCCCTCAGCCCAATCATATATAACTTGCCCCCAGTGGACTGACCCTACATCTCAGCTCCAGAGCTGTGCATGTATCATAGGCATGGCCTTCTCCTTGGCTACAGTAATTGGTTCAGATACAGCCATATGACCTAAGTGTACAGAATCAAAGTCAAACCTGGAACCTCTGTGGGAGAGAGAAGCTTTCCAATGGAAGCAGTCAAGAACAGAAACCAGATGCTGCTGCCACAGGCTCCAGATAGAAAGTATGATTTGTTCTTGCTGTTTAGTCACTAAGTTGTGTCCAATTATGACCCCATGGACTGGAGCCCACCAGGCTCCTCTGTCCATAGGATTTTCCAGGCAAGAATACTGGAATGGGTTGCCATTTCCTACTCCAGGGGATCTTACCAAACCAAAGATCAAACCCATATCTCTTGTGTCTCCTGCACTGGCAGGCGGATTCTTTATACTGCTAAGCCACCAGGGTAGAACAAATCTGACTCCATATTTAATCCATTTCTTCTACCTTAGCCTTTGTGTTCTCCATTGCTTTTGCTCCAAGTTAATCACTAAAGGGATCCTGCCATAGCTTAAACATAATGGCCAACTTCTGGGAACCCTGCCTCCCACACCCAAGTGTTAACCTAGAATACTTTTTGTTTAGCTCACAGGAAATATCCTGACCAGGCCCACCTGGCTGCAGGAAAGTAAAAATTAACACATCCCTTGGGGAGTCTGTATTCCACATCCCAGGGAATAATTGCAACAATTTATTGTCCTTTTTACTTTACTGCTTCACTTCCCCTTCTATGTTCTATAAAAGAAACTAGCATCCAAACCCCAGCAAGATGGCTCTTTTGGACTAGTCTTAGTCCTCTGGCTTTCCGAAAAAGTCACTATTTCTTGCCCTAATACCTCGTCTCTAGATTTACTGGCCTGTAGTATGGCGAGCAGTATGACCTTGGACTTGGTAACAAAAGGACCTGCCTAAAGTGAAGCCAGCATAGCAAAAGCCCAGTCAAGAGATGGAGATCAAGTTCTCATACAGTGTCTAAACTTCTGTACCGTCAGGACCTTTCAGTTATGCATGCCAATATATTACATTTTTATCACTTATGCCATTTTAGTTTGACCTATAGCCACTTGCATCCCAAGGAGTCTTGGCTAGTCAACTTTCAATAAAAACTTACGTCAGCATTAGTAAAGCACAGTAGCAAATTCCAGGTACACTGAAACAATTATTTTTATGTTAAAACAATAGCCCAGAAATGAACCCACCTATATGGTTAATTTATAACAGAGGAGGCAATACTATATTAATACAAAGGGGAAAAGACTCTTCAATAAATCGTGCTGGGGAAATTCAACAGCTACACGGAAAAGAATCAAATTGGACTACTTTCTCACACCATATAAAAAATAAACCCAAAGTGGATTTACATTTAAGATCTGAAACCATAAAGCTCCTAGGGGAAACATAGGCAGTATGCTCTTTGACATGTCTTAGCAATATTTTTTTGGATATGTCTCCTCAGGCAAGGGAAACAAGAACAAAAATAAACAAAAGGGACTCCATCAAACTACGAACTACATCAAAAAAGCTTTTTGTACATCAAAGGGAACCACCAACCAATCGAAAAGGCACCAGCTGAATAAATAGGAGAAGATATTTGCAAACAACATATCTGATAAAGGGTTAATATCCAAAATAACAAAGGACTCCTACAACTCAACACCAAAAAGCAAACCATCTGATTAAAATATAGGCAGAGGACCTAAACAGACATTTTTCCAAAAGGACCTACAGACAACCAGTGGGCGCTTGAAAATATGTTCAACGCAACTAATCATCAGGAAAATGCAAATCAAATTCACAATGAGATATTGTCTCACACCTGTCAGAATGGCTACCGTCAAAAAGGCAACATATAACAAGTGTTGGCGAGGATGTAGAGAAAAGGGAACCCTTGTGCACTGTTGGTAGGAATATAAATTGGTGCAGTAACTATGGAGAACAGCATGGGTTCCTCAAAAAGTTAAAAAATGAACTACACAATGCAGCAATTCCATTTCTGGGTATTCTTCCAAAGAAAACAAAAACACTAAGTCAAAAAGGTACAAGGACCCCTATATTCACTGCAGCATTCCATATCCAAGACATAGAAGCAACCTATATATCTAACAGAGATACATGTAGTGTGTATACACATACACACACACACAACGGAATATTAATCCACCATGAAAAGGAGTGAAATTTTGCTATTTGCACATTATGGGAGAACTGAGAGGGTATTATGCTAGGTGAAATAGACAAATACCACGTATTTATATGTGGAATCCAAGAACAAAAGGAACAAATATAACAAAACAGAAAACAGTCATAGATACAGAGAACAGATGGTTGCCAGAGTGGAGGGAGGTGGGAGGATGAGTGAAATAGGTGAGGGAAATTAAGAGGTACAAACTTGCATTTACAAAATAAATGAGTCATGGGAATGAAATGTACAACATCAGGAATATTATCAATAATTGTGCAGTATCTTGGTATGGCAACAGAAGGTAACTAGACTTTTCATGGTGATCATTTTGAAATGCACAGAAATATTAAAGCATTATGTTGTGTACCATGAACTAACATACTGTTGTAAGTCAACTGTACTTCAAAAACAACAAACAAACTCATAGAACAAGAGATCAGATTTGGACTTATCATGGTGATCATTCTGAAATGCACAGAAATATTAAAGCACTATGTTGTGTACCATGAACTAACATGCTGTTGTAAGTCAATTATACTTCAAAACAACAAACTCATAGAACAAGAGATCAGATTTGTGGTTACAGAGGTGGGGATTGGGGGGAGTTGGATGAAGATGGTCAAAAAGTATAAACTTCCAGTTATAAATAAATATTGGGGATATAATGTAGAGTATGATTAATATAATTAATTCTGCTGTATGCTATATATGAAAATTGTTAAGAGAGTAAATCCTAAGAGTTCTCCTCACAAGGAAAACATTTTTTCTTCTACTATTTTGTATCTATGAGATGATGTTCACTGAACTTATTTTGGTATCATTTCACGATGAATATGTCAGTACTGTATATCAACTATATCTTAATATAACTGGAAGAAAAAATAATAGGAAATATAATAGAGCAGGTGTAGGACCATAAGAAAATCAAATGGGACTTTGTCCCAACTTCAGGTTTCTAATGTTAAATCACTATTATTTGTGTCCAGTCCTAAGAAATTCATGCGTTTTTTCATGAAGAATGACAAGGGAAGTGAATCTGCAGATTTCATAATGCAACTCAAATTCTGCTCCAATGTTATATTACATATAAAAGATACTATATGAGAAAGATTTTAAAAAGCAGTTATAAAAATACTGTAGCAGTATTAAATGGCTAATTTAATGTTTCATTTTTGAGATATGTACTTATTGAGTGTCTACTCTGGGTCAAAGACTCCATTACTTTAACACAAACCAAAGTGAAGCTCACTATTAAAATCCCCATTGGGTTATTTCACTTACACTCCACTCAATACATTAATAGACTGTGTCTTCACTCCGTATCCAGTCTCCTTTAAATTAGCAACAATTCCTAATACATCAATACTGGAACCTTTGGATCCAAAGTTTTTTTCACTGTACATTATCATGTGAGCATTTGAAAAATCCTATTGAGAAAAAAAAAAAATTCAAAATTCAAAGACTAGCCAATTATTACTCAAAAATGCCCGAGTATTACTCATTAGCTTTTCTGTAACTTACACCTAATATAGGTCGTAAAGACTGCATTTCTCCACTGTAGCCTCCCCAGTCATTCCAGTCCTTGTATTCTCCTTCTTCAAGCAAATACTGATGACCTGTAAAGTCAGGCTTCTCATAAGCAACCCAACTACAACAGAAAGAACATGAAAGAGTAGAAATTTTCAGTACTGTTAAAATATCAGTGTCACTGACAAATGTAAATAGCTATAAAGCTAGACATGGACCCATGCATTATGACTACTGGAATTCTTCCCTAGCATTTAAGAGATTAGTAGAATGGCCTCCCTGGTGGCTCAGATGATAAAGAATCTGCCTGCGATGTAGGAGACCTGGGTTCAATCCCTGGGTCAGGAAATTCCCCTGGAGAAGGGAATGGCAACCCACTCCAGTATTCTTGCCTGAAGAATTCCATGGACAGGGGAGCCAGGTGGGCCACAGTCCATGGAGTCACAAAGAGTCAGACATGACTGAGCAACTTTCACTTCACTTCACCAAGAAATTAACCTAAGAAGTATATACCAATGTTCCTTAAAGGATTATAGGGAGGTCAGCATGTATGTGTACATGTTTGTCTAAGTGTGTTTAAGAACTGACTCAAAACAAGTTTAACAAATAAAACTGGATGAACTTTCTTCCAATAACAATTAATATATTGTATATTTTGGGCTATTTATAAGCCATTTTCAAGTGTAGAATTTAAAGAAAATAGGTAAGCTCTATAAAGTACAGAATATGATCCTAAAAAATAGAAAGCAAACTAACAGTTCAATCATTTGAAGCATAATATCAATAAACAAGATTGTAGATTTGATCAATCTGGATGGCCCAATTTATCAGCCTTGCCCAGCTGACTGATCCCAAACTAGCCCATCAAATCCAGGTCACCACTAGCTGAAGAAAACATGTTTATTCACTCCACCCTGCAATTTGGAATGCTATCTTTGGGGGAGGGAGACCATGTTTTTAATGTTATTAAAGGGAATAAAAAGGAATCCTTATAGGTCACTCCTGTCTACTTACATGCCTCGTAGAACTTTCATAGATCCCACTGATACAAATGACAAATGTTCATCTCCAGTGGTTTCTTCTGTTTCACCTCCTTCCATGATAAACCTACCCATCTCTGTTTCCAGCTCCATACATTTTCCTTCAAAGAAAGGCTTTTCATAAATAACTACCTTTAACAGAAATGAGATATGCCAGTAAGTTGTAAGAAGTCAAATATCTCAATAGCTAAACACTAAATCAGTCACTTAATATCACTAAGTCCTGGAACACAAATTTTATAATCACATTTTTAAATTAACTAAATAAAAGTATCTTGTAATTTTAAAAATCAGAATTTTTCTCCTGCTGTGGTATAGCCTGAAGTCAAAGTTCAAAAGACAGATGCATAATTGGTTTTTGTTCAATGTCTAGAATTGATATTTAGAATTTTTCTCAGGCCAAACTTAGGAACCAAAGTATTGTTAAAATGTTTTAAAAATGAAACACACTATAGATCAAACTGTGTGTCACAGATGTGCAAAGCAGAACTAGCAGAAGGAGAATTTTAGAGTAGGGAGAACTTGTCTTGAAAAGTAAGGTTTTTCCTTTCAGGCAAGTAGCAACAGGCCCTGCAGTTGGTAAATACAACTGCAAATTACAGCTTAATACAACAGTGAACCTTCTGAGCCATGGCTGCACACACTTGGTGCTAACTCGTGCTCTCAGCATCACCTTCCACCTGAAGGTGATGGCATGTATAAGCTGGACAACTCCCGCTGACTGCAGTTATGTCTTATGGAAGTGAAACAGAAAATCACGCAAGTATTATCTTCATGAAGATGGAATGGGAGTAAAATTCTTTAAAAATGTACATTACCTTAGGATCTGTAGGGAATTCAACTTTACGGCCACCCTGAAAAGAAAAATAATATTCTAAGAAAAGTGGCTTGTCACTGATAAGTTACCATTTGCTATTACCCACAGCAGTCTGTGATAAGCCACGGAACCACACAGAGCAACTACATTCTGGTTTGTTTAACTGATGTGGAGACAGTTCTAAAATTCCCAAAAATGCAGGGAAGATATGAGGAAGAGTCTCACAGAGGCAGTCTACAAGCTGCATGGTATCTGTGCTTTTTAACCAAATAGATGTTTGGTTGTTGTTTTTTTTTTAAACTCATTAAACTCCCAAAAAGGCCTATTTCTCACCTCTCTTAAAAAGCAGTCTAAGATTTTACATCTCTAGACTCAAATTCTCACAGGCAGCAACCCTCACCTTCTGTGCTTATTAACCCTGCACTAGGCTCACCCTCCAGCAGGGATACGGGCTCCACTTTGCCCGTCTCCACCTCTGCCAGGATTCAGCTCCCTGTCATCCTGTTCACGCCTATTTGCTGCCTGGCCCTGGAGGCATTTGATTTTGCAACCTCTGGCTTACAAAGCTGTTGAAGTTCACTCAAGTTCACAATATGATCTGAAGGGCTCCTGAAATAATTAGGTTAACTCTTAGATAAATTTAAAACATCCCATAGAGGATGGGTCTATGGGGGTTGCTATATGTTTAGAATAAAGAAATTTTAATCCAAAAATCTCACTAAAATCATAGAAGAGGTGTCACACAAAAGAATTAAATAAGGTAAGAGTTTAAACCAGCAGTGGGAAAGTCAAAAGGCTTTTTTTTTTTTAAGTTGTTACATATATAAGTGAAAAAAATAAAGTATAGCCAAAGATCTCGAATAAAGCAAATGAACTATAATTAAAAAGGAATGTGGCTGATTTTAATCAACAAACCAGGGTTCATACAATCAACTAAGTATGCTTTTCAAAAGGAATCCTTTTCGAATTCTGTGAACTTTACAATTCTGTAGGTCATCATTAAAAACTGCCTTCAAAACTTGAGGCAATTCTTTTACATATTCAGAAAAGTTACAAAACTTTACTCTTCGAAAGAGGATTTAATTTTAGGAAAAAAGCCCAGAATTATTTGCATGAAGACAAGCAGACAGATAATTAAGCCACAACCTGTGGCAGGAGGGATAAAATTAAGATAAAAAATTATCTTCCTGACTTTCTAATTTGTTTCAAACTGACTCAGAAGACAACCACAAAGTGAAATTTGAAGAACATGTTTGTAACAGGAGCCTCACTCATGCTGTACGTGTTTAGTGAACCTTCCTATGACGCACCTCAACATGAGGTCAAAACGGGTGCAGCTTGGAGCCTTCCAACGCTTAGAGTCTTGCAGAAGAAACAAAGAACCAGGCAAAATACAGGGGAACGAAGCACGGGATCCTTCCTAAGGGGAGGGCTTTGGAGGACAACACTCACCTGGACATCTGACTCCAGGCCCCCCAGTGCAGTCACACAGCCTGGCCTGTCATTACAGCAAGCTGGTCCTCAGCAGGCCTACCCTTTCCCAGCTCTGACCTGGCTCATGCAGTCTAACTCTGACATTGCCATCTAAAATAATCCTGCTTGGTTTTTAAGATCCACCTGACTTATTGTGCTTTGCTGTGCTTAGTCACTCAGTCGTGTCCAACTCTTTGCAACCCCATGGACTGTAGCCCACCAGACTCTTCTGCCCATGGGGATTCTCCAGACAAGAATACTGGAGTAGGTTACCATTCTCTTCACCAGGGGATCTTCCCAACCCAGGGATCGAACCCAGGTCTCCCACATTGCAGGCGGATTCTTTACCATCTGAGTCACCAGGGAAGCCCTGACTTATCGTGATGCTCTCCTAATTATCCCCTTCTCTAACACCTACAAGCTGGACTTTGTCTGTCCTCCTGATTTAATTCTTCACTTTCTCACTTCTCACATCTGCCAAGGGCCATGCAGAGTCACACATCAGTGACTCTGCATGGCCAAGAACACCTATGGGCTTATCCACATTTTTTTTTCCATCTGTAGCAACTATCAAGTTATCCTTTCTATTATTTCTATCTAGCAATAAGTCCCATCCTCTACATATTTATCTTTTCAAACTCTACTTTATTGCTTTAAAGTCACATCCCATGAATTATCAAAGTCAAGCAAAGAATTACTGACTCTAAGAACACATGATCGGATTCCATCTTTACCATTTTCAGTGGCCGCATGGATCCAATGTATGCCTCCTCTGTATCCCAGAAGGATAAGTCAGGGTATTCACCAGGTTCCAGGATAAAAGGGACACCCTGAAATCCAGGCTCTTCATAAATCAGCCATCTAAATAAGTACCAAGGAAGAAGCAGACAGTTCATCATTTCTGTCAGTGGAACACTGCACCCCACAGATGAGAGAGGACCAGAACAGGGGAGGATGTGGGTCTGGACACACAAGTGTGGGTGCACTTAGTGGAGCAATGTTGGACTCCAGGAGGAATAAGCCATTATATGCACCTCTTGAGCTTCTGTTTGTTGCCTTGGCTTGGCTAGCTTTGTCCACTGATTTTACTTTCTATTATGAACTGTTTCAAAGTTTAAATGTCTGTTACTTCCAAGTAATAAAAGTAGTTATCTTTTGCCCCGTGTATGTATTTACAGAGGCTCCAGCCAGGAGATTTCACACTTTAAAAGGTTATATCTCATTTGTAACCAAAAATAGGATGTTCCACCTAATCATCTGTCATAGTGTCAAAAATTAGGAACAGCTAACAAATATCTAGAGCTTACAAGGAATTCCATCTGATCCTTACAACAATGCTACAAGGAAAAGATACAGTCCCCATTTTACAGGTGAAGTTAAATTGCCCAGGGCCGCACAGCTACAAGTACTAAATGCAGGGCTGATCCAAGCTGACCCCAAAACCAAGGTCCTAGTCATTCTTGAACAGCAGTCTTTCTCATTCCAGCGTGCACTGAACATAATTTCTGCTTTCACAGTCACTCAGGATCAGCACTGGGAGCATGACTTAATGCACAGTGATGTCTGTGGGGGCTCTCAAAGTCTAAAGACTGCTTGTTCCCAGGCCCAATGCTTTTTGAGTCCTTGGACTTGATTTTTATGGTTTTTCAATACCACACCCTTCTATCACACTTGTCAGCTGTCACTTCTGCTGTGGTCAGGCAACCAGAAGCCTCACCCTCCTCTAATGTGCTAGAAACCAGGAAACCAGAAAACCATGCCTCACATGAACTGTCCCTAAAGACTGCAGTCTTATCAATTTCTTGGTTCCTTGGAGGGTTCTGGTGAAGTCGCTGTTGCTGGAGAAGTGACTTCTTTATAAGAGAGATGGTAATATACCCTCTTGACAAGCAAATGTGACATCTTGGTGATCACTTATACCCACCAATTCTTTATTAGTCTTGCTAAAGCATCCTAGCTGGGCTAACTGTGCCAAGTTCCCCAGAGCACAGGCCACAAGAGGAAGCTGGCTGTAAAGGTAATCTTTCACCTACAAAATGAATCTGATTCTCCCCTCTTTGCTTTTCTCTTGTTCACAGTTTTGGCCCAAGGGCACGTTTTTGGTGAGTTTCTGTTACAGACTGTCCTGGATAAATCAGTAACTTCTTTAGACTTACTAATTATACAGGGATTTATAGTCAAAATCCTACTGGAGACCTGCCAACATACACACACACACACACACACACACACACACACACACAGTGTTGAGAGGCCGTGTGTGGTGTGGGTGGGGGAATCAAAACTAATCCACAGTGTTAGAAGTCAGGGCAATACTTACAGGGACGACTGGGAGGTGGTGGGAAGGCAGGAACAGAGATGCAGAGAACAGACTTGTGGGCACAGCGGGGGAAGGAGGGGGCAGGACAAATTAAGAGCGTAGAGTGGACACATTCTTTACCGCATGTAAAGTAGGTAGGTGGGAAACTGCTGTACAGCACAGGGAGCTCAACCCAGTACAACAACCTAGAGGGGTGGGATGGGGTGTGGGGCTGAGAGGGAGGTTCAAGAGGGAGGGGACACATGTATTCTTCCGGCTGATTCACGCTGTTTTAGGGCAGAAACCAACACGTCATTGTAAAGAATTATTCTCCAATTAAAAATAAATTAAAAAAAGAGAATGCACTACGTCTTTTTTTGGAGCCCAAAGCTCTCAAAGGCACATCACACACTGATTTCATGCCCTAGCTAAATAACAGCAGTTTATTATAAAGTGTGCTCTTCGGCCAATAACAAGCCAAGGGCCTTGAGGTCTGACTCTTCACAAATGAACAGTCTGAATTTTTTATAAACACAGACGATGGCTCATCAACAAGTGATTCTGAGATTCTGACATGGTGCTTACTGAAGTACTCTTTCATTAAGTGTTTTCTTCTACAGTTTGAGTTCTAAGGGTATGTATTCATCTGCTACTAAACATCTCATTTTCCTTGAAGCATACAGCTTAGTCATGTTAACACTTATAGAAGGAAGGTAATCTGGGATAAAGAGGGTTTTGTCCAAAAGCCTGAACACATAAACTGGCACACCTGAAGACTGCTGTTCTGCAAATAGTGAATTCTGAGGGCCTGCTGGGTAACTTCCTCAGTAAATGCTGAGGGCCTGCTGGGTAGCTCAAACACACATTTGTGAATGGGGGTGGACTTTGGAATCTGAAAACTCATATACAGAGTGTGATCCTTTTTCCCCTTAATTCTATTCCAACAAGATACATTATTCACAAGGCCATCAGGAGATAAACTACCTTCGCGCAGTGTGATTTCATTTTCTTTTATTTTCTCATGTATTCAGCCTTTGCCTATATTATGAATAAACTGTATGTCTATAAAGTATGAGTTTAAAAACACAATAACAAATGTGGCTTCCCTGGTGTCAGTAGTAAAGAATCTGCCTGCCAACGCAGGGACACGGGTTCAATCCCTGATCTGAGAAGATCCCATATGGCCGCACAGCAATTAAGCCTGTGTGCCACAACTCCTGAGCCTGTGCTCCAGAGCCCAGGAATCACAACTGCCGAGCCACGGGCCCTAGAGCCTGTGCTCTGCAACAAGAGAAGCCAGTGCAATGAGAAGCCCTCATACCACAACTAGAGAAAAGCCTGCAAGCAACAAAGATCCAGCACAGCCATAAATAAATGAATACAAATATTTTTATAAAAAAAACAAAGGTATACATACAAAGGAATACTGTTGAACTAATGTTGAACTAATAACAATGGTCATCCATACATTCATGAAAATCATTCATGTCATTACTCTTTCAGAAACACCCTCTGAATCAGACAAGAAAAACCTTATCTTGTTCACTTGTTCTTAAACCAAAAACAGTTTTTCCAGCTGGCTCTAAGTCTTATTCTCTAGATATGGCTGCACATGAATGTTGGCTACATACAGAAACCAAGGGGATAGTCAGAAGATTTAAATACGAATGTGCCAACTTTGACGTTATTCAAACAAGAGCAGGCTCTGAATCTCAAGGGGGGACTGGTACCTTTACAGTGGCGAGGAGTGGGAAGCATCAGTGTAACCGACACTCAAATTTGGCTTGATTAACGCAGCATGAGTATGTGTCACTACCTATAGAAGTAACATCCTTGACAAACCCCTTCAATCTGCATCTGATTATACATGAAGACCTAACTGCCTGTATATAGAAATTTCAGGTGACAGAAGACCAAGTTAAATGATACCATGAAGAAGCACTCAGAAAATCCAGACTATGGCACATACGCTAAGCAGCTGACCTAAATTCTTCCAAAAAATCAATGGCATGGGAAACAAAGATGGGGGTATTTAAGAGATTAAAAGAGACTTTTCAAAGAGATAGGACAACCAAATATATGAGCCTTGCTTGGAAACTAATTAAAAACATCTATAAAAGACATTCCTGAAACAATGGGGAAATTTTGTTTATGGACTATTGGGTAGATATTATCATGGCCATATTGAAAATTATGGTGTGATAATGGTAGTTTTGTAGGAAAATGTCATTTTAGAGAGATTTGGGATGAAGTTTATAGGAATGAAGGGTCACAATACCTGCAACTTACTTTCAAGTGCTCAGAAAAGAAGATAAAGCAAATATGGCAAGATGTTAAGAATTACTGAATCAAAGTGGAGGGTATATGGGTGTTTGCTATCCTTTCTACTTTTGTGCTTATGTCTGAAAACTTTCATAATAAAAAGCTGGGCTTCAGTATACTCCTTAAGGAAATATATGCAGTGAATATTAAATAGCAATGAAAAAGAATAAGTACACATATACTCATCAATATGGGGACTCTCAGAAACAATGTGGAGAAAAAGGAACAAGCCACAGCTCCTTATTTTAAAAGTTTTATAAATTTCAAAAGCAAGCACAGCTAAAAATACTGAAAGGACAGATACTATATGGTGACACCACAAAACAAGGGGCTGAGAAACACACAAAATTCCAGAGAGGGATCTCACACGTGGAGAAGTCAGGGGGATGGGAACAGGCGGGCTATGCTGGGTGCTGCAGCAGTGTTAGTAATGGTGAGGTTCTCAGTTGCACGATGAGGGGCTTGTTTGATTACTAGGCCTCATAGTTCACATACCTACATATATTTTTATATATCAAGTATTTCATGTTAGCATTGACCAAAGAATATGTGGCTATTAAAAAAATGTCCCTCGATTTCAGAACACCTGCATTCTAGTACCTGTTCTTCTGACAACTAATCCTAACAACTAATCCAACCTGATAAAGTGGCCAAAACCTGTCTTCCTTGATTAAATGATGGTGTTGGAACAGATGTTCTTTATGCTGCCTTTGAAGCCTTAAAATTCCTTAATTTTATTTATTAGAAATAGACTCAAGATAAGATACACTGTCACTTCTGCAAGGATGGGTGCTGGCATTGCCAGCTACTTAAAGACAAATCTCACTCAACACAATGTGAGAGGAAAATTTTGTTAGAAAGTTCTCATTTTCCCAAATAAGAAATTAGCAAGTAACACACTGGGTTTGATCCCTGGGTTGGGAAGATCCCTGAAGAAAGGAAAGGCTACCCACTCCAGTATTCTAGCCCGGAGAGTTCCATGGACTGTATAGTCCCTGGGGTCGCAAAGAGTCGAACACAACACTTCCACTTTCACTTCACTTCACTCTGAATGTGTGTATGTGTGGAAAAGCCTAATGCAGATTGAACAGGCCCTGGAGTAAATCTCCTCATGGAATCTGAAGAAGCACCCCCACACAGCTAAGGCTTCTCTTCCATCAGTTCATAGGACTGCTGCACCAACAGAGGCAGTGTCAGCTTGAATACTTGCTATCAGCTGAATTTCCCCAACCTATCAAGGCTCCCCTTGGAGATCTGTAAAAGTACTACTGACCTGGTACCAAGCTGACTGAGTTCAATGAGCCCAAACTCTGAACTGACATCTAAGGCAGCTTTCTATTACCCTGATGGCAATGAAGAACCAGAAAAAAAGTGTCTGCCACCATGCAAGCCCATCAAAATGTGTAAAATATGACTGGTTTGTAACTACCACCTGTAAGACCAGGTTAAACTCGCTGTCAAGGTAAGAAACGTCCTTTAACTGTAGCTCGTTACGCTTCCACATAGCCCAAGCCTGAGTCATAAAATCATCCAGACATGGAGATAAAAATATGATGCGTGTGTGCGAGCTCAGTCACTCAGTCGTGTCCAACTCCTTCTAATCCCATGGACTGCAGCCCTCCAGGCTCCTCTGTCCATGGAATTTTCCAGGGATGAATATTGGAGTGAGTTAGTGATATTTCTCAGCCTTAAATACTTTGAGACAAAAGACTTATAGGTCTCTTTGATGTTGAAAAACTCAAAAGCAGCAAGAGATGAAGAAACTTTTGTTTAGATTCCTCCTTTTCTTCCTAATCTCTAAATATAAAAGTGCCTAAAGCTCACATGACTTTCCTGCTCTTTCTAATTTATTTAATTGGAGAATAATTACCTTACAATATTGTGATGGTTTTTGCCATACATCAACATGAATCAGCCATGGGTATACCTGTGTCCCTCCATCCTGAACCCTCCCCACCCTATCCCTCTGGGTTGTCCCAGAGCACCGGCTTTGGGTGCCCTGCTTCATGCATCGAACCTGCACTGGTTGTCTTTTTACATATGGCAGTATACATGTTTCAGTGGTGTTCTCTCAAATCATCCCACCCTTGCCTTCTCCCACTGAGTCCAAAAGTCTGTTCTTTACATCTCTGTCTCCTTTGCTGCCATGAATGTAGAATTGTTGGCACTGTCTTTATAAATTCCATATATATACATTATATACAGTATTTGTCTTTCTCTCTCTGACTTACTTCACTCTGTATAATAGGCTCTAGGTTCATTCACTTCATTAGAACTGATTCAAATATGTTCCTTTTTATACTGAGTAATATTCCATTGCGTATATGTGCCACAACTTCTTTATCCATTTATCTGCCGATGGACATCTAGGTTACGTCCATGTCCTAGCTATTGTAAACAGTGCTGCAATGAACACTGGGGTACATGCGCCTCTTTCAGTTCTGGTTTCCTCGGGGTGTATGCCCAGCAGTGGGATTGCTGGGTGAAATGGCAGTTTTATTCCCAGTTTTTTTAAGGAATCTCCACACTGTTCTCCATCATGGCTATACCAATTTGCATTCCTACCAACAGGGTAAGAGGGTTCTCTTTTCCCAACATCCTCTCCAGCATTTATTGTTTGTAGACTTTTTGATGATGGCCACTCTGACCAGTGTGAGAAGATAACTCATTGTGGTTTGGAGTTGCATTTCTCTAATAAGGAGTGAGGTTAAGCATGAAGATCTCATCCAGTATGGGGTTTAGATACCTTCTCCACGCCCATGACTCCAGGTTATATCTCCAGCCTCCCTACCCACCTAAGATTCCAGTGCCATGTATCCAGTCACCTTCCTGACCTCTTACCTGAATGCTTGAATGGGTAGTTGGCATCTCCCATCTAACCTCCAAAACAAAACACCTGGATTTCACTCCTCCTCCCCGTTTTTTTCTATTCCAATAAATGCTGTGGTCCCAAACCCTGGACATTTCTCTGCCCCTCATACCCCACATAAAACCTGTCAACCAGTGTTGTTGGTTCTGTCTTCAAAATGTATCCAGAATCTGACTGTTCTTCTACCACTACCATCACACCAAGTCACCGAAACACTTCTCGCCTATGTAACTGCAAATCTTTGCTTCCACTCTTAGCTCTTTACAATTTACTTTTTCACAGAAGCTAGAGTGATGCTCCTAAAACACAAGTTAGATTAAAGTCCTCCAATGATCTCTTATGTTCCTTGGAGTCACCTAAAATCCCTCTGGAGTCCTACAAGGGCTGACATGATATGAGCCCTCTCCACCACCAATCCTCCTGGCTCACTCGACTGCAGCCAGACCGCCCCTCAAATGCTCAAACATCCCCTGGAGGGCTTTGCAAACACTGGGCTTCCAGCCTAGGACACTTCTCTACCCTGCCTCCCCGGGATGTCCCACAGCTGACTCCCTCACGTCCTCAGATCTCTGCTTAAAAGTCACCAGGGACTTTCCTGACTACTCTGTAAAGTAGCACTTCCACGGTCCCTCTCCATAATTTATGTTTCTTGTAGTATTTACCTTTGGATTCATTACATATGTATTATCTTACTCATATTCCATTAATATAAACTCTTGAGCAGTCTCTGAATATATGAATACTTATAAATTACATATATATAACTGCTGAATATACTATAAACTTATTGGAAAACATACACAAAGATAACATCTGAAAAGGCGATTTTAAATGAAATATGCAGAAGCTTTAGTGCTTTTCCCTGCATTTCGGTGCACGGCTGTCACATGCCCTGGGCTGTGCACTCCACTGCGGGGGCCACCAGCTTCAGTTCTGCAGCCTGCACTTTCTAGCCTAATTTCTCCCCTATCTGAAATATTCCCGCTTCCTTCAAAATACTCTTGCAGTTTCCTGTAATTTTTGAAATCAACATCCTAGGGGCTTTGGAAAGCATTGTGTGAAACTGTCAAAGGAAGTCGTATGCGTGTTGGCCTCCATCCCACATGAAATATCAAGGGCACACACGCTTTGAATCACCTCCTCTGAATTACCGTGAAGGTATAATCTGCAACTCAGCTCTGAATGAATCAGGTTCCTTTGCGATAAGGCAATCTCCACATTAAAAATGCAGTTTTCTCCCTGCACTTCCTCCAAGAAACCATTATCATTTACAAGAAAGCTGAGTTATAGTAACATAGTAACCAAAAAATAAGATTTTTATGTGCCTTATAAAAAAATAATAAAAGCTTTTAGTCAATAATTACTTAACAGGATAACAAATTAGAGATAGATTATCTGAAGTCCTCTTTTCACACTCAAAAAAGAGCTTCATTAAAACTGTATTGCAAATACTCACATGCCCCAATGTACTTTAATGGAACAAGTCTTCTGCATTATGCCAAACCCTTGCATTTCTTCAGTATCATCAAAGTAGGAATTTAGAAGTCCTAACCCTTCTGGTTCAGTAAATAAGTCAATCTGACTAACTCTGTAATCCTAAAAAATAAAAAAAAATTACATGAATACAGTATATATGTATAATAGTAACACCATGTATTAAACTCTACATTAAGCTCATTATTCTCTTTCTTTAATAATTAAAATAAGCTTTAAATATACATATACATTGCACAGATCATCTGCCACTTTATCCCTTTCCTGTTCTCACTCAGGACCTAATATGTGATCTTTTGGGGAATACACATTGCATTAGTCATGTATCTCAGCATTACATTCAAGCAAAGACCACCAGAAATGCATCTCAAGAGTTTTGGAACATTATTTATTTCCCTTGTCTTCACTGAAAACCCTGCCTGGCTTTCCTTGGTAACCTGGGTTTTAGTTCCTTGCTCTCCTGTGACCATCCATATCCAGAGACACTAGTCTATAGAGTGGCTGCCTCCTCAGCTGTCGTCTTGTGCCGACGGGCCCCTGCGGTAACACTCCTTGAGTACGATGTGGGTTTGGTCTAAGTCATAAAGGCAAAGGTGCACGTTTACGGTTATTTACAAATCTCTGCACTTTGGTCACTGTTCCATGCCCTGTATGTCCATCAAACACACTACAAAAGGCCTCTCCTGGCTGAATGCCTGGGCCCTGATCGAATATTTATTGAATCTCTTCTATGTTGCAGAGCAAGGTGAACTGAGGTACAGAAAAAATGGTAACACTTGGGTCAGTTCAGGGGCAACTGTTTCAAATATTAACAAAAGGAACAGTTAATGAGCTGAAAAGGTGATTCCCTTGAATATATGTTGTGACTTTTATGTGTCAAGGAACCATAAACACAATCTGTTAACAAAAAAATTCATCATGTATTAGGAACCATAAAAGTGTTCCTTCTCTTTAACATGACACCATTCTGAAAAACTTATCGCAAGGAAATGAATCATAAAATGTATACATTGTTAAATGCACAAAAATACTCATGAAGCATTTAAGACAGGAAAAAGCTTAAATCCCATAGCAAGAAGAAAGGTAAAACAACTGAAAGCACATCATATCAGTAGGATATGATGCTCAGTAAAACTCCACACCATGTAATACCATGAAAAGCACTAACTGCACGAGGCCTGCTACCATCAGCCAAAACAGGAGGTCTCTGGACCAGCGTGCTTCACTTCCCTCAGCCCACCTTCCTGGACCCTAAATCCCCACCCCACCAGATTCTCATCTCTCTCGAAGTTGCAAATCATCGAGAGATGTTCCAAGTGGGAGTATAACCATCAGCAAGCGGTACAGAGAGAGTAAAAAAGAGATTGAGAGTCAGTGTTAAAGGAAAACAACATGTACTTGTATAATGATTACAATTACAGAAAAAGCAGATTATAATATGGCCAAGAAAGAGCAGAGAATTCAGAAAAATGAAGGAGAGACACTACATGAGAGATAGGATTTGAATGATATTTTAAAACATTGCTTTATTATGAGTAATAAATAAAAACTGCAGATAAATTATTCCACTATGACATTTCAAAACGGTGTCTGTTACATCTTGCATAAAGTCTATCACATTATGTACTTAAAATTATTAAGAGATAAATCATTTAGAATACCAGTTATCATCTAAGTCACTCAGAAATGTTGACCCAGGAAATAACATTTTATTCTGCCAAAAACTGTTAGTCATTCTTACTCATTCTCATTTTGGAACATGTCTTTTTCCCCTGTTGCACTCTGATACCCAAGTCTAACACACAAATGGAGCTTTTTCACTTGGAAGATACCTTTTACATTTTTAAAAGGTAAAGAACCATCAAATTCCAAGAACCACAAAGAACTGATTCAAGTTCCTCATTAATGAATAAATAACCAAGAAATGTTTACCCAATCCATAAAGTGGCCTTAAGTACTCATTTTCTTAAAACTCACATGAAATCCCAGAGTTAATAGCTGAATTATCTTTGGATTATTTAGTTTTCAAAATAGTCCTGTAAGCCACTCAATAAGAACTCACAGAGCAACCAAAAAAATAAGTGAAAGAAAAATCTGTTCTTACAGAGTTCATCAAAACTAGGTTATTAAATAAAATACATTTGCAGATGGGAATGGGGGCCAGGAAAGAGGATTCATGTTTCAGGATTTATTCTGAAGAAAAAGACTAATTAGAATGTTTCTTTTCTAATTAACATGTACAAATATTTAAAATATAGAAAACCTATCCATAAAACACAAAATATTTTTCCCAATCACTTTTATCACAAAATGAAACTCTCAAAAGAATCATATTCAGCATTCAGTAAGTATTTGCTGAATGAACAGATGAAATCCAGTTTGCCTTTATTAAAAGCTTACTAATTTTACCCACCTGGACCACAAGTCTGATAGAACCAATCACCATGGGCTTAGTCGACACTGCCTCATCCTCATTTCTTTCCAAAATATCTTCTATACCCCAGAGACCAGAGAGTTCCAATTCTCCTTCTTCTAAGGGGATGGAGTGCCCTTCAAAATTTGGTTTCTCATACAAAATCCAACTAAGAATAAAACACAGCAAAACTATTAGCCAGTCTTGGTGAGAGAGATTTTGATTAGTCAAATATTCTGGCCAATAGAGTGTGTGAGTGTGAGTGTGAACGTGTGTGTGTGGATCATCCTGACCCAAGGATCAAACCTGGGTCTCCTATATTGCAGGTGGATTCTTTATCATCTGAGTCACCAGGGAGCCCCTTATAAATAATATATTAGTGGCCAATTCTCTCCCCAGTAGCTCAGTGGTAACGAATCTGCCTGCCAGTGCAGGAGATTCAACAGGAGACGCAAGTTTGATCCCTGGGTCAGAAAGATCCCCTGGAGAAGGCAATGGCAACCCACTCCATTATTTTTGCCTGGAGAATCCCAGTGGACAGAGGAGTCTGGCAGGCTACAGTTAATGGAGTTGCAAAAGAGTAAGTCATGACTTAGCAACTAAAACAAAACAACAATCAGGATTTTAGAGAATTTTTGACTATCAGTATGAACATTATAGAGCTACTAATTTTTATGGTAGCTCTATAGTATAGTAAGTTTGCCAGTTGGTGGAAACATAGTAATGTCAGATAAATGGACTTTTATTGTAATGTTTTTTCTTCTTATATATGTAAAAAACACTTTTGAGGGTTTTAACTTACATATTAGAGCCATATCAACGGATATACTGATACAAAGGACTACTACATGCAGGCTAATGGAAAGCATTTTTCCAGTTTTATTGAGATCTAATTGACATATAGCATTGTATTAGTTTTGGCTGTACAACCTGACCATTTGATATGTGTGTATATTACAAAATGATCACCATAGTAAGTTTATTTAATAAATCCACCACCTCACAGTTAAACAATCTTTTTTCCTGTGATGAGAATTTTTATGATGTATTCTTTAAGCAATTTTCAAATATACTATGTAATACTTTTTTAATGACCCAGAAAGCACATTTATTCTTCTCAGCAACATACAAACACTAAATAAAAACCTCGTGACAATATATAACAGTGCTAGTCTTAAGTGCTCATATTTCTAAGAAAAGAGAGACACTAAGAAAAGTTGAAGAATCAGTATTTCATTAAAAACAAAATTATAATTTTCAGTTTTCAAATTTAAGAACAAAAGCTAATTGTATTTTCCCAGTGAATATGTTGAATATACAGAAAAATATATTAAAATATCTAAAGTCTAAAAGGAAAGATGCTGCATATTTAATCAAATGGAGAGACCCAAAGAAAAGCTTACTAATTTTTAAAACCATAAATGCCTACAGCCCTACACCTTTTTTTTAAACAAATTTATAAATAGGTACAAAGATTCATATTTATGCCAAGTAAGTGTTTTTTTTTTAAACCGCTTTTCTTTATTCAATTTCCTGTGTATTTCCTTGAAGCAGTTAAGCTGGCAATACAATTTTTTTTCACCAGTTTCTTTACTTAACAAAAACTACCTGCTGTCAAAAAGTTAGAAAATAAATTTTAGATTAGTCCTTCACTGAACTGTCACTTAAAAAGTTAGCCAAGATATTTCCCTTATAGAATTTTCAAAATTCCTATCAGCATGCTTAGTGCATGGCCTATCAACATGAGTAGTGCAATTCTTACCAACCTTAAGGAAAATTAAAAAACCAAAAGTATATTACGGACTCTGGTGATCATTAGTCCAAACCAACATTACGTGGGAAAAATGGGAAAAAGAAATTTATACTGCTGCATTTTTCTGATTCCTCTAGCATCAACATGCATCATTCCTAGAATCAGAAATGTTAAAAAATGTTTTTCTTAGACATGCTTTTAGTATTCACTAAGACTATGGTTTTTCCAGTGGTCATATATGGATGTGAGAGTTGGACTGTGAAGAAAGCTGAACGCCGAAGAACTGAAGCTTTTGAACTGTGGTGTTGGAGAAGACTTTTGAGAGTCCCTTGGACTGCAAGGAGATCCAACCAGTCCATTCTAAAGGAGATCAGTCCTGGGTGTTCTTTGGAAGGACTGATGCTAAAGCTGAAACTCCAATACTTTGGCCACCTCATGCAAAGAGTTGACTCATTGGAAAAGAGTCTGATGCTGGAAGGGATTGGGGGCAGGAGGAGAAGGGGACGACAGAGGATGAGATGGCTGGATGGCATCACCAACTCGAGGGACATGAGTTTGGGTGAACTCCGGGAGTTGGTGATGGACAGGGAGGCCTGGCGTGCTGCAATTCATGGGGTGGCAAAGAGTTGGACACGACTGAGCGACTGAACTGAACTGAACTGAAGACTAGTATTGTCTGCCCTTCATATTGTTCAGTTCAGTATATTGTTAAGGGCATAATTTAAAATAAGTACTGAGGACCAAACAGACGATTAAAAATGTGAAACACACTCTCCGAGTCAGGAACACAAAGTGCCGCTCTTACCATCCTCTAACGACTTTTACTAGTATCACAGGAGAGAGGCTCCAGGCGCTACAATCCTCCACGTCACTGAACACTTCAATACATGCCTCTGAGACGTCGGGCTCGCTGTATATCACCACCTAAGAAAGTGAGAGTGGTATCAAGTGCTGTTGTTGCACTTTGTCAAGTCAAAATGATTCTAGACAAGGAACAGAAAATACTCTTACTTTTCCAGGTCGGGGATTGATTTTATTCTGGACGCTTCCTCTAATTGTCTGTAATCAGATGAACAAAAACACAACAAATAATTAAACTTCATGGAAAGTCTCCTTTTCCCCTCCCATGATCCTTTAAGTAAGGTCATATTTGCCTCACATTTGTCAATTTGGAAACATATCTACATATCTACTTTGATCTATACCAAAGTCATATTAAAACTTGAATCTATTAAAGGTAAGGGCTTTTTTCCCCCTCTAATTGATTTTGCCATTTCAGTTTCTCCTCATATATATGCTTAGGAGATTTTCACCAACCTGGGAAGTTGAGGGTCCAAGAGTCAGACCTATGTTTTATACCAGTTCACAGAACCAGAATTCAGCTAAGAGATCATAATTCAAACCATCCGAGTATAATTTCAAATAAACAGAGAAATTATAATGGATCAATCACTTATCCAGAATGAGCTGAATCAATTCTGTGTGTTCCTATACATATCTTATCTGAATCTATAAATACTGTTTTTTCATCACATAACAACTAAATAAAGTGTTTATGGTATATCTCACAATGCTCACTGCACATGGTTATTTAATCCCTTTGAGAGGAACAAAATATATTTTTATACAACTACAAAACTAATCATTTTCAAGCCCATCTGACAAGACCAGTAAAACTAGAAATGTTCAAGATAATAAAAATGTAATTACACTTGTAAAAATAAGATAGAACATGGACTACTTTCATTGCTGACCAAGATGCCCATTCTAAGGACTGCCTGTGATCTGATGGCTCTTGCATCACACCAGGGTGGACTATGACTGAAAGGCCACAGGAAGGGCCTCAGTAGAGCATTATTACAGATTAAAATGGCATATGCTTATTTATATGTGCACATTTCAAGAAGATAAGCTAAAGAAAAAGCCCGATATTATAATAAAATTTCAGACATTAAAAAGAGAATACTTATACAGTCAACAAAGCCCAAGACCTAAAGAAAAACAAACAAAAAAAATTTTTTAATCATAAAAAGGCCTAGAGAAAGTATAAAGTACTCTGTTTCTCTTTTTCACTCCACTTGACTGGGTTTTTCAAGAGATTCCATAGTGAAACTGTGTACTCTGTTGTCAGACTCACCGGATTGTTGTTAAATAAGAGAAGTGATCTAAGAATGATTAAGGAGAGAGAATAAGGCTGGACCAGTGGCAATTTTGTGCTTGAGACAAATACTTAAAAATTGCATGATTTCTAAGTGCTATAGGCTGATTCAGTTTTATTTGTTTACAGCAGTGGTCCTCAAAGTGCAATCCAGGGGTCGCTGGAGGGTCCCCAGTGCCCTTGCAGAGAGTCCATGAGGTCAAAATGATTTTCATAATTAGAAGAGGTTGTCTTTTTCACTTTCTCTCACAGGTATAGAGCAGAATTTTCCAGAGGGTCCATGACGTGATGACATCATTGTTCTGGTGGATACTGGAATGTGCATTTGTGTGTTCTGTTTTAAATTTTTCTCAGTATTAATTACTTATTTTTTTTACTGGCTGGACCGCATGGTGTAGGGGTAAGGGAGTTAGAGAAGGTGAGGTTCTGAAAAAGAACGAGACCAGCACTTTACAGGAACAGATCACCTTTAATGAGGCGAGAACGGGCAGCAGTCAGATTAGTGAGCTCCTGCACTAACCCAAGAAAAGAATAAGTATATATAGGCATATATGTGGAAATCTACTCTCTTAAGGGGGCCTGTTCTTCTCCAAGGTTGTTCGGAGTAGTTATCTCCTAAACAGCTGGAGCAAGGAATTCTGGAGATCGGCCAGAGGCCAGACTGGCTGGGAGCTGGGCGTAATCAACCTTAATGTCTGTTTGTTTGTTTTTTTTCCCTTCAGGTGAGAGTTGTTTTTCATAGAATGGTGGGGAGGCCCTGGTGGGGAGTTTTAACTCCAGGCAATTTTGAGCCATGTAACTTTCCTTCACGTGGCATATGGGATGTTACTTTCTAACCAAGTATCAAACCCATGCCCCAAGCCCCGTAGAAGCGTGAAATCTTGACCACTGGACCACCAGGGAAGTCCTCAGTATTAATTTCTAATATAATAGATTCCAATAGGCATAACCCATGTGAACAAAAGCTCTTTGGGGTCCTCAATAAGTCTTATTGTATATCTACATCTAGATGTGTGTGTGTGGGTGGGTATGTGTGTATGTGTGTATGGCATCCTAGGAGTAAAAAATTTGAAATCTTTTGAAAAAAGAGATCTGAGCCTCTGCTGAAAGTTCAACTACCCTTTTGAAAGAGGTTCCAGAATTATATTCCATGATAGGCTTGTAGCAAAAAACAATACAACAAATTTAAATGGGGCAGTGCCCTGTACAAATGAGGAAGGGGGTAGGATATTTTCTGCCTGGTTCTCATCTTCACTTGCCAGGTAGCCTGGTTCACAGGGTGGGCAACAGGAATACAGTTCCCACTTCTGTTTCTGGGCTTAGCAGAGCTGAGTTCTAAACTTTATCATCTTCTTCCCTCTTTCAACTTGAGTATCAAGCATCGTAAATGAAAACCACAAATGTATGTCAAAAATTGAGTAAAGAAAACAACTTATAGCAGTCAGAAAAAAGATGGAGAAATCAAAATCATATTTTGCCATCCTCTCTACTATATTACAGGAAAGCACCAATGTAAACCGAATTCTTCATTCCCCAACAGCTTTGCAAGAAAAAATATTTCCCTAATGAAAACTAATTCCAAATAAAGAGAAAACATTTTCTCAGCCATGTGGGATAAACATGGACTCCTATGTAGGGGAAGAAAGAGCGAATCTCAAAGTGCAAAAGAAAGGATTAGGAATAAGATTCTTTGGTGGGGGCAGGGGGTGGGGGTTCAAGATAAAGGAAGCCTTCACAAATCTTCACTAAATTCCAAGTATAGTGTTGAGCATCTTTACACAGAACTACCGAAGAAAAAACACCCTGTCTCTGAATTCTCAAGGTACCTTATCTATACCTTTCACAATACAACATATAAATTCGCAAGTGCCCTAAAATATTTGTAGCTTATTTTTCCCTGCTAGAGTATGAATGCCTTGAGAACAGTATCCAAGTACCTTTTCTCTTGAACTTTAACCTCCATTGTACATAGTAGATTTTCAAATGCGATGAATGAGTTAAGAAATTATTGTACAGGAGCATAACCGTTTTTAAACAAATAACATGAATTGCTCATCACCCCGCTTTTCCTCTGATTTTTTAACTACCTCAAATAAATGATACTATGTTGCTACTTACTGTTGTATCTGATAAGTTGCTACTTACTGTTGTATCTGATAATGCCATTCCAGAAAAAGAAATGCTTGGGTCAAACCGGCTGGCTTTGAAGAGACCAGTGAAGTCTGTGTCACTGCTTCCATAGCTCAGCAAGTTTGATTTAAGAACACTTTCAGTATGATTAGACGTATCACCGTTGGTCTTCAGTTTTGAAAATTCAGAAAATTTAGTTTCTGACATGGGAAGGTTGCTTTGCAGATCCAGATCCTTTTTGGTTTCCTCTTTTTGCGGGCACTTTTCCATGGGGCTCAGACTTTTCAATCCCGAATGAGACGTATCTGACGAGTTGAAATTGAAGACCTTTAAGTTACTGGCTGGCAGACTTGGTTGTTCTTTCTCTGTACTACAGGGTGGGGCACTCTCAGCCACAGGCTGCAACACGGAAGGTCGAGAAAGAGAACTGCTATGAGCAGTACCGAAAGATGTGGTCATGGTATTGACTGATGTTACAGAGGGAGAAAAGATTTTGTCTTGTGGTAGAGAAGATAACAAGCTTGAGAAAAGTGCACTTTTTTCTAGCCTCGATCTCTTGACTCCACCATTTTGGACATCCTTGTTCTCTTTGTCATTGACTTCTGGAGCTGCCAGGGGCTCATCTTTCCCATTAGTATGAGTCTGCAAGGACTTGAAGAGGACACTCTGTTCAGTGGATGATCGTTTGGGCCTCAGTTTGGATTTGGTGTCAAGATTCTGCATCAAATGTAAAGCTGGTGACATTTCCAACTGGCCTTCCTTTTTCTTCCCCAAACCAAAGGTAAACACGTTGGGATCAAACACCTTTTCTAAATTGTCCTCGTGAATAGGTGGCATGGCAAAGTGAGGGGCAGGGGAGTTTGGTAGCCTGGTCTTCTTTTTCTTCTGGGGCATACACACAGTGCTGTCCATCTTTTTTATAATCTCAGTGAATTTTTCCATGTCAGAAGAAGAATCGAATACACTATCATCAATACCAGCAGAGATGTTCAAAAGACTGGCAGGACTGCCCTGGCCATTCACAGCACTCTGACTGGGTCTTTGGGGGGTTTCTAAATGACTTCTGTTGTCAGGGAGGCTGGTGGCGGTGGATTCAGCCTTCAGGGGTTTTTCGTTGTCCTCACTTTGAGCCTGGACAGGCAGAGTTGCTTCTGATTCAGGCGGCATGACTTGTGCGCCAGATTTTACTATATGTTCCTCTTTGCAGTGAATGTGTTTGGGTGATGTGCCCTTATTGCCCTGTACTTCCTCTTTCTGGGGAGCACCACTTGCAACGGAAACCACTTGGAGTTCATTATTGTGACAGCTTGGCAACTGTGCTTCTCTAACTTCAGAGCTTTCTGTGATGATCTGGGAGCAGACCCCCTCCATGCTCTCCACAGGGAGCACGAAGGACCTGACCTGGACTAGGACCTTGGATGGACACTCATCTCCCACAGCTTGTGGGCTGTGCTCTGGGGACAAAGGAGGGCTTGTCTCCCCTCCTCCTTCTCTTCCTCCTGCAAGTTTGGAGGGGGGCATTGTCTCATTATTCTGATGAGATACAGGCAGAGTACATCCATTATGGCTTTCTGACTCTCTGAGATCAGTGCACAGAGAACTGCTTACAGGAGCTTGAGCACATGTGTCTTTGGTATCATCTGCAGGAATGGGGGCAGCCAGTGACAGAGAAGGCCCATTAGATGACTCAGCTGGGGGCTGTGAGTCAGAAAATCCAGGCTGCGGGTTTGGTATGGCTGTTGGAGGCGGATCTTTGGTATCAAGAATGGCAGGGGTGTTTTCTGCCATATTAGTCATATTTTCAAGTTCAAGTCTTTTGCTGTTAGCAGCCTTGGAGTCATTCTCTCCTAAGATCTCCTGGTCCTTAACGGGAGTCAGAGCAGCAACCACTGGTTCAGAAGGGCAGCCAGCATCTGTTTGCACATCTACCTTATCACCTTGGGAAAGCTGAGAAACAGGAGTCTCCTCTTCAGGAAGCGTCACTTTGGCTTCTGCAGATGATGGCTTCCCTGGCACACCGTTCTGGTGACTATTTGGCATCACCTTCTTTTCAGGCAGCTCCATTTCCTTGGCTTTTTTGGCTAAATTCAGCTTTGCCCTCTCGACAAATGTTTTATTAGACGCAGGAGTGTTCTTCAAACCTCGAATGTCAGTGTGTCTTGGGCTGCTGTTTGCCCGCTTGTTTTCAAATAAGGAGATTTTGGTGGCAGTGTTTCCTTTGTGAACTGGCTGGCTAAATGGATTATGCTCACTTCCCAAACTGTCAAGATTCTTAGAGTTTTTAAGATTTAGTTCCACGTGTTTGGGCCTGGCAGGGCTGCAAGAATAAAACAGTATCAAGATAAATTTATTGACCTAGGTTTTAAAGCAAACACAGCAATTTACTACAAAACTGAAAAGCCAACATCTGACAGGTAACATTTTATGAAATTATTTTTAAACCATCCTATATATACTGTCAATTATCTTTAATGGATGTTTCGCTTTCTTATGAGGGATGAGAAAATTATACAGCTAAGAAACTCTAGAGGTGAGAGGTTAACAAGTTTATCATAAGCACAGTGCTTGGCACTAGAGTTGGCCCAAAGAACATTAGAACAAATTTGAATACTTCATGCACTCCCATACTTTAAATATGTATGATTTTCCCCAGAACCAACTGTACTACTTATCATAACTTTTTAATTTTCATTATCTCAAAGAGCTGGATTATAAAAAATATTTATTATTTACCTCTTCGAACAGTTTATTCCCTTCATCCTTCCTCCATAAAATTTTTCTGATTACATAAAGTGTGTTCACTAGAGACCATTTGGAAAATATAAAGACAAAAAATCACTCATAATCCTAACCACTCAAACAATATCCCTGTCAACATTCTAGTACACTTCCTGTCTTTTTTGTATGCATAGGGAAATATTTTCAACAAAATTGAGATTAGTCTGTTTATAGAGTTTGGCACCTCCCCTTGAATTTAACATTTTTCAAGTTACTAAAAACTTATTTGAAAAGTCTTTATAACGTCTGCACGTAAAAGTCCAGCGTATAGATGTGCCATAACTTACTCATCATTACTCAACTGTTGGTTCTGCCACCATTTGTTCTCCTCTCTTTCTCACATTTCTTGGGTGTAATTGTGTTGTGCAGCGCTAAGTCTCCTCAGTCATGTCTGACTCTGTGACCTCTTGGACCATGGCCCGCTAAGCTCCCCCGTCCACAGGATTCTCCAGGCAAGAATGCTGGAGTGGGTCTTCCCGACCCAGGGATCAACCCATGTCCCTTACATCTCCTGCATTGGCAGGTGGGTTCTTATCACTAGGGCCACCTGGGAAGCCCATGAAATTAAAAGTCTTTGAATGTATACAGTTTTCTTTCTGAGGAAAAAAAATGTGCTCTGGCTCTTACGCTAATTATCTGGGTGAACTTGGTCAAGTTACTCTAGCTCTCTGGACTCTACCTTCTCTATCTATAAAAACTAACAAACGAAAAACTAGATAGTTTAGAACAGAGTTGGTTCACACCCACACACATATTATGGTTGAAGACATCCTTGTAGTTCTCTTCAAGGGTTGCCGTTGGGGACAGTAGAGACTGGGGGATGGAACTGCTGGCCAGCAACCCTCCTTTCAACTAGAATCACTCTGACTTATCTATTACATATGTCACTTTTACATAAGCTTTTCAAGAAGAACAGACTCTAAAACGAAAACAAAAATATGTCTAAATCATTGGTCTAGTGGTTTATAAAAGGTAAGAGATAACAGCGACTAACATTCACTAATGGCCAAGCACTTGCTATGGCCTGCCTCATGTGCAATTTTACACATTCTCTCTTAAGATGAGGAAATTGAGGTCTAGAAAAGGTAAGTAATTTGCCTGAAGTCACACAGCTATTAAGTGACAGAAGCCAGGTGTTCTTGTTTCAGATGCCATGTTCCTAACAACGCTTCTATTCTGTTTTCCCAGGAAAACAGTAACCTCCTCTGGTTCTCTCCAGTCTTATGAGCCAAGGAGCCAGTAAATTATCATGAGATCTATAAGATAATCATACTTTGGAGGCCATCTTGATAAAGAGAATACAAAGTAGAGAAATATTAAGATCTCACACTGTCTCCTGCATGGACTCACTGGCCTTCAAGAAGGTGGCCCTGATGAGCCCTTTGAAGGAACAGGTCGGATGACTTTGGATGATGACACCTTATCCTTCTAGATAAAATGAGAAGAATGAGAAGACTTGAGAAGTCCTTCCTAAATACAGTATTTAGAATTAGATTTTCTTTTTTAATTTTTTAATTAAATACTAAATTTGCTATATTCTCATGAATTTCTCCCAGGCATTGCTTTCTCCTGTATCTTGAGATATCTAGGCTCCCCCATGGTGGACCCATATCTGAAATTTAAAAGAAAAATTAACTTATAAGCACTTCCTTAAATTCTAAAGCCAGTGAGATAAGGAAGAGAACTTACAAATGTTATCAGTTAATAAGGGATGTTCACATATCAGGGAATATATATTTTAAAAATTCTCACTGATCACCTCAAGGAACTTAGTCAAACATCAAAGCAGACCTTATGATGTAAATGGAAAACACTCTAAGTTAGCCAGTAAGCTACATTAAGGACAGGACACACATATCTGCACATTAAAGATTTACATGAAGATCAAAATACATTTTACAACCAAACTTTCTGTGCTATTAACTTCTGCTACCAAGAGTCACTACAATTAACCTGGTTCAAACTGATTAAAAGGAAGGCTCCTATAATTCATGTTGTAATGCCTTCATTAAGATGTGAGAAGGGAAAATATCCTGAAGTCTAAGAACCTGTGACTATAATATGAAAAGAAAATTCTCCTTATTCTAAACATACCGTTTTAAGAATCTCAACATTCAATACTTGGTAGAGAACTGAAAACATATTTTCTCTAACAGCATCAATAAACATGCTTCTTCATAGTGATTATTTTTCAGGGAATATAAAATAGTTTTAACTGTAAAATTTCAGATTCAAGTTGTTTTTATAATCTGAGCAACACTTCTACTTGAAATACAATCAGAGGAAAAACTAAAGGATCTGAAAAAAAAAAAATCCATCAGTCAAATGGAAATGGGTCAAAGGACTGGAAAGAATTATTAAGTCTCCATTCCAATCGTTGGCCAGTTCACCAAGTGCAAGGCCATGTACAAAACAGAATTAAACTGAGCCTCTGGGAAAGGAAAATTCTAGGTAGAAAATAATTATTCCTTAGAAAAGGACATTTGGTTTAGTTCTATTACAGGAAACAGCACATGAAGATTTTCATGTAAGAGGCTTTGTTTGTTTACCCTATCCCTTAACAGTGTAACATTTCTGGTTTTTCCACGGGTGTATTCTGATTGGAAGACAAGAAGCGTCCTTAATCAGTACACAACAACATGTCTCTAAGGCTCACACTTAGGAGGTCTGAATGTTCAGTCACACTGGCCTTCTACAAATAATGGGCATCATTCACTCAGGTTATTTCTCCAAGGCTGCTCTTACAGAATAAATTGCTGACTCCATCAAAGTGCTCCAGGTTGGCAGCTGGGTGAGGTAGCTCAAGTTATTCATTAAGCAGGTTTTCCTCGTGAGTGTTTACCAAGCAGACCTCCTACTCTTAAGCTTACTTATCCAAGAATTCAAGCAGAATGAATCTGTTCAGTTCATGAATCATAATGTTGGGAAAGTCTCAGCTTTAAAAAATGTGTGAATATAGGAAAACACCTTGAGCAGTTTAGATACTCATTTTCACATTTGCTGACTGAGAGATAGGGGAGAGTTGGTAGGGAAAGGGGGAGTCTTGAGTTTTATAGGGTGCCCTCCCTGTCCTGTCTGCCTATACAGACTTTACTCACCATCAAGGCACAATCCCACTTCCTTCAAAAAAAAAAAAAAAAATCAACAGTGATTTCCTCCTCCTTTCCACACCCCCAGCCTTAGGGATGGTAACATTCATGTGGCAGTTTAATCAGATTATCACCTCATATAATTATTTGATTTGTCGGCATCTTGGGTGCTGGACTGTGCCATAAACTGTTCAAAGGCAATATACAGTGAATCACAGTTGTGGCTTTCCCCACATAGTTCCCAGCACACTACCATGCACAGAAGGTACTCAATAAATATTTGAAAAATCAATACACTTAACAGCACAGTGGTCACAGTCAGCTGTTGAACTTGATCCTTCTAATGTGTCCTTTCATTTGTCAAACAGCTTCCCAGTAAAAACACTAATTTTTCTTCATTTCAATAACTGAAAAATACTTTTTGATCTGGGAGCAAGAATATCACCAAACTTCCTAACATCATAAAGGGGAAGAAACAACGGAGATGCTTGTATTAGAGATTTTTTTTTAAGCTTTAGGCCAATAATGCACTAAGTTCCATAAAAGGTTCTGTGAATTCTTGTAAACGCACACATGTCAAAGTTACTGGGTGTACTGTACACACTAGAGTTTGCTCCCTGTTTTCAAATTCACTGCATTTACATTTTAAGAATGTTCCACCCAGGAATGCTGGTGTATATTTTGAATAAAGAATAGAATGAGCGCCAATCCAGCCACGTGGTCGTCTATTATGTAAATACTGAACCTCAAGAGATATCTTACTTTTACATTCATTGAACTTAAAAGCCTTATATTAATAGGAATTATTAATAACAACCGACTAGGGTCCTGAACGGGCCATCTTCTTAAACCTTAACTGTGTCAACTACTCCTTCACCATCTCAGTTTCACCACCCAGGAGAAAATTCAATGCACAGGCAGTTCCTCCACGAATGCAAAGACTCCGAGCCCCTCAAGAGCCACTGGGCTGGCCCAACCCAACTCTTAAGCTTACTTATCCAAGAATTCAAATAGAATGAGTCTATTCAGTTTATGAATGATAATGTTGCAAGTGACCCCGAAGTTACTTACAGGGTCACTTTCGTGGTCACCGTCGATCTGCCCACACCGAAGTGGTTCCTGGGCTTCAAGCCCTCAAAGGCGTCAGAACCTCCAGCCGATCTGCCCAAGTCTCTGCTTCGACCTCCGTCTCCCCGGCCATCCAAGAGGTGGGGGAGCGGCCCCCTCTTGTGCTCGGGCTTGATCTCAGGCAGTAGCGAGCTGCTCTTAACCGTGAGCTCCCGGGGGATGACTCGGGCCGCCTCCTCCCCGCTTTCCTTGGCGGCCGGGCTGGGGACGGGGTCTGGCGCCCTCTTAAGAGGGGAGTCCTTGGCCGTAGGCCGCGGGCCGCCTGCGGGCGAGGTGGGCACAGCCTCGGGGACGCGGCTCCGGCCCCTCCTCTTGGTGGGGGAGGAGGCGGGCGGCGGCTGTTTGCTCCGCTCCGGCTCCCCTCGGAGCTGCCCTTTGGGGCTGGGGCTGGACTTGGACTCCAGGCCTGCAGCGGAGGCAACGCCCCCATTGGGGGCCGCCTGCGGAGGAGATTTCACTTTCTTTTCTGCACAGCCATTCTTGGCGGCCGCGTCCTCGAACACCGTGTCGTCCCGGGGCTCACAGTCGGGCAGCGGCGGGTCAGCGCCGGGGGAGTCGGTGGATCTCTGCGACCGCCTCCGTCTCCCAGACCTGCGGCCGCTCGACCTCTTTTCCATGTCGTCGCAATCGCCGCAATCTCCCGCCCCCGGGCTGATCACGACCGGCTCGTCCACCTGTGCCGCCTCGGTCTTACTTAAGTAGATGTCCAGAGTCAGCACTTTGGCTGGGTGGGCGCGCTCGCGGGGTCGGCAGTCTTGCCCCGGGGGCTCGGCTTTGACGTTGACTGGTGCTGAGCCCGCCCGGTTCTCCGCACCCTCGGCGAGCGGGTCGCCCGGCGGAGCTGAAGAGTCCTCCGGGGCTTGGCTCAGCCCACCCTGGGGCTCCGGAGAGCCTCCGTGGGCACACAAGCGAGGGGCCCCGTCGGCGGGATGCTCCCCGGCGGGCGAGCCCGGCACGCCCCTCGATCCCTGGGTGGGCTCCTGCTCGCGGCCAGCACCGGGCGAAGCGTCCTCCCCGGGACTGCGGATGAGCGCCTCTGCGTTCTCCCGCTTGGAGGAGTTCTCTAATGAGGAATGCAGCTGCTTGGCAGTGGCAGTGGCATCTGGGAAGGTCTCTCCCTCTGCCTCCAGAGGTTCTAATTGGGGTGAATCACTTTCACGGCCCTGCTGCACAGCCGCTGCTGCATGGCTGCCCCGGCCAGGTGATCGCTTGGCGTCCGGGGGGGCTGCCTGCACGCAGCCCTCGGGGTGTTCACCCTCCGGCTCCTGGCACTTCTCCTGTGGGGAACCCTCCTCGCATGCGTCTGTTGGCGTTGGTTGGCCGCTCAGAGGTTGACTCTTCTCAGTCTCTCTTTCCGGGAGTCTGGAAGAGGTTACTTCTTTGGGAGAGCCTGGTTTGGTATTTGAGCTGGTGGGACTCTCTAACCCATTTCTGCTGTTCCTTCTCCTTCCGGCCGTGAACAGAGTGCCAAGTTTTCCCAAAACTGGCTTCCTTTTGTTCTCTTCTGGTGGTTGTGCTCTGGACTGAAAAATAAAAGGGGATGGGAGAGACAGATGTGAGAATCCTGCTTTTCCTATTAGTATTAATAGTAAGTATTAATAGTAAGTACATTATGGAACTACAAGCCAAAATGATAATAGGCTAGAGTTTCTAATTGAATGTGAGAGTTACATTTTCGCATTCATTCCAACAAAATAATTTTTTTCACTTTTTGAATTTTTCTCAAACACTATTTATGCTTGGTGCTACCGAAGAGTAACATTTCCTTTATCTATAGAAAGAAAATCATGAGAGAAAATTCAGAACATCCAAATAATCACCCATGCAAAATAAATAACTCCCAGTTCTATGTTTTGCTTTATACCTCGGTCGCTCAGTAGTGTCCCACTCTTTGTAATCCCTTGCACTGTAGCACGCCAGACTCCTCTGACCATGGGATTCTCCAGGCAAGAATACTGGAGTGGATAGCCATTCCCTTCTCCAGGGGATCTTCCTGACCCAGAGGTTGAATCTGGGTCTCCTGCATTGCAGGCAGATTCTTTACTGCCTGAGCCACCAGGGAATCCCATAAAGCTGTATTTTCAAACAGCCATGTCTGCCTACAGGGCAGCAGTAAACATGCTAAAGTATGTTAAAAGTGAAATTTTTCCCCCCTGAAATACCGCCACTTCTTTCTGTAGGCAGGAAGAAGAACGAGGAAAAACAGTCTTCTCTTTCAGAACAGAAAGAAGCCACTTCGGGTTCAACTGAAAAACCTTAAGAAATCGAGTTCAAGTACGTGGGTGTGCCCCCAGCCAAGTCAGAGGTTCTCAGAGGGCCAGGCTGCGCCGGTCCAGTGGGAGAAGCACGTGGACATTCAAACACCTGCTGGTCCCCAGGGAACACAGCTGGCCACTGCCCAGCTCACCCAAGAGGCTCTTTCCCGCGGGGTGTTCCTGGGTGTCAATATAGGGGCAGGTGCTGGAGGGAGGGCAAAGGTGCAGGGTGACCACTTTTGTAGGTCCCGCCATGGGTCACGGAGGACAGAAGAGCGCAGGACTCTCCCACGCCGACCTCGGCCAGGGATCGGTTCCTCAGCAACCCAATGGGCTCAGGGTCCGACCTATCCATGGGAAGGGCACCACCGCCCCCCCCCACCCCCCCCACCCCACCCCCGGCCACCTGCGAGAGCCGCCCAGTGCCCGTGCCCATAAAGGGGAAAACCCGTTCCTGTTCCATAGCCTGGGGCAAAACGGCCGGCACCTGGCACTGGCGCGGGAAGCCAGGAGCGCGCTCAGAACAAATCAATAAAAGCAAATCCGCCAATGGGCGCCCGGCGCGCACAGAGCTGATAGCCGAGGGGCGGGGCGGGCAGGAAGACGAGGAGACCCGCCTGCGAGACGGAGGGACGGAGCTCAAGCGGGAACCCAGCCTGGCTCCCAGCGGAGGGAAGTCTATTCCTGGTGACAAGCCCATTGAAACACAACCCCACACACATCTGGCTACAATAGATTTAATATTAAGATTACCTCTTCCACCTGAAAGCCAGGAGCTAGCTTGAGCCCCACCTTTTCCGAAAGGTGAACACTCAGGGCAGTTTTTACAATATTGACTGTTTACAAGAGAAGTTCCTGAATCACTCTTTAAAGCCTGCTCCATTTCATTTGAAGTATATGCAGCCAGTGGACTTTGGAGATGGTGGTAAACAGGAAAGACTAAGATAAAGCATGGAATTAACAGGGTCCACAAGCACTTACTGAGACAGCCCTGTTACTATACGCTGTGCTGTGCTTAGTCACTCATTCGTGTCCGACTCTTTGCGACCCCGTAGACTATGGCCTGCCAGGCTCCTCTAGAATACTGGAGTGGATTGCCATTCCCTTCTCCAGGGGATCTTCCCCACCCAGGGATCAAACTCAGGTCTCCTGCATTGCAGACAGATTCTTTACTGAGACACCAGGGAAGCCCCCTCTTACTGTCACATCATGTAATTCTGTAACAGCAATGTGAGGTGCTTGTCACCCTACAGCCGAAAGGAGGAAAGGAAAGATCCCAGCTGAGAGACTTCAGGTATGTTATGTGTGGGGGCAATATCAGGATTCAAGCCCAGGTCCTCATCTTCCAACCCCAGCTCCCTCAACCCCACCCTACAGGACATGATGGTGCAATGGGCATCCCAAGCCAGAGTTAGCCCAGGGGAGTAGACTGCAGACCAGACTTCCCACAGGAGCTCATGAGGAAGTGCTCCTGAATCAGATTTACTGACAAACTCCAGAGGTGATTCTTCAGGTGGGAGAAGCAGCTGTTGGGAACTTTGGAACTAAACAGCTACAGTGTGAGGAGACGGACAATGGAATGTTGTGGCCACAGAGAGATTTTGTGACTGAGTTGATATGCTTTTAAAATCTAGCCAAATTGATTAATAATTCAATTATTCAGTGGTTATATAAACAACATAGAAGAATTCACAGTGTAATTTAAGGGAAAAAAAGTTAAAATACTCATTTCTTAAGGAATATGTTTGGACTCTCTCACTATGTGTCAAAGGTATTACATGATTTTTAAACATAGTAAATCCTTCCTTATGTGCTAGACTTGCTAAGTGATTTATATAGATTCTTATCAGAAACTGTCCTTAAGATAGGTAGTGTTTTTATGCTCATTTGCCAATGTTTCTTATCCCTGCTTAAGGTCCCACAGTCAGTAGTCTTTTTAACTCTAGAAATGGAGCTCTTTGTCTCTGGTGCCTGGACAGGCCTTTAAACATATCCTATGGACTTCCTGATAGCTCAGTTGGTAAAGACTCCGCCCACAATGCAAGAGACCCCAGTTCGATTCCTGGGTTGGGAAGATCTGCTGGAGAAGGGATAGACTACCCACCCCAGTATTCTGGCCTGGAGAATTCCATGTTCTGTATAGAACATGGCATCGCAAGGAGTCGGAGATGACTGAGAGACTTTCACTTTCACTTTTCATGGACTTCCCTGGTGGCTCAGACAGTAAAGAATCCGTCTGCAATGCAGGAGACCAGGGTTCGATCCCTGGGTTGGGAAGATCCCTTGGAGGAGGGCATGGCAACCCACTCTAGTATTCTTGCCTGGAGAATCCTCATGGACAGAGGAGCCTGGTGGGCTACAGTCCATGGGGTCGAAAAGAGTCGGATAGGATTGAGCAACTAAGCATAGCACAAAGAAGTAGCCAGGAATAAGTTTGAGTCTTATTGGCTTAATTCTAGCCCGTGTCCAAAGAAAACTAGTGTACAAATTATTCTGTCCTACCAATGATGTTGTAATCAATCCATTTTTCCCATATAGCTGAAAGGTGTCTGATCAGCAGTCTTCTCTGTTCAGTACATTTTTTTTTTTTTTCATTTTTGGCTATAGCTGTTTTTTACAAAATCAATTGTTCTTTGTAATTTGGTCTCATCAACTACTCGACTCCTCCTTCCCCCAGAGGAGCAGCCAGTTTGTCAACTGTCAAGCTGCTCTGTTTATTGAACTTACTTGAATTCCAAACTTTTGACGTGAATGTTCACAATAGCTTCATTCATAATGATAAACTGAAAAATAACTTAAGTGTCCATCAGCTAGTGAAAGGCTAAACTAATTGTGGCACACCTGGACACAGAATGCTACTCAGCAATACAAGGGACCGAACTTTAAAACCATGTAATGACATGGATGAATCTCATTAGCATTGTGCTAATTGGAAGAGGCCAGACTCAAAAGGTATAGAATGGTTCCACTTACATATCATTCTAGGCAATGTCTAGGCAAATCCAATCTATAATCATAGAAAGTACCAATAAATCAAAGGTTGTCTGAGGGTGGGGTGGGCAAGGAGGTGTGACTGGAAATAGGCACAAAGGGACTCCCGGGGATAAGGGCAGTGTTCTAAATCTTGATTGTGGTGATGGTTACACATGTGCACATAGCTTTCAAAACTCAAACTGTACACTTTACACGGTACAATTTTCATATGTAAATTATCTTAATGAAGTTGACTTAAAAATGAAGCTTTTTCCCTGGGAAGTAAAGAGCAGAAACATGGTCCATCTGGCTCGGGTGCACATTTCATACACAGTTCTTAATCAATGGGGGCCTCAAGTTGTTTCAAAAGCTACTTCTTTATTTGCAGGGGAATGCTGTCTTCCCCCAAGGGGCCCTGCATCTCCAGCATCAGATCTCCATGCAGGATCTTCTGAGAAGAGTGCAGAGTGAATCATTCCTCCTAAGTTCACAGTTATATCTTTGAGGAACAAACACCTCTTCTTAAAACAGGACACAACGTTTCTTTTCAGCCAGGGGTGATTTCACCCCAGTGTTTCTGGAAGAAGAATAAGTATGGTAGATAGAAGACAAAATGAGACGTCCTGGGAATTATCTAGAGGGTAGTTCCTCCTTAAGTAGGAGCCTTTGCACCTAGAGTCCTAAACCTATAGAATGGGAGGCCAGGTACCCAGCGTATTCGGCCTTGACTTTGATGGTCACCTGTTACAAAGGGAAATGCTTTGCAAAGAGGCCATGGGAGTCCATCAGACTCCTTCCTGCTTCCACAGGGCTCTCTTTCTCACTTAGTCAGGGTCCCGAGCATTCTCAGACTGTAGCAGAGCCTTGAAATCCTGCAGTCTCCTTTGGAGAGCTTTATACTCTGTCCTTTCTGCCCACCTGACTGTGTAGAACATGCACTTGGACTCCTCCTACCACCCTTGCCCTACTGGGATGAGCTCAGTCCACAAAAGACAGTGTTAGAAATGGTCCATGGATTGTGTGCTGCGATCTGTTTTAGTGTTCTTGTTGGCAAACATTCAGTTCAGTTCAGCTCAGTCACTCAGTCGTGTCCAACTCTTTTCGACCCCATGAATTGCAGCACACCAGGCCTCCCTGTCCATCACCAACTCCCAGAGTTTACTCAAACTCACGTCCATTGAGTCAGTGATGCCTTCCAGCCATGGCAAACATTACATGTGGCTCATCAGGAGGGGTGTGTATCAGTAAGGAGACCGCAGTGCTGTTCTCTGATTTTCAACCTTCTTGGTATGGCAGCACCTATCATCAGCAGCTGCCACTAAATAAAAGCTACATTGTATTGTTATACATAATTTCAGAGATCTCTATCTCCTCACTGGTGGGGAACCAAAAGTCAGGAAATACAGGATACATTGTTAATATGCCAAAATGTGCAAATGCAGGACATACAGGCAAAATAGTTTGTTGCTTTCTTGTTTTTTTCAGATTACCTTGAAGGCATTGCTTTAAATTCAGAAGTGTTTCACCTGAAATCAAACTTATATCATTAGTGTATTTTTAAATATTATACAGGAATGCTGTGGGCAATTAGCAATTTGAGTCTGAAACTCAGAAGCATTCAGTTTATGGAAAGTTACAATCCCTAGAAATATTACCTAATTTTTAAATTTTGTAGGGGATCAACAGAGAAGGCAATGGCACCCCACTCCAGTACTCTCGCCTGGGAAATCCTATAGATGGAGGAGCCTGGTGGGCTGCAGTCCATGGGGTCGCTGAGAGTCGGATATGACTGCTCGACTTCACTTTCACTTTTCACTTTCATGCATTGGAGAAGGAAATGGCAACCCACTCCAGTGTTCTTGTCTGGAGAATCCCAGGGATGGGGGAGCCTGGTGGGCTGCCGTCTATGGGGTCGCACAGAGTTGGACACGACTGAAGTGACTCAGCAGCAGCAGCAGCAGCAGGGGATAAAAGCCGACACAGACAGAGAGAGTAATTTTCTTTGATCCTAGTTACTGGTGCAGAGTGTGCAGTATCTCATCTGCCAGTCCCCAATCCCATGGACAGAGGAGCCTGCTGGACTACAGTACATAGGGTCACAGGACTGAGCATGCATGCATGCACCTGAAATCATGTTTGGAGGTTGAAGGAAAATATGTTGAGCATATTATTTGAAAATGTAGCTAATACATTATACTGTTTGAAAATAAATCATATTTCCCACCTTCTCCTTGCCTGGTGGAATAAGCTGCTTTTGAGCAAGAAAAAGATCTATTTGTATTCCCAACACCTAGCACAGGGACTTACAGTAGAGGTGGAAAACTATTTCATGCTACTAAAGAATTAGTAACCACCCCCTCCCTTCCAAAAGGGAGTCACCAACACCCTTTCAACAACTATAAACATGGTTGGGTCTAAACAAAACAAGAACAGAATGGAAACCTTTTTCTGCACAAGACTCAGTGTGGTCAAGAATGTGCAGCTCTGTTCTGTCCATGTGAGGATTCTGCCCAGTGATGCAGAATGACTGCTGGCACACAAACTTGAATTTCTTCAGGTTTACTGCTGGCTCCCAGCCTGCGTATGACCTAAGAAAGCAGATTAAGATCTTTTTACATGTATTCACATGTGCCTCCTGCTAAAATGTGGTCAGTGATATACACAAGTAACTTTTCTGGGGGGAAAACACTGTGATTCCCTATAAGCTCACTTTGTTGATTCTGAAAGATATTTTAGCTCTTTAACTCCAGTTCAGCCATGATGAGGAGTGAAACCAATGGTCATTATTATGAAAGATAAAATTGGCCTTGTCACTTTGATAATATTTTAGGTTCACAGCACATGTGTGTATGTGTTTGCATTGGCAAGGAACTTTTTTTCTGCACAGGTTTTGTAAAAACAGCCTAAGTCGTGTGGCTTAAAAAATATGGGAATTTAAACCACTTCACCCACCAACTTTTAAATGTAAAAACAAGGGTTAGAAAATTCTGTTCAATAAAAGCAAGATATACTTTTGAACCTTGTGGCCAGTAAAGGACAAAATTGAGGAGTGAGGAAGGGGGAGAAAGAAGAAATAGTCAAAGCTGAATAGAAAATCTGACGTTGAATTAGGTTACAAGACAAAGAAACATGAAGCTCCACTCTCTGATCTGAGATGACCTAGATGGGTGGGATGAGTGGGAGGGAGGTCCAAGAGGGAGGAGATACGTGTATACATATAGCTGATTCATTTCATTGCACAATGGAAATCATTGTACAACACTGTAAAGCAATCATTCTCCTGGGGGAAAACAATGATCTGCTCTCCTCCTCATCACTCTACCTTTTTGATAATGCTTGTGCTAATATATATGGCCCATTCTAAATAATAGAACACACACACAAAATGCAAAGGAAGACGTGTTCACATGGTGCACCTTGATCTACTAAACACTGACACTTTTCATTGTATCTTTTAAAATAGTTTTTCCACATGCTATCAAGTTCCTTCTCTTATGCTATGCTATGCTATGCTAAGTCACGTCAGTCGTGTCCAACTCTGTGCAACCCCATAGACGGCAGCCCACCAGGCTCCCCCATTCCTGGGATTCTCCAGGCAAGAACACTGGAGTGGGTTGCCATTTCCTTCTCCAATGCATGAAAGTGAAAAGTGAAAGTGAAGTCGAGCAGTCGTGTCCGACTCTTAGGGACCCCATGGACTGCAGCCTACCAGGCTCCTGCGTCCATGGGATTTTCCAGGCAAGAGTACTGGAGTGGGGTGCCATTGCCTTCCCCGTCCTTCTCTTATAGTATACTAAATATAATTAAGCTACAGCCTAACAGTTCTGGAGACCAAACTATGGACCTCTGTTACTACATTTGCACTATAATAGTGATTTCTTCTGTGGCTGATACGAGTGTAGACTAAGGTTTGCACTAAATGACCCATGGTTTAGACATAAGCAGGGCTCTTTCAAAAAGGCATAGAAAATTACTGCATTCAGTTTTGATCTATGTACAATTTCATGTGATGCAACCAACAATACATTGCCTCAGAACTTCAGAGCCTCTCGCTGCTCCCCAGTCTCTTGGGGTGCAGTGCTTGCCTGCCCCTGTGCTGTTTCCAATGTTTGTCAGCATCCCAGTGCCCACCCCATCCTTGCTGCTCACCACTGTTCTCCTTGATTTTTCTTTAATGTCTCTGTCCTTTCAACTTCATGTGACACATACTTCTCCACTTACAACCTCAATATATTCGTTTTTTTCTAATGATGTCACTTCAAAACAAATGACAATCATATCCTATTGTATATTAATAGAATTATAGGTATACTATTGTGTAAAAGAATAGGAGCAGACTTTCTTTTTTAACTTCCAGGTTTAACAGAGTCCTGAAAAAGAGGTGTTATTGAATATGAAAGTCATAATTTAGGAAAAAGTTGCAAGTTCATTATTCCAAAAGTATTTTCCACCCTTTCAGAGGGTTTAAAGAAGAAAATCTGGCAAAAGGCAGATTCTCAATGATTACTAGTGGAATGAATGAGTAAAATACACACACACTTTAAGGTCTTGCCTTCCTTTCTCATTAATCATGTGTCAGTGGCTTCACAACCAGGTTTCACTTTGTTTCTGACAAATAGTAAATGACCTAAAGACAATTCTTAGCTGGAACTAGTAGGAGCCTGGTAGGCTGCAGTCCATGGGGTCCCTAAGAGTCGGACACGACTGCTCGACTTCACTTTCACTTTTCACTTTCATGCATTGGAGAAGGAAATGGCAACCCACTCCAGTGTTCTTGCCTGGAGAATCCCAGGGATGGGGGAGCCTGGTGGGCTGCCGTCTATGGGGCTGCACAGAGTCGGACACGACTGACGTGACTTAGCACAGCATAGCATAGCATAAGAGAAGGAACTTGATAGCATGTGGAAAAACTATTTTAAAAGATACAATGAAAAGTGTCAGTGTTTAGTAGATCTTAATCTTAAAGATGCAAACCACGGTCCAAAACATCTAGATAATATTCCTAAGACATGAGTCAGGCTTTTTAAAGTTAGCTCAGTAACTTTTCCCATTTGAACTGATAGTATATTAGCTCAGACAGTAAAGAATCTGCCTGCAGTGCAGGAGACCTGAGTTTGATCCCTGGGTCGGGAAGTTCCCCTGGAGAAGGAAATGCAACCCACTCCAGTATTCCTGCCTGGAAAATTCCATGGACAGAGGACTCTGGCAGACTATGGTCCATCGGGTTAAAAGAGTTGGACACAACTGAGCAGCTAAGAGTTTCACTTTCAGGAAAACAAGATTCCGTTTCCTAGAATATGACTTGTGAAGTGAAAGTCACTCAGTCATGTCCAACTCCTTGCAACCCCATGGACTGTACCCCATGGATTATATAGTCCATGGAATTCTCCAGGCCAGAATATTGGAGTGGGTAGCCTTTCCCTTCTCCGGGGGATCTTCCCAACCCAGGGATCGAACCCAGGTCTCCTGCTTTGCAGGCAGATTCTTTACCAGCTGAGCCACACGGGAAGCCCAGAAGATGACTAACATACCACTTTTATGTTCATACTGACCACACAGAGTATGTTACACCTGTGTGACATGCTTCTGCCTGGATTGTGCAATAATAATAATGATGGGGCTCGAACTCTCACTTATGATGGAGCACTGGCTGTGGAATCAGGTGCCTTTGTAAACAGTGGGCACTTCTGTTTATGTCCCTTTCTTCACCCTTCTCTGTGAGGAATATAGAAACAGATTCCCTTACCCTTTGAGTTCGGTAGGTTCAGCCTTTAAAAGTCACTGACAGGAGATCAAAGGGAGGGACTAGAGTGAAGTCAAGCTGTTTTCTTCCCACCTTTCCCTCTCCTAGTTAGGCTTTGGGCTGGGTGTGGTCCAGCCTGACCAAGGTCTCTGTCAGGAAACACCTCTGTAGGTACACTCTGTTTTCAGATCCCAGGAATTGCTTCCTCCTCTCACCCCTCTAGCCCTGAGATGGAAAGGTTCTCGGTGGTGCTGGTCCAGCAGTGCTTCACCATCCTTTGCTTGGTATGGAACCGGGGTGGGGGAGGGCATGAAGCATATGATTTTGAGAGCTTTCTTTAAGAAGATGACATAATATTGGATTATAGATTTAGGGACAGAGACTTGGAAGAGGGCTTGCAAGGGAAGAAATTGTGGTTTCCTTAAAACTCTGCCATGCTGTATATGTAGCCCCTCTTGCTTTACTCAATCAACCAGGTTGAATGTGCCCTGCCTTTTCCTATGCGGGACCCCTGACTAATAATTACTACATGTTCAACCACGAGTAACAGATAACTCACAATGCTTCTCTCCGTGTAAAGAGAACAGTTTCCTGAATACTTTCTTTTTCTCTATCATGCTGAATTAATTTGCTTTACAGTAGAGATGCATAATCCTCATTTGGTGAATATTTTTCCCAAATGCGTATAATGTATAACTTACAGAAGATATGGGAATTTGAAATGGATAGCAATTGTTTCTTGCTACCTCCTGGACTGTGCACATATCTTGATTGAAAGTGAAAGTCGCTCGGTTGTGTCTGACTTTTTGCCACCCCATAGACTGTATAGTCCATGGAATTCTCCAGGCCAGAATACTGGAGTGGGTAGCCTTTCCCTTCTCCAGGGGATCTTCCCAACCCAGGGATCAAACCCAGATCTCCCGCATTGAAGGCAGATTCTTTACCAACTGAGCTATGAGGGAAGCCCCATATCTTGATTAGCGTATAATCAAATCACTGGCTGACTAGTTCTAAACTGGAGTAAAGAAGCTTAGCCAAACTGAAAAATGGAAATGTATATTGTCAAATTAGTTCCTTTCTTATTGACTTGGAACCAAGAAAGCATATTCTCACGTTCTTTATGTATTTTAAAAAAAGAATGACTTGTACAATCAGATCAGAGATCAAGAATAAGCACTTCAAAACACTAGAAACCATTAGTGTACTGAAGAATGCAAGCACTCAACTCCCAAGAGCTAACTTCCAGTTAGGTCATTCATACGTAGATGATGTGACGAGGGGGATAGAGATATTGGGGAGACGAGGGTGAGGCAGCCAAGGAGAGACTGACGCAGCATGCCTGCCTCCACCAGGAACACTGGCAGCCAAGCCCACCATGGTGGCTGGGGCCAGGAGGAGGGAAGGAACTCAGAGATTATAGCTCCATAAAGAATGAAGAAGCCTCTCCCACTCAGACTCCCACTCTCCCTCTCCCACTGTTGACTCCAGGTTGCCTCTGAGACTTCTAGTGACCTTGAAACTTTATAACCTGAGGTTATTTTAACCACATTTAAAAGTATGGCAGAAAATAGATTTATTTCTAGAAAATAAATTTATCTTTCCAGTTCATATGTACTTCCCAGAAATATCTCAGTTTTCTGCAATTTCTAGTGAGAATTAATTGACTTCCTGGTAATCCATTTCAAATTAAGAAGCAAAATGCATGCTTTCATGAAAAGAACTCAGGAATACTACTAAATGGGGATCAAATAATTTATCTTCTCAAAAATTCTTCTTGTGTCATTGAGGATATTGAGAAATTCACATGAAGTGATATATGTGAACATGTTTTGAAAAGCAACAAGTGCCTAAGAAAGTGATGGCTGCCATCATTAATAGTCTGATGTTTTGCTGATGTTTCATAATCCAAGTTTAAATTATAGTAGCTGAGTAGATAACTAACAGGATTAATTTATGATTCTCAGCGAGATAGAGATGAAAATAGAATACGATAGACAAGCAGGACTGGGCATATCATTGATTATAAGCACTTGTCTTCAATGCGTCATGACCAGAATGGAGGAAAACTGAAGTTTACCCCCTCCTATCAACATTATCCTTTCCAGATCATAATGTACAGAAGATACGCAACTAGGCAGAGTGAACACCTCTCAATCACCCTATGTAAATAAGCACTTCACTTCCTATAACCTTATGCTCCTTTATTTTTCTTCATAGCATTTATTATTACCTGAACTGAACATACTTAGTATTTATTTGTTTACTTCATTGTCTGTCTTTCCTCACAGAATGTATAAGTTTCATGAAAATAAGAATGTAGCTTTGTTCACCACTATGTCCCTATTCCTTCCTCAACGTAGGGTACCAATAGGTACTCAAAAAATACTTACAAAGCAACACATACATCAACCATATTTTCCAGAAATTGTTCAGTCTCCTACAAGCAACACTGCCAGACAACATTGTACAATGGAATAGCCAGTAGTTTGGGGGGCCCTCAGTTAATTCTCAGACAGGAAAAAGGCCTGTCTCTAGTCTTGGCCCTCTTCTCAAATGACTCCCCCAAAATCCAGTTTTTAAAATGCTCATCTTCTGGATTGTTTGAGGATCAAATGAAATGTCTGTCTCTGGGGAAGAGACAGGGAATAGGAAAGGAAACCTTAAAGTACATACACACACTCACACACATACATATATAAAGTGTATACACTAATATATACAGTGTATGTGTGTGTGTGTATATATATATATCAGATCAGATCAGATCAGTCACTCAGTTGTGTCCGACTCTTTGCAACCCCATGAATTGCAGCACGCCAGGCCTCCCTGTCCATCACCAACTCCCGGAGTTCACTCAGACTCACGTCCATCAAGTCAATGATGTCATCCAGCCATCTCATCCTCTGTCGTCCCCTTCTCCTCTTGCCCACAATCCCTCCCAGCATCAGAGTCTTTTCCAATGAGTCAGCTCTTTGCATGAGGTGGCCAAAGTACTGGAGTTTCAGCTTTAGCATCATTCCTTCCAAAGAAATCCCAGGGCTGATCTCCTTCAGAATGGACTGGTTGGATCTCCTTGCAGTCCAAGGGACTCTCAAGAGTCTTCTCCAACACCACAGTTCAAAAGCGTCAATTCTTCGGTGCTCAGCCTTCTTCACAGTCCAACTCTCACATCCATACACGACCACAGGAAAAACCATAGCCTTGACTAGATAAACCTTTGTTGGCAAAGTAATGTCTCTGCTTTTGAATATGCTATCTAGGTTGGTCATAACTTTCCTTCCAAGGAGTAAGCGTCTTTTAATTTTCTGGCTGCAGTCACCATCTGCAGTGATTTTGGAGCCCCGAAAAATAAAGTCTGACACTGTTTCCACTATTTCCCCATCTATTTCCCATGAAGTGATGGGACCGGATGCCATGATCTTCGTTTTCTGAATGTTGAGCTTTAAGCAACTTTTTCACTCTCCACTTTAACTTTCATCAAGAGGCTTTTGAGTTCCTATTCACTTTCTGCCATGAGGGTGGTGTCATCTGCATATCTGAGGTTATTGATATTTCTCCTGGCAATCTTGATTCCAGCTTGTGTTTCTTCCAGTCCAGTGTTTCTCATGATGTACTCTGCATATAAGTTAAATAAACAGGGTGATAATATACAGCCTTGATGTACTCCTTTTCCTATTTGGAACCAGTCTGTTGTTCCATGTATAGTTCTAACTGTTGCTTCCTGACCTGCATACAGATTTCTCAAGAGGCAGGTCAGGTGGTCTGGGATTCCCATCTCTTTCAGAATTTTCCACAGTTTATTGTGATCCACACAGTCAAAGGCTTTGGCATAGTCAATAAAGCAGAAATAGATGTTTTTCTGGAACTCTCTTGCTTTTTCCATGATCCAGCGGATGTTTGCAATTTGATCTCTGGTTCCTCTTCCTTTTCTAAAACCAGCTTGAACATCAGGAAGTTCATGGTTCACATATTGCTGAAGCCTGGCTTGGAGAATTTTGAGCATTACTTTACTAGCGTGTGAGATGAGTGCAATTGTGCGGTAGTTTGAGCATTCTTTGGCGTTGCCTTTCTTTGGGCAATATATATATACACACTTGTATTTAAATATATATAAATATACATATTAAAGTATATATAAATATATATATATACTTGTATTTAAATATATATAAATATATATATATACACTTGTATTTAAAACTCAGAATATATAAACAAGTACAACAAGGAAAATATAAATTATCCTTTATCTTTTCTATCCTAAAATACCACTATTACTGTTCTTTCTGTCTGGCTCTTTTTTCTTCTCTGTCTGGCTGTTTGTCAGGGCATTGTATAATAGCATTTTGTACTTCCTATTTGGTATATTATTCTTTCACTGAATTCATGCCAATAAAATGTGTGTGTGCTAAGTCACTTTAGTCGTGCCTGACTCTTTGTGACCCTATAGACTGTAGCCTGCTAGGCTCCTCTGTCCATGGGATTCTCCAAGCAAGAATACTGGAATGGGTTGCCATTTCTTTCTCCAGGGGACCTTCCCCACCTAGGGATCGAACCAGCGTCTCTTAACTCTCCTGAATTGGCAGGTGGGTTCTTTACCACTAGTGCCTCAATAAATACATTTCTATAATAATATTTTAATGCTTGTACTAAATTCCATCATGTCAATGTACCACAATGGCTACAGTTTATTTATGTTATTTTCAATGCATTGCAGGCTGCAGAAAAAATATTTGTACCTTATCTCTATACACATTCTTAATTATTCGCACAGGATATGTTCCTAATTAGTAATCAAGGGAATGAAAAGCAAAACCACAATGAGATATCTTTACAAACCCATCAGATTGGAAAATAATTAAAAAGAGTGATAATTCCAATATGAGAGAGGCTGTGGAGCAATAGGAATGCTCACATGCTGCTGCTGTGAGTGTAAATTGGTACTACTGCTTTGGAAAACACCTTGGCATTTATCTAATAGAACAGAAGGTATGTATATCCTATGAGCATTATCAGTATATTCTCTAGAGCAGCAAGCAGTTCTCAAAATTCTGCTTTCAGGATTCCTTGACACTCTTAAAAATTAAGGCCCCCAAGAGCCATTGTTTATATGGGTTATATCCATCAACATTTCTCAGGGTTAGAAATGAAAACTGAGCCGTTTTTAAAGTTCAACAATACTCACGACACACATTCCACTAGCCATCAGGGCAAGACAGCATTGCATGTCACGTTACCTCTGGATCTCCAGTGTACACTCATGAGAGGATGAAAGTAAAAAGCAAATAGCATCTTAGCATTTTTACGAAAATAGTTTTGACATTAAGGATTCCCCTGGGAGATCTTGGGAACCCTGGAGTGCCCCCAGACCTCACTTTGAGAACTGCTGTCCCTCGAGAGGCTCATGCACATTGTTCTAAGACACGTGCACTAGGACATTCCCAGCAGGCTGCCTGTACAAATCCCTCAACAAGAAATGGACCCAGATCCCATCCACAGCAGGATGAATAAATTCACTGTGGTTCATTCAAAAAACAGAATACAGCAACAGAAAAGAATGAATACGTCAGTGGCACAAGCCATGGACGAATTTCATAAACATAAAGTTGACTGAAAGAATCCAGACCCCCATGAGAGTATGGGATATCATTCCATTCCTATGAAATTTAAGAACACGTAAATTAATTCACACTGTCTTGGGATATATTCATAGGTGGTAAAATTATAAAGAAAAGCAGAGAGAGATATGTTGATTTTAACAGGCTCCCCAGGTGCCACTAGTGGTAAAGAACCTGCCTGTCAATGTAGGAGACTAAGAGACAGAGGTTCGATTCCTGAGTGGGGAAGATCCCCTGGAGGAGAGCATGGCAACCCACTCCAGTATTCGTGCCTAAAGAACCCCAAGGACAGAAAAAGCCTGGTGGGCTATAGCCCACAGGGTCACAAAGAGTTGGACACAACTGAAATGACTGGCGTGCGGCGATTCATGGGGTTGCAGAGAGTCAGACACAAGTGAGTGACTGAACTGAACTGAAGTGACTTAGCATGCACACACAGTGATTATAACAGTTAAGAGTGCAGTTAAACACTTGTGGTGCAGATTCTGTATTCATTTTAAAAACTGACATTTTGTTCATCATGGATTTTTTTCATGAACTTTTGCTTTTAGAAATATTGCAATAAGGACTTACATCCCTGGTAGTCCAGTGGTAAAAAAAAATCTGCCTGCCAATACAGGGGACACAAGTTCAATATCTGGTTTGAGAAGATACCACATACCGCAGGGCAACTAAGTTGGTGTGCCACAACTATTGAGCCTGTGCTCTAGAGCCTGGGAACCACCACTACTGAGGTCACACTCTAGAGCCCACTGGCTACAACTGCTGAAGCCCAAGCGCCCTAGAGCCTGTGCTCAGCAACAAGAGATGCCTCCACAATAAGAAGCCTGTGCACCGCAACCAAAGAGTAGTCCTCATTCATCCCAACTGGAGAAAAGCCTGGGAACAGCAATAAGGACCCAGCACAGCCAAAAATAAATAAATACATACAATTATTTATAAAATATTATAATAACATTGAATTGAAATATTATTTATCTTGATTACTGAATTTTTTGACATCCCCTTAAACTTTGCTCCTGAGACAAAAGCCCCACTCCCTTTACCCTACTACTGGCCCGGTGGTGAGGGAAGAGAGAGGATGTGATCAGAAAGAGACCCCCAGAAGACTTAAAAGGTGGCAGCAATAAGCTATTTCTCGACCTACACCTAGTTATTAGAGATGCTTGCTTTATAATGATTCATTATACCTCACATTTATATTTTATACGCTTCTGTTGCATGCTATATTTTACAGGGACTAGGTAAATATGCATTTCTTTGCTTTTCAATGGCACTGAACATGTTTTATATTCTTATTGGCCTTTTATTTTTCCTCCTCTATGATTTATTTCAACTAACATTTCTTAAGAACTTACCATGTGCCAGGTATCCCTTAACAGCCCTGTGAAGTGGCAGCTAGCATCCTCATTTTGAGAAAACTGTAATGTGAACAGTAGTGTGCCCACCACGCACAGCTGGCAGGACCAGAAGATGCACTGTGATGTCTGTGCTATTTCTCTCCTGCCCTTTTCCGCTCTGTTCCTTTTGGTTATGTTGGACTGTCACACACACACACACACTTACATATGAACAGACATGAGGGAAGTCACCTGAGACACAGAGAAGGAACATGTGCTTCTAAGGAAGGTGGGGAGGAGGGGCAGTATAAGGACAGGAAATGACTGGTAGGGGCAGTTCCAAGGGAACTAACAAACCGGAGTAGGCAGGGGGGAGTGTTGCAGGTAATTCACACTTCAACTCTCCATGGCCTATACTATTCTGGGTTTTCATCCAGCTTCAAACACCTTTCCCACCCTCTGGGTCTCTGACTTTCTCACTTCGTTTTTACTGTCCCAAGGAATTTAGCCTTACTTTTCACTGCCTCCAGTAGACTGTTGGATTGGGAGTGAGTGAGTGTGTGCGTGTGTGTGTTGGAGTGGGAAGACTGTGAGAAAGTTGCTGCTCCTTCAAGCATTTCATCACCTCACACCACTCCGTTCCTGGCAGGCGGCAGGAGCCTCAGATGCTGCTCTCTGCCTCAGCTTGCACGTCTGGATCGCATTTTGCAAACATTGCTGCTGTACAGACTTGAGGCAGACAAGCCTGCGCACCCAGGTTGAGCACTGCCCTAGTCCTGATTACGCCTGGAGACACAAGCAGCAGGTTCCTGCCCATTTCAACATCGGAATTCAAATGAGAATGTCAGCTCACTAGCCACCAGGCTCTCAGGACCCACAGTGGCTTCCACGTACCTTTATCTCACATCACAGAGAAACTCATGGGAGAAGCAACCTTCCAAATTCCCAGCCTGGCCACCATACCTCCTCCCACACCCACCCCACCCCAAGCTTACTAACCAAGGTTCGTACATAGGCTATAGTTAATCAGCTTAGTGCATTTTGGCCTTAATAAGATGGTCGACCAAAATATCAGAAATTTTATTAAACTTAAAATGCTTTCTGAAGGCTTACAGTCATAGTGCCCTTAAACCTAAATGTTTACTTTTTTTTAATTCGGCAAATTTACCTTGAAAAAGGCATTTCTCATAAAATACAAGGCATTAATTCTGTTAAGATTTCTAGGGGATGATTAGATGTTCTTATCTTAGGGTAAGGACTATTTGTCCATGTATTTATTAAGCCATTGTGTCTAAAAAGTCAAAGAATGGGGGAAAGTGATAGGAATTAACAGAAAGAATGATGGCAACAATACCCAACACTTTTCCCGGGCTTTGTATTTACATTTATTAAATTTATATTTGCCTCTCTGAGCAAAGTAGAGAAGCAAAGTTTAACAGACCCTTATATAAACTTTCTTTTCTTAAAAGTTTATAAGATTGCTTTTTTTCCTTACCAGAAGGAAGGCTTATTTTAAGCCATAGCACGTCTAGAATGGTAGGGTTGTAAGAAGCCGAGTTGCTCCTATAAATTTCCGTGTCCTAATAAAATCTTATTTGGGGAAAGTATGTGTAACACATAGTAACATGTTATGGGGACAGGCCAGTGTGAGCAGCAACAGCCAACACCCAGTGAAGAACGGATCTGAAAGATAACCTACATTTTAAAAGAAAGTATAATAGAGATTTACCTTCCTCTGCCATGATGAAAATAAAAATCAATCCTTAACACCAGACATGATGTTTTCCAACTAATTGCTTCCAACTAGTTGCCTTTGATATTTGGAAAAGGGGCGGAGAAACAGATTTTTTTCACCTCAGGAGGAAAAAGGGTAACTCAAACATATTTAGCAAGGGAAGCTTGTCAATGATTACCTGCAATAATTTAAAGAACCTAGAAAAGGGGAGACACAGGAGATAATATACTAGTATTTTCATTTCTAGTTCAAAGTTTCTTCAAGAGTACTCAGCCCCTACTCTCCTCCTCAGCCTTCTATGGTATTCCTTCTACTCACAATTGCTCATGATTTTTAACCTCAGAGAATTTACCAGCTCTAGACAATAAACACATTGTGCAGTTAACTGATGTCATGAATAATACTACTATATACATTCAAAACAAAGTCTCAGTAAAAAAAAAAAAAGAGCAACAAAGCGTCAGTCAATGAAGAGATAACAAAACTTCACTTAGTTTCTTACCATGATGTGGCTTCTTTTTTCCTTTCTATAGACACACCAAGAGAATATGAGAAGTGCAGTGTAGCTGCCCGGGCATTATGAAGATTAAGCTTCCTACTTCTCAGAAAAGCCTTGTCTATCCTCCTCCTTCCAGATGACTCTATTTAACTCTCAACAGCTCACCTTCCTGGCAGGGCTGTGCACTCTCAAAGCCAGAGCTGAATGACAGATACTGACTGTTTATGTGAAAAGCACATGTAACAAGGGTGTGTTTGATTCAAAAGTTGAAAGGGTTAAAGAGGTGCGCCCTTTTTTGGGTGTGACACTGAACCAAAATTGCTGAAAAGACAACAGAGAAAGTAGTAGGCAAAGTTGCCCTTGGGGAAAGTTGCCCTGCACCCATTAAATTGGAAAACCTGATAGGAAGTAGAGCAAGAAGGATCTCTTAGTTCTGATTTTCTTTCTCTGGTGAATGAAGTCAACTTTCTTTCATGCTGAGTTTTGGTTATGTCTTGTTTTTACCCCAGCTTGTATTTTATTTATGCTTTAAAAAAAAGATATAAATTATATCCCATAAGCCACATATACCAAAAATGTAAGCATGAAGAATAACAGAAAAGGGTAAAAACTATGCCCACCTCATTAAAACACCAATTAATTGACACCTTTTGACACCTATCTTCATCAATAAGTAGAATTCAATAATTATGACTTATCATAACATTTGCAGCAAAGGATTCTAGTTTGTAAAAGTCTTACCAGAAGTTGCTGGCAATTTATTCTTCAATGAACTAGACACACTACTATTAGACCAATTAATTACTTAAGTATTATTGTTGTTGCTTAGTCGCTAAGTTATGACTGACTCTTTTGCGACCCCATGGACTGTAGCCTACAGGCTTTTCTGTCCATGGAATTTCCCAGGCAAGAATACTGGAGTGGGTTGCCATTTCCTTCTCCGAGGAATCTTCCCGACCCAGGTATTGAACCCGTATCTCCTGCTTGGTAGGCAAATTCTTTACCACTGAGCTACCTGGCAAGTCCTAAGTATTATTAGTTGACATCAATCATAAAAAAGTGCTCTCCTAATTTTTTCATCATGAGCATTAGTATTAGAAACATTTATTGAGCATCTACTGGCTCATTTCAATGTGCAAGCTTATTGATGATGGCAAGTACATGTGAGGTACTATGCTTCTTTTGTATATTTTAAATATTATTTTAAATGGTTAAAAAACACACAATAAAATTCACCCTCTTAACCATCTTCAAGTGTACAGGTTAGTAAAGTGTTCACTATATTCACATCGTTTGTTATGCACAGATCTCTAGAACTTGGAACAACTGAAGCTTTATACCTACTGGGGGGGAAAAAAAAAAAAAAACCACCCTATTTTGCCCTCTCTGTAGCCCCTGGAAACCACAAGGGATTTTTGTGCTCTCCTCCTTGTCTCTATGAGTTGGACTATTCAGGTACCTCATAAAGTGAAACAGTATTTGTCTTTTTGTGACTAGCTTATTTCATTTGGCATAACATCCTCAAGTTTCATCCATGTTGTAGCATAAGATAGCATTTCCACATTTTTATGGCTGAATAATATTCCATTGTATATATAGGTCACATTTTCTTTATCCATTCATCTGCTAATGGACATTTGGACTGCTTTCACCGCTTGGCTTTTGTAAATAATGCTGCAAAGAACATGAGTGTGCAAATCTCTCTTCAAGATCCTTGCATTCAATTATTTTGGATATATATCTGGATGTGGATCATATTGCAATTCAATTTTTTGAGTAACCATCATACTGCTTTCCTACCAACAGGGCACAAGTGTTCCAATTTCTCCACATCTTCACCAACACTTGTCACTTGGGGTTTTTGTAGTGGTCATCCTCATGAATGTGCAGTGGCATCTCATTGTGGTTTTTTTTCTTTTTTTTTTTATGTGTGGTACATTTTATTTTATTTTTTTTTTATGCTTTTTTCTTTATTCTTTTTAAAAGTATGAAAGTATGATAATACATTTACAGGAGACTTTTAGAGGCTAATTACTTTACAATATTGTATTGGTTTTGCCATACATCATTGTGGTTTTGATGAGTATTTCTCTAAGGACTAGTGATCCTTTCACATGAAAAGATAAAAACAAAGAATGTATTTCTTCTTTGAAGAAACACTTCTTCAAGTCCTTTGCCCATTTTAAAAATCAGATTTTTTGTTTGTTTGTTTTTGATTAAGAGTGTTATTTTAAAGAAATAGAGAGGTAACTTATTAGAAAAAGACCCTGATGCTGGGAAAGACTGAAGGCATGAGGAGAAGGGGATGACAGAGGATGAGATGGTTGGATGGCATCACTGACTCAATGGACATGAGTTTGAGCAAACTCAGGGATATGGTGAAGGACAGGGAAGCCTGGCATGTTGCAGTCTGTGGGTTGCAAAGAGTCAGATATGACTGAGCAACTGAACAATAACATTCTAAAGAAAAGTTATAGGAAGTAGATAGCTACACTTATTTTTAAAATATAAATTTCTCTAGGCTTGGCAAACTCAGCTGTAGTTTCCTCTGTAATCAGCTATGTAAAAAGATAAATTTTGAATAGATTGAGAGTTAAACTCTCCTAAAAAAATGATCTTAAATAACCATTTAAAAATATTAAAAGTTATTTATGAAAGACTCAATGATCATGTGCCAACTGTAACTGTATTTATAGAATGTCACACTCATGATTCCTTGAGGGCTCTTGTAGTTCATTTATTCATTCAACAATTTATCAGTTACCAACTTTGTCAGTTTCTATAGATTCAAGAATTAAAAGACAGTCTCTGCCATCAAGGAACTCACAGTTTGGGCTCAATGAGAAGGAAAGAAGGCAGATGTGTGAAAAGACAGAGCAAAGCAATGTTATTGTTTAAATGTATATATAGGATGCAGTGGGCATATGATCACAGCTACCATTAATGGGTAGCCTGTGTAGAAAAGGTAGTACTTTATAGAAGGGGAGCCATATGAACTGATACTTAAAATACATGTATCCTAATTATGGTACTATGGTTGGTAACAGATAAAGTCTTTATAATCTAACATTAATTCATTCTGTAATTTAATATAAGTAATTTATATTAAAACATTTGGGGAAATATATACATATATACACACATACACATATATAATTTGACAACCCTAATCTGAAAATAAGACTCCTTCTACTGATTCAACCTGGACAGAAAAACCATGAAACAATTACTATCTTCTATAAAGTACCTACCATGGACTCACTTGGTGAGGGGTAGAGAATATAAGGCTTATTTTGACTTCTAGATGTTTATAGACTTGTCTATAAAACAACCACCAGTGGATAGGCAGACATATAATTAAGCACTAATATGTGTAGAAGAGACATTTGTAATGCTTCAAGAGTTCAAAGAGCAAGAGATCAGTGAGGACGCGCCAGAAGACTGCAGGAAAGACCTGGGACTGCCTTGAAGGATAGATGCAACGAGGCAAGGGTCGCGGAATGGCGTTCCAGGTACGGGGAATAGCAGAAGAAAGGCAATGAGGCGACAATGGGCACGGGCAGCTCACCGGAGGGACCAGACGCGAAGGTTACTGGGGTAAGCAAGTAGGAGGCTGGAAAAATAAGATTGATTTAGTTTGGGGAGGACCTTGAGAAGCCAGTCAAGAAGACTAGGTGTGATGTTGTGAGAAATAAGAACTCTTGGCTGGTGTCTGAGCATGCAACGTTTGATGTGTTATGTTTGACATGATTCGAAGCAATGCTGGAGGAAGATGAGCATGGCAGGCTTCAGTGGGCCCAACAGGATGGGGACCTGGACCCAGCAATTGAGACATGAAGGACTGAGGAGCCTGAAGTGACCACCAAATATGGGAATAGTGGGAAAAAAAGAAAGGGCTGAGGGAAAGCAGACACTGAGAGGGAGAGATGACTCCAAAGAACTTGTGATGCCTTGGAGAACCCTGGGAGCTTCATCAGAGGCTCAGGAGTCTGGTGTGGGTCATCCTGAATTCAGGGGACAGTAAATATGTCCATGTGGAAATGTCTTCGAACCATGTCCTCGAACCTAGAACAGAACTGGAACCCCTTTCCATTCTCAAAGCTCTACCTCTACACTTTACCTGAAGCCTGAACCAGTCACCTATCAGATCACAATCTGGTGGGAAAGATGTAAGTGACAGTTTGTAACTGGCATCTCTGGCTCTATGAAGGGCCAGATGTGCTCATATTCCTTGTAAAAGAGACAGAAGGCACCAGTGTCTGTCCTCAGCTGCCGTCTGGCATTTTACAGTTCTGGGTGGGGAGTCCGTCTCTCCACCAGTGCTTCATCCACATGTGGCCCCGGCAAAGCCATCTTTGTAATGAGAAGTTCATTAATCAGCATAAGTAATAACCACTCTGACATGACATCATTTTGTTTCAATCAAGTGTTTGAAAAAAGGTCATGCTTTGTGATTATCATAATGAATGAAGTAAAAATAGCAAGCACGTAGTTTTGTATTTAAATCAATGAAATCCTCTTGCAAGAGAAAACTTCATTAAATTAACTTCACCCAGAGATGAGAGGAAGAGTTGCCAGTTTCATTTACTTTCCAGCAACTCTGCAGGCACTGTACTGTTTTATTACTACACATTTTTTAAAAGTGTGAATTGAAAAAAAAGGCCAGATGCTCAGAGCCAGCAACAGGACTCCTTACAGGGCATGGGGAAAGGCCTGAGAATCTGGCATGCCTCCTTCCTGCCCTGGATCAAGTTCCCCAGTTCCCCAGGGCCTCTCCTTTTCTTCAGGGCCTTTCCTCGCCCACTCATTCTCTCTCTACCTTGGGAATATGAATTCGGGAGCAGGGAGGCAGGAATATGGTGAAAAATTCCTGGCCCTGACAGTATGGTTGGGTCTGTGCAGAGCACAGAGCAGGGACCAGATGCAAAAGAAAGCAAAATTGCCAATGCCCGACTTTCCTCCCACATTCACTGGCCCTGCCCTTCTGTATCACACTGGAAAAAATTCACATCAACATGCTTCAGTTACTAGTCACAGAGTATGCACATGAATAAATACAGAGCATGTGTTCACAGGGCCTGACAGCTCTTCTTATTGCAAAAATTCAATATATAAACTTTACAATTCTGCAAAAGAAATTCATTTTTAAATTGCCTTCCACTGTTTTTCAAAATCTGCTCAATCTATTGTCTTAGGTTCTAATTCCTCTTTCATAGTCCTCCTGGTGAGATCTTCCCCTCACTAACTGAACTGTGTGTGTATTAGTCGCTCAGTCATGTCTGACTCTTTTCGACCCCATGGACTGTAGGTTCCTCTGTCTATGGGATTCTCCAGGCAAGAATATTGTAGTGGGTAGTCATTCCTTTCTCCAGGGGATCTTCCTAACCCAGGTCTCTTGCATTTAAGGCAGATTCTTAACCATCTGAGCCACCAGGGAAGCCCAACTGAACTGCAGTTTTCTTTCTGTCCTTATTCCTTCAGGAACCATTAGACCAGGCACAAATCTGATTTAAAGGGGGTCATGCTATGGCTCCCTTAAAGCTCAGACTCTTCCAGGGGAAGAGTCTCCACTCACACCAGTGTGAACTAGGGATTCCCCCAGCTGTATTAAGAAACCAGCAGGGTTAACCCCAACTCTGTGGATATATTTGAATAAAAAGCTGGATAGTGTTCTGAGAGGTAAACAACACCTTAATGTGAGCTCATTAGACTAAGAAAAGTCCCCTGTGGTTGACTTTCCATGTCCTGGTGGAGGCATTTATCTCTCCGTAGCAGACAAAATTTTCCCATCATTCTTTACCTGTTCCTTGCCCTGTGCTCTTTTAGACAGTCTGTTTCCTCACTATTAATTAACAAATCCAATTCTTTCACTTTAATTCTGTGTTCTTGTGTACAATTTGGATAAAATGAACTGAAATCAACTCTAAACAACAAGCTACAAGCAAACTAAAATGATTCAAAATATTGTCTTCCCTTTTCAATCTATCAAAAAAAGGGAGAGATCAGGGAAGTGTCTTCACTCATAGATACTACAGACTTTTATATTTGAAGTAGTAATGAAAATTTTTTCTACTATTTTGAAGTAACTGGGGATTCTGTAACTCAAAAAATACTCTATTAAGACTGTTGCTCAAGGAATATTTGTGGTAGGAAGAATTCTAAGATGGTCCCCCAAATTCCTACTCCCTGCTGTCATGTATCCTGTGTGATCCCCTCCCTTTGAGTGTGGGCAGGTCCTGTCAATACAATGGATGTCACTCCCATGATTAGGTACATTATGCTGCAAAGGTGTAGGGATTTTGACGATGTAATTAAGTTCCCTAATGAGTTGACTTTGAGTTACTCGAAAGGGAGATTATCTAGGTAGACTTGACCCAATCAAGTGAGCCCTTTAAAAGAGCTTCCAGAGGTCAGAAACTTGAAGCCTCAAAGACTCTCCCTGGGTGGCTTTTAAAAGGCAAGCTGCTATGAGTTCCATAGCTGCAAGGAAGTGGACTCTGCCAACAACCACAGGAGCTTGGCAGAGGACTCCCAGCCTCAGATGAAACTGCAGTCCCAGCTGACACCACCACTGCAGGTTGTGAAGCTCTGAGTGGAGAATCCAGTTAAGCCTTGTTCAGACTCCTGACCCACAGAATGAGATATACAAATGTATGTTGTTTTTAGCTGATAAACTTGTGATACTATGCAGCAATAGAAAACTAATTCAAATCAATATTTATTGGCCACTTTTCACTGGGGCACATTTTCCAATGGATTTTTTAAAGGTGTAAGGAGTAATTCATGTGTTTGAGATATTTTAACCTACTGGGGACCATAACATATGCACCTCTATGGGGACAAAAATAAAGCATCATGTATCTAATAAGTCACAGAAATTCTTAAACTAGGAATGTGAAGGAGGAGAGCAATCACCGAAGGCTTTGTGAAAGTGACGGCACAAGCTGTGGTTTGAACAGTTCTGTTAGGTAGAAATGGGGCGGATCAGCATCCCAGGACAAAGGAAGAGTGTGAGCAAAGCAGAGATGGAAAAGCGAGACATCCATCTAGGGAGGAGCCAATGGGCTTCCCAGGTGGTGCTAGTGGTGAAGAGCCCATTTGCCAACGCAGGAGACTTAAGAGACGTGGGTTCAATCCCTGGGTTGGGAAGATCCCCTGGAGAAGGAAATGGCTACCCTCTCCAGTATTCTTGTCTGGGAAATCCCATGGACTGAGGAGCCTGGTGGGCTACAGTCCATAGGGTTGCACAGAGTCAGACCTGACTGAGTGACTTAGCAAAATGAAACACTGGCTGGGACACAGGGTTTCCGTCAGGATTTCTTAGGACTTTATTGGTGATCAAAAGGCAGCCATTGAAGGGATGGAGAATAGCACATTTGGCAGTTAACAAAGGTAGCAAATGTTTAGTTCTCCTTCTAAGGGAAGGTTGACCACTTTCTTGGTTCAGAAGAAGATAAGGGAGATCCCTTTTTCTCTCCTGGCTTTTCGGATGCTGTTATCTTCCCTGCTCCTCACTGTGTGGTAAATAAACACTAGGCCATTTCCCCGCCCCCACCCCCGCCACCCCCTTATGCTTTCCAATATCAAATACCTTGTTTACTAACAGAAGGAAATTTCCTAGGAGGAGGGGGCACACAGCAGCAAGACTCATCTATCGATATGTTCTTCTCCATTTTGTTTTTATCGTTCAGTTACTAAGTCGTGTTCAACTCTGTGACTCCATGGACTATAGCCCACCAGGCTCCTCTGTTCATGGGATTTCCCAGGCAAGAATGTTGGGGATTGGGTTGCCATTTTCTTCTACAGGGGGTCTTCCCAACCCAGGGATCCATCCCATGTCTCCTGCATTGGCTGCAGATTCTTTACTGCTGAGCCACCAGGGAAGCCCCTCCTCCATTTAGGAGATTCATATTTAATGGGTCTCTACAATAATTGATTTATGAGAAAAAGAAGATAATAATTTCAAAATCTGTGCATTTTAGTAGATAGACATTTCAAATAAAGTGACCCTGGGTTTAGCAGAGAAATTTTTTAAATATTTACATATTGAAAAATAGAAACAATCAGAGTAGGAAGCATAGTTTTCATGGGGGAAAAAATGGAATTTGGGGGATTGAGGACTGGCTTCTAGAAATAGAAAAAAGGTTGAGACTTAAAAGAAAAAATAGCCAGTGAGACATTCCCAGTGTGGAGAATGGCTAAGGAAATTTCATCAACAGTAGTGACCAATATATGATTTTAATTGGTCATATAAAGGCCAATTGTTGGCCTTACTGTGCCACGTCCTCAGTAAGAGTTTGCTATGTGTGACTGTGTGAGTAGTGATGCTTCAAGGGAACCAAAAAGGGGACTGAGGTCCAATGCTAACCAATGACCAAGGAAGCACAGGAGGAGAGGTGAGAGAGGGAGTGGTCGCTCTGAGAAGTGTCAGAGCTGAGACAGAGGAGTACAGAGAGACATCTGGCTTTGTCAAGCATGTGGAAGATGACTTTCCTCTTTTTATTTGGGTATTGAAGAACAGGTGGCCTCCTATGACTGGAAGTCTTGGAGGACACCAGATAGCAGATATTTGTATTGTATTTTTACAAATAGCAACCATGAAGATTAACTACGTCTTAAAACATGTTGTTAAGTGCTTCATGTACGACATCTCACTGACTCTGGAGAGGTACTTATTACTGTTTCCATTTTCAAACGAGCAAGCAAGTTCAGAGAAGGTGAGTAACTTGCCAAAGGGCATCAAACTAGTCAACAGCGTCCAGATTCAAACCCAGTGCTGTTGAATTTCGGATCCCATGTTCTTACCCTCTGCTCTCTACACCAACCAGCTTTCACCACACTGCTCTATCATGAACCACTCTACTTCCCAGTCCCCGCTTGTCTCACCTCTCAACCTTCTTGCTTGTCTCCCTTTTACCAATTTCCTTTAAATCCCTCCTCCACTTCAAATGTAACTTCTGCTGTCTCTTGCAAGCATCCAGCCATCTTCTGGGGATATCTCTCTTGGTATGTTCCCACACCATAGATAACCACGTCACCCTCATTGGATAGATAGATACTCAGCTTCCTAGGACATGTCAGGAGATGTGGCTGAGGCCACACAGGAAGAGGCAAGGCTAGTTGCTGATAAAGGTAATTCATATATTGGGGCCCATAAAATAGAGGCTGCCCCAGTAACCCAGCCCTCATCACAAACCTAAACCTAAGTCAGCCTGCTTTTACAGGAAACACTTGTCAAGGAAACCTAACACATGCCAATCACCATTCTCCAACTCAGCTTTAGACCACCTTACGCTAGAAACTAGGACCTGCTAGCCTTCTAGGGAAATCACGCCCTGTATCCATGTTGCCGGTTCTCAGTTCAGTTCAGTCACTCAGTCATGTCCGACTCTTTGCAACCCTATGAATCGCAGCATGCTAGGCCTCCCTGTCCATCACCAACTCCCAGAGTTCACTCAGACTCACGTCCATCAAGTCAGTGATGCCATCCAGCCATCTCATCCTCTGGCGTCCCCTTCTCCTCTTGCCCACAATCCCTCCCAGCATCAGAGTCTTTTCCAATGAGTCAACTCTTTGCATGAGGTGGCCAAAGTACTGGAGTTTCAGCTTTAGCATCATTCCTTCCAAAGAAATCCCAGGGCTGATCTCCTTCAGAATGGACTGGTTGGGTCTCCTTGCAGTCCAAGGGACTCTCAAGAGTCTTCTCCAACACCACAGTTCAAAAGCATCAATTCTTCGGCACTCAGCTTTCTTCACAGTCCAACTTTCACATCCGTACATGACCACTGGAAAAACCATAGCCTTGACTAGACGGACCTTTGTTAGCAAAGTAATGTCTCTGCTTTTGAATATGCTATCTAGGTTGGTCATAACTTTCCTTCCAAGGAATAAGCGTCTTTTAATTTCATGGCTGCAGTCACCATCTGCAGTGATTTTGGAGCCCCCAAAAATAAAGACTGACACTGTTTCCCCATCTATTTCCCATGAAGTGATGGGACCAGATGCCATGATCTTTGTTTTCTGAATGTTGAGCTTAAAGCCAACTTTTCCACTCTCCACTTTCACTTTCATCAAGAGGCTTTTTAGTTCCTATTCACTTTCTGCCATGAGGGTGGTGTCATCTGCATATCTGAGGTTATTGATATTTCTCCCAGCAATCTTGATTCCAGCTTGTGCTTCTTCCAGCCCAGCGTTTCTCATGATGTACTCTGCATAGAAGTTAAATGAGCAGGGTGACAATATACAGCCTTGACATACTCCTTTTCTTATTTGGAACCAGTCTGCTGTTCCATGTCCAGTTCTAACTGTTGCTTCCTGACCTGCATATAGGTTTCTCAAGAGGCAGGTCAGGTAGTCTGGTATTCCCATCTCTTTCAGAATTTTCCACAGTTTATTGTGATCCACAGTCAAAGGCTTTGGCATAGTCAATAAAGCAGAAGTAGATGTTTTTCTGGCACTCTCTTGCTTTTTTGATGATCCAGCAGATGTTGGCAATTTGGTCTCTGGTTCCTCTTCCTTTTCTAAAACCAGCTTGAACATCTGGAAGTTCACGGTTCACGTACTGCTGAAGCCTGGCTTGCAGAATTTTGAGCATTACTTTACTAGCGTGTGAGATGAGTGCAATTGTGCGGTAGTTTGAGCATTCTTTGGCATTGCCTTTCTTTGGGATTGGAATGAAAACTGACCTTTTCCAGTCCTGTGGCCACTGCTGAGTTTTCGAAACTTGCTGGCATATTGAGTGCAGCACTTTCACAGCATCATCTTTCAAGATTTGAAATAGCTGAACTGGAATTCCATCACCTCCACTACCTGTGTTCATAGTGATCTTTGTTCTAACACTGCATAAATCTCCCTCTTGCTCAAAATCCCTCAGGAAGAGAGCTCTACTGCCTGTGAGGCACTGCACTCCTCCAGCTGTTTTCCTTTGAATAAAGGACAAACTTGTTACTAAATTGTGTTATTTTTTCATTTGACCCTGCTATCTAGGAGCCTTTTTCCTGTGGTCATGCTGAATAATGATCCTTTTAAAACCACAAGTCAGATCACATCACTCCCCTGCTTAAAGTCCTCCAGTGTGTTCCATGATGTTCTGAAATTCAAAGTTCTGACCATGGCCGCCAAGGCCCTGCCTGACCTGGCCTCTGTCTTTCCTGTCTGCCTAGTCTTGGCCTCATTTGCTCCCCTGCAGGGCCCCTGCTCTCCTTATCACCCCTCAACTGTGTCAAGAGCCTCCATGCCTGCTACTCTTTCTTCTGGAATGCTCTCCACCCAGAAAGCCTCCCGGGCATTCTTCACTTAATTCAAGTCCCCTCAGGGAGGCCTCCTGTGAGGGCTCATGCTGTCTAAAATAGCATCCCTGCCACTGTTTTTGTTCCCTTTGCCTGTGCACCTATCTAGCTAACCATGCAATATATCTATTTGATTGTGAGCTTCTCTGGTGGCTCAGATGGTAAAGAATCTGCCTGCAACATGGGAGGCCCAGGTTCGACCCCTGGGTCAGGAAGATCCCCTGGAGAAGGAGAATGGCTACCCACTTCAGTATTCTTGCCTAAAGAATGCCATGGACAGAGGAGCCTGGTGGGCTAGAGTCCACCTCAAGGAGTTGGACACAACTGAGTGGCTAACACTTTCTGTCAGAACACAGCTTCCTCGAAAGCAGAGACTTTCTCCATTTCATTCACTCCAAATCCTCAGTGTTTAAAAAAGTGGCTCATAAGAGGCACCTCATACACATGAGGCTTCCAAGGTGGCTCAGTGGTAAAGAATCTGCCTGCCGGTGCAGGAGACATGGGTTTGATCCCTGGGTTGGGAAGATCCCCTGGGGAAGGAAATGGCAACCCACTTTGGTATTCTTGCCTGAAAAAAATCCCATGGATAGAAGAGCCTGGCGAACTTCAGTCCATGGAGTCACAAAGAGTTGGACATGACTGAGCATGCATGCTCGCTACACACACACAAAATAGGTATTTGAAAGATGTCTGCTTAATGAATAAATGTACTTACAGAGAGTGAAAGGCTTGACTCAGGCCTGTCAGTGCGTACATGGCTGACTGGGAGAGAAGGTGTATCAGCCAGGTGTAAGCAAATACAGGAAGAGTGGGAGGATTCGAAGAGAGTCTAACAACTGGATAAGGGTGTGCACAGGGCATGGAGAGGCCCCAGGGGTCATGCTCTGGAGCTGCTAACTGGTCTGAAGGGCACGTAGAGCAAATCGCAGAATAGGCAGAGTGGAGGACTGTGCTCAGTAGGGCATTGAGAAGAGCCTGCAGTGTAAATGATCCCTCCCTCCCTCTGATCTCCTGGTCTCCCCCTGGACTGAGCCCATCAAGAAGCCACTTCCTGGTGGTGGAGTAGAAGGACATGCACTTATCTTTTCCTTCGAGAACACCAAAATTGCAACTAGCTGCTGAACAACCATCAATAGGAGAATGTTGGAACCCATCAGAAAAAGATACCCACAACAAGGGCAAAGGAGAAGCCACAACAAGACAGTGAGAGGGGTGCAACTGCATTTAAAATCAAACCTCATACCCGCCAGAGACGCTTATAGGGCACCAACAAAACCCTGTGTGCACCAGGACCAGGAAAAGGAGCAGTGACCCTTCCACAAGAGATGGAGCCAGATCTGCCTTTGAGTGTTTGAGGGTCTCCTGTGGAGGCATGAGTCAGCAGTGGCCTACTGCAAGGATAGGAGCTCTGGCTCCCGCAGTCCTGGGAGGCGCTGTGTGGCATAAGTCCTCTTGAAGAAGGTTGCCATTAGCTCCACTGTAGAGCCATCAGGAGGGCAGCTCACAAACTGGAGAACAATGATACCAAAGACGTTCTCACACTGCTGTGAAAGTTCTAGGCCTCACAACAAACTTCCCAACCTGGGGTCAGGCAAGGGACCGAGTATCCCCAGGGAACCTGACTTTCAAGGTCAGCAGGATTTGATTACAGAACTTCCACAGGACTGGGGAAACAGAGACTCTTCAAGGACACAAACAAAATCTTGTAGGTACCAGGACCCAGAAGAAAGGAGCAATGACCCCGTAAGAGACTGAGCCAGACTTGCCTGTGTGTGATAGGGAGTTTCTGGTGGAGGCATGGATTGACACTGGCCTGCCTCGGGGTCAGGGGCACTGACTACAACAGTCCTGGCAGGCCAGCGTGCTGGCATAAGTCCTTTTGAAGGAGGTTGCCATTACCACCATTGCCCCTATCATAGTTTGGCCTCAGGCCAAACTACAGGGAGGGAACACAGCCCCACCCATGAGCAGAAAATTGGATTAAAGATTTACTGAACATGGCCAAGGTGAGAGTTGGACTATAAAGAAAGCTGAGCACCGAAGAATTGATGCTTTTGAACTGTGGTACTGGAGAATACCAGTGCAAGGAGATCCAACCAATCAATCCTAAAGGAAATCAGTTCTGAATATTCATTGGAAGGACTGATGCTAAAGCTGAAACTCCAATACTTTGGCCACCTGATGCAAAGAACTGACTGATTAGAAAAGACACTGATGCTGGGAAAGATTGAAGGCAGGAGGAGAAGGGGATGACAGAGGATGAGATGGTTGGATGGCATCACCGACTTGATGGACATGAGTTTGAGTAAGCTCTGGGAGTTGGTGATGGACAGGGAAGCCTAGTGTGCAGTCCACTGAGTCACAAAGAGTCAGACATGACTGAGAAATTGAACTGAGCTGAACTGAACTGAAAACTTGGAAGACCAAGTTTTCCCCACACCCAGTCCCTCCCATCAGGAAGCTTGCACAAGCCTCTTATGCTCATCCATCAGAGGGTAGAGAGAATGAAAAACACAGTCACAGAAAACTAACCAATCTGATCACAAGGACCACAACCTTACCTAACTCAATAAAATATGAGCCATGCCAGGTAGGTTCACCCAAGATGGATGGGTCATGGTGGAGAGTTCTGAATGAGTGTGGTCCACTGGAAAAGAGAATAGCAAAACACTTCAGCATTCTTGCTTTGAGAACCCCATGAACTATATGAAAGGGCAAAAAGATATGACACTGAAAGATGAACCCCCCAGGTCAGTAGGTATCCAAAATGCTACTGGAGAAGAGTGGAGAAATAGCTCAAAAAGGAATGAAGAAGCTGAGCCAAAGCGGAAAAAACGCCAGGTTGTGGCTGTAAATGGTGGTGAAAGTAAAGTCTGATGCTGTAAAGAACCATATTGCATAGGAAGTTGGAATGTTAGGTCCATGAATCAAGGTAAATTCAGTTCAGTTGCTCAGTCATGTCCGAGTCTTTGTGACCCTATGGACAGCAGCAGGCCAGGGTTCTGTGTCCACCAACTCCTGGAGTTTGCTCAAACTCATGTCCATCAAGTTGGTGATACCATCCAACCAGCTTATCCTCTGTCATCCCCTTCTCCTCCTGCCTTCAATCTTTCCCAGCATCAGGGTCTTTTCAAATGAGTCAGCTCTTCGAATCAGGTGGTCAAAGTACTGGAGCTTCAGCTTCAGTCCTTTCAATGACTATTTAGGACTGATTTCCTTTAGGATTGACTGGTTTGATCTCCTTGCAGCCAAAGGGACTCTCAAGAGTCTTCTCCAACACCACAGTTCAAAAGCATCAATTCTTCAGTGCTCAGCTTTTTTAATGGTCTAACTCTCACATTCATACATGACTACTGGAAAAACCACAGTCTTGACTATATGGATCTTTGTTGGCAAACTAATATCTCTGCTTTTTAATATGCTGTCTAGGTTTGTCATAACTTTTATTCCAAGAAGCAAACATTTAATTTCATGGCTGCAGTCACCATCTGCAGTGATTTTGGAGCCCAAGAAAACAAAGTCTCTCACTGTTTCCATTGTTTCCCCATCTATTTGCCATGAAGTGATGGGACCAAGGTAAATTGGAAGTGGTCAAACAGGAGATGGCAAGAGTGAACGTTGACATTTTAGGAATCAGTAAACTAAAATGGATAGGAATGGCAAATCTAATTCAGGTGACCATTATATCTATATTGTGGGCAAGAATCCCTTAAAAGAAATGGAGTAGCCCTCATAGTTGACAAAAGCCTGAAATGCAATACTTGGGTGCAATCTCAAAAACAACAGAATGATCTCAATTAATTTCCAAGGCAAACCATTCAGTATCACAGTAATCCAAGTCTATGCCCCAACCACTAATGCCAAAGAAGTTGCATGGTTCTATGAAGACCTATAAGACTTTCTAGAACTAACACCAAAAAAAGATGTCCCTTTCATCATAGAGGACTGGAATGCAAAAGTAGGAAGTCAAGAGATACCTAGAGTAACAGGTAAGTTTGGCCTTAGAGTAGCTAATGAAACAGGGCAGGGGATAACAGAATTTTGCCAAGAAAATGAGCTGGTCATAGCAAACACCCTCTTCCAACAACACAAGAGACAACTCTACACATGGACATCACTAGCTGGTCAATACCAAAATCAGATTGATTATATTATTGGTAGCAGAAGATTGAGAAGCTCTACACAAGCAGCAAAACCAAGACTGGCAGCTGACTGTGGCTCAGATCATGAACTCCTTATTGAAAAATTCAGACTTAAATTGAAGAACATAAGGAAAACCACTAGGCCATTCAGGTAGGACCTAAATCAAATCCCTTACAGTTACACAACTGTGCTTAGTCATTCAGTTGTGTCTGACTCTTTGTGACCCCATGGACTACAGTCCACCAGGCTTCTCTGTCCATAGGGATTCTCTAGGCAGAACACTGGAGTGGGTTGCCATGCCCTCCTCCAGGGGATCATCCCAACCCAGGGATCCAGCATTACAGGCATATTCTTTACTGACTGAGTCACCAGGAAAGCCCAATACAGTGGAAGTGACAAATATATTCAAGGGATTAGACGTGGTAGACAGTGTGCCTGAAGAACTATGGACAGAGGTTTGCAACACTGTACATGAGGCAGTGATCAAAACCATCCCCAAGAAGAAGAAATGCAAAAAAGTCAAAATGGGTGTTGGAGGAGGCCGTCCAAATAGCTGAGAAAAGAAGAGAAAAGTGAAAGTGGTTTAGTCATGTCAGACTTTGCGACCTCATGGACCATACAGTCCATGGAATTCTCCAGGCCAGAATACTGGAGCGGGTAGCTTTTCCCTTCTCCAGGGGATCTTTCCAACCCAGGGATCGAATCCAGGTCTCCCACATTGCAGGTGGATTCTTTACCAGCTGAATCACAAGGGAAGCCCAAGAACACTGGAGTGGGTAGCCTATCCCTTCTCCAGGGGATCTTCCTAACCAGGGGTGAACTATCAGGGAAGCCTGAAAGGAAGAGGAGCGAACTGCAAAGAAGAAAAGGAAAGATATATCCACCTGAATGTAGAGTCTCAGAGAATAGCAAGGAGAGACAAGAAAGCCTTTTTAAGTGAACAATGCAAAGAAATAGAGGAAAACAATATAATGGGGAAGACTAGAGATCTCTTCAAGAAAATTAGAGATACCAAGGGAACGTTGCATGCAAAGATGGGCACAGTAAAGTACAGAAATGCTATGGACCTAACAGAAGCAGAAGAGATGAAGAAGAGGTGGCAAGAACACACAGAAGAACTACACTAAAAGATGTTGCTGTCAAAGTGCTGCACTCAATATGTCAGCAAATTTGGAAAACTCAGCAGTGGCCACAGAACTGGAAAAGGTTGGTTTTCATTCCAATCCCAAAAAAGGACAATGCCAAAGAATGTTCAAACAACCACACAATTGTACTTATTTCACATGCTAGCAAAGTAATGCTCAAAATCCTTCAAGCTAGGCTTCAGCAGTATGTGAACTGAGAAATTCCAGATGTATAAGCTGGATTTAGAAAAGGCAGAGGAATCAGAGATCAAATTGCCAATATCCATTGGTTCACAGAAGAAGCTAGAGAATTCCAGAAAAACATCTACCTCTGCTTCATTGACTACACTAAAGCCTTTGACTGTGTTCAGTTCAGTTCAGTCACTCAGTCGTGTCTGACTCTTTGCAACCCCATGAACTGCAGCACGCCAGGCCTCCCTGTCCATCTCTAACTCCCAGAGTTCACTCAAACTCACATCCATCGAGTCAGTGATGCCATCCAGCCATCTCATCCTCTGTCATCCCCTTCTCCTCCTGCCCTCAATCCCTCCCAGCATCAGAGTTTTTTCCAATGAGTCAACTCTTTGCATGAAGTGGCCAAAGTATTGGAGTTTCAGCTTTAGCATCATTCCTTCCAAAGAACACCCAAGACTGATCTTCTTTAGAATGGACTAGTTGGATCTCCTTGCAGTTCAAGGGATTCTCAAGAGTCTTCTCCAACGCCACAGTTCAAAAGCATCAATTCTTCGGCACTCAGCTTTCTTCACAGTCCAACTTTCACATCCGTACATGACCACTGGAAAAACCATAGCCTTGACTAGACAGACCTTTGTTAGCAAAGTAATGTCTCTGCTTTTCAATATGCTATCTAGGTTTGTCATAACTTTCCTTCCAAGGAGTAAGCATCTTTTAATTTCATGGCCACAATCACCATCTGCAGTGATTTTGGAGCCCCCAAAAATAAAGTCTGACACTGTTTCCACTGTTTCACCATCTATTTCCCATGAAGTGATGGGACCAGATGCCATGATCTTCGTTTTCTGAATGTTGAGCTTTAAGTCAACTTTTTCAATCTCCTCTTTCATTTTCATCAAGAGGCTTTTTAGTTCCTCTTCATTTTCTGCCATAAGGGTAGATAACAACAAACTGTGAAAAATTCTTAAAGAGATGGGAATACCAGACCACTTTACCTGCCTCCTGTGAAACCTGTATGCAGGCCAATAAGCAGCAGTTAGAACCAGACATGGAACAACAGACTGGTTCCAAATAGGGAAAGGAGTACATCAAGGCTGTATATTGTCACCCTGCTTTTTTAACTTATATGCAGAGTACATCATGTAAAATGCCAGGCTGGATGACTCACAAGCTTGAATCAAGATTGCCAGGAGAAATATCAAAAACCTCAGATAGGCAGATGACACCACCCTTATGGCAGAAAGCAAAGAGGAACTAAAGAACCCCTTGATGAAAGTGAAAGAGGAGAGTGAAAAAGCTGGCTTAAAACTCAACCTTCAAAAAACTAAGATCATGGTATCTGGTCCCATCACTTTGTAGCAAATAGATGGGGAAACAATGGAAATAGTGAGAGACTTTATTTTCTTGGGCTCCAAAATCACTGTGGATGGTGACTGCAGCCATGAAAATAAAAGATGCTTGCTCCTTGGAAGAAAAGCTATGACAAACCTAGACAGCATATTAAAAAGCAGAGATATCATTTTGCTGACAAAGGTCTATATAGTTAAAAGCTATGGTTTTTCCAGTAGTCATGTATGGATGTGAGAGTTGGACAATAAAAAAAGCTGAGTGCTGAAGAACTGATGCCTTTGAACTGTGTTTTTGGAGAAGGCTCTTGAGAGTCCTTTAGACAGCAAGGAGATCAAACCAGTCAATCCTAAAGGACATCAGTCTTGAATGTTCATTAGAAGGACTGATGCTAAAGCTGAAGCTCCAATACTTCGGCCACCTGATACGAAAAGCTGACTCACTGGAAAAGACCCTGATGCTGGGAAAGACCAAAGGCAAGAGGAGAAGGGGATGACAGAGAATAGATGGTTGGATGCCATCACCGACTCAGTGGACATGAATTTCAGCAAACTTCAGGAGATGGTGAAGGACAGGGAAGCCTGGTGTGCTGCAGTCCATGGTTCACTAAGAGACAGGATTGAGTGACTGAACAACAATAATCAGGAAGCCAAGAGGCCAAAGTCACACCCAGATCAGGGTGCAGGATGCTGGGGAGGAAACCGGAGGGCCCAATATGGCATCCCCAGCCAAGAAAGAAAAGGAATCTGTGGGGCAAGAGTAAGCCTGGCTTCTGCCTCCTGCTGTTTCCGAAGGAGGTGTAGAGCAGATTAAGAAAAGGAAGAGCTGGAGGCCTCATCACTGTAAAGACCAGCATGGAGTACTGCAGACGTACGAGTCAAGCTCTAATTCCACTGGCTGATAAAGAGTCACTAGCTGGTGACTTGTCATTATTCTCTTCACAACTTTACTCTGTCCAAGTGACAGAACTCGTCTAAGCTGAACTTTCACTTCCATTGTAGCAGCCAAGTTTCTTTTCATGCCATGATCCTCCTGATAAATGCCAGGTTGCAGTGAGCAATCCTAGCTTGGTCACACGGTCAGCCAGGCCCTCCTGTGGCCCACACTATTTTTGCCTGGCCCTAATTGGAAGCACTGCAGCCCAGGCTTTTCAAGTTTTATACTTTCCTTTAAGTCCTGGCAATCAGTTCTGCAATTGTCTTTCCTGATATCCACCCACTGAGAAAATAAATTATATTTCTAGCAAAAAAAAAGGATGATGACTCCATCTTACCCTGGATATAAAAAAATGGCTCAAAATTGATCAAAGACCTAAATGTAAGAGCGAAAACTAATAAAACTCTTCGTCAAAAACATAGGTGTAAATCTTCATGACTTTAAATTTGGCAGTGGTTTCTAATAACATGTAAAGTACCAAAAATATATAGAGATAATTGGACTTAAACAAAAATAATAACTTTTGTTCTTCTAAGAATACTAGCAAGAAAGGGAAAAGATAGCTGACAGAATGAAAGGAAATGTTTGCAAATCACTTATCTTATAAACCACATATGGGGGTTTAGTACCCAGCAAAAAATACAAATAATCCAATTTTTAAATGGGCAAAGGACTTGAATAGACATTTCTCTAGAGAAGATATAGAAATGGACAGTAAGCACATGAAAAGATTCTCAACATCATTAGTCATTAGACAAACATAAATCAAATCCATAATAAGATACTATTTCACACCCACTAGGATAGATACAATCAAAACAATGACAATCATTTTGGCAAGGATATGGGTAAATTAGAACCAGACAACCCCTCTTCCAAAGGTCCCCAGGACCACATGGACCCTTGTGTACAGTCTTGCTGAACAGACAGGCTGCTGGAAGAACTTTTCACATCCTGCTAGAATCCTCACATAAAGCTCTGCTGCTCATGAAAATGTGGCCTTTAAAGAAGGACAGACAACTGAGAAACTTAAATCAAGGCCTGCATTTGACCAGAAATAGAGAAATATCTTTGTAGGACCTTCCCTACTTCCTTAAAGAAAGATGATCATGTGGGTGTTCAGTCGTGTCTGACCCTTCGCAATCCCATGAACTGTAGCCCACCAGGCTCCTCTGTCCAGGGGATTTTTCAGGCAAGAATACTGGAGTGGGTTGCCATTTCCTTCTTCAGGGAATCCTCCCTACCTAGGGATCCAATCCTAGTCTCCTTCATTGCTGGCAGATTTTTACCCCTGAGCCATCAGAGAAGCCCTTTAAAGAAAGGACCACATGTTAAATAGTGCAGAAATGCTATCTCCCATTGCTTGCTAAGCTAGAGCAGGGCTTAATATCTTCATGCTGCTGCTGCTACTGCTGCTAAGTCGCTTCAGTCGTGTCCGACTCTGTGTTACCCCATAGACGGCAGCTCACCAGGCTCCCCCATCCCTGGAATTCTCCAGGCAAGAACACTGGAGTGGGTTGCCATTTCCTTCTCCAATGCATGAAAGTGAAAAGTGAAAGTGAAGTCGCTCAGTCGTGCCCAACTCTTAGCGACCCCATGGACTGCAGCTGGGAGGATCTTAAACCAACTGGAGCACCTAATGTGAAGAGACTCTGTCTTCAGCTAGCATGGTGGAAGGAGAGTAGAGAAGAAATGGGGAGGACACAACCCCACTGGATGTGTGAATGCAAAAAGCCAGATTCATTATCCTCATTTTCTAGAAGAAACTAGAGGTAAGAATAACTTCTCCAAGTCACACTGCAAGCAGAGCTGGCTGAAATTCATGCCAGGTCTGCCTCGCTCCCTTGCCCTCTGCGTCTCTTCCATCTGGATGTTCCTGAGATATATCCTTTCACAACAAACTGACTTTGAACTGGAAAAAGAAAAAAACTAAAAATGAATGAATGGTCATTAGAATCAGAGAATGAGAAAATAAAAGACTCCACTTTTGATGACTGGAAGAACATTCGAGGACCCAGGAGTCCAGAAGATCCTGACTCTTTCAAGGACAAAATCCAACAATCCTTAAGACTAAGAAACTTGACTGTGCTGATTATTTCCTTTTCTTTTGTAATAAACAAGCTATCAACTGGGGTTCCTACTCCATACTCCTGTCCAGTGGGTAGAGAATTCCATACCTGCAGAAGCCTTGAGGTGAGCAGTCCGATGGCAGATAACCTTCTGTTTGCAAATGAAAATAATAACATTAACCGCATATATTTTGTACCTCTTAATAAATACATGAATATTGATTTTAAAAAAACCTAAACAATGCCTGGCTTAGAATAGTACCTGGCATACAATAAATGCTGTGCTATGTACACATCTGCTATTATTGTTTTATATAATTTCTCTATATCAACACAGCACAACGAGCAGGGGTTGTAAAATACCCATCCTATATATATTAATACATACATAACAGGATGCTGAAATGGAGTGTTTTCTGCTCAGTTTCAGATAAACATCAATTCTGAGATGAAACCCATAGTGCCAGGTACCTGCACATTCCAAAGTGGGATGCTTGACTACCTATACCGGCATTTCCAGAGGTGATGTCTCAGAGCCAATATAAGAAATTTTGAGTCAAAGAAGCTATGAAAGAGATTGTTTTTGGAGAAGCCTGCTGCAGGGTGGAATGTTTCTCCGCCCAAACACATCCCCATGGAAGAAAGAACACAGGCGCTTCCTCCCCTCCCTTCAAGCCTGGTGAGAGGAGGGCAGGCAGCCAGGACAGCTTCACAGGTGAGGGTGGGGTCACAGAAGATAAATGTCTGACTCACACTTGAGAAATCTAGAGGCAAGGTACTGAGATTATTGGGCTGAGATTATTGGAGAGTAAGCAGGAGGCATTGGTACTTTGACTAATGGAGACAGCCAAAGAATGTGAGAGTTTTCCATGGAACAGATGTGCACCCTGTGGGAAAAAGTGAGCCTGGCGCAGTTTTAAGCAAGACTCTGCCACCACAGAGAGGGAGGTTGTAGGGGAAGGGTACGATTCTGATAGGGTCAGTGTGGGGTGGACTCAATGCCTGAGAGCTATGGGGTGAATTCTGGCCCTCCTGGGAATTCAGTTCAGTTGCTCAGTCGTGTCTGACTCTTTGAGACCCCATGAATCGCAGCATGCCAGGCCTCCCTGTCCATCACCAACCCCCGGAGTTCACTGAGACTCACGTCCATCGAGTCAGTGATGCCATCCAGCCATCTCATCCTCTGTTGTCCCCTTCTCCTCCTGCCCTCAATCCCTCCCAGCATCAGACTCTTTTCCAATGGGTCAACTCTTCGCATGAGGTGGCCAAAATACTGGAGTTTCAGCTTTAGCAACATTCCTTCCAAAGAAATTCTAGGGCTGATCTCCTTCAGAATGGACTGGTTGGATCTCCTTGCAGTTCAAGGGACTCTCAAGAGTCTTCTCCAACACCACAGTTCAAAAGCATCAATCCTGGGAATTACAATGAGCTATATTGAGATCTGGTGGACAGAGTGCCTGAAAAACTATGGACAGAAGGTTCATAACATTGTACAGGAGGTGGTGATCAAAATCATCCCAAAGAAAAAGAAATGCAAGAAGGTAAAGTGGTTGTCTGAGGAGGCTTTACAAATAGCTGAAGTCGTACGAGATGCAAAAGGCAAGGGAGAAAGGCAAAGATATACTCAAGTGAATACAGAGTTCCAGAGAATAGCAAGGAGAGATAAGAAAGCCTTCTGGCTTTCTTAAGTGAACAATGCAAAGAAACAGAGGAAAACAATATAGTGGAAAGACTAGAAATCTCTTCAAGAAAATTGAAGATATCCAGGGAACATTTCATGCAAGGATAGGCATGATAAAGGACAGAAATGGTAAAGACCTAACAGAAGCAGAAGAGATTAAGAACAGGTGGCAAGAATACATAGAAGAACTAAACAAAAAAACATCTTAGTGACCTGGATAACCACTATGGTGTGGTCATTTACCTAGAGCCTGACATCCTGGAGTATGAAGTCAAGTGGGCCTTTGGAAGCATTACTATGAACAAAGTTAATGGAGGTGATGGAATTCCAACTGAGCTATTTCAAATCCTGTAAGACAATGCCATTAAAGTGCTGTACTCAGTATGTCAGCAGTGGCCACAGGACTGGAAAAGGTCAGTTTTCATTCCAATCCCAAAGAAGAGCAATGTCAAAGAATGTTCAAACTATCACACGATAGTGCTCATTTCACATGCTAGCAAGGTTGTGCTCAAAATCCTTCAAGCTAGGCTTCAGCACTATGTGAACCAAGAAATTCCAGGTGTACAAGTTGGGTTTAGAAAAAGCAGGGGAACAAGAGATCAAATTGCCAACATCTGTTGGATTATAGAGAAAGCAAGAGAATTCCAGAAAAACATCTACTTCTGCTTCATTGACTATGCTAAAGCCTTTGACTGTGCGGATCACAAAATGTAGAAAATTCTTAAAGACATGGGAATACCAGGCCACCTTACCTGTCTCCTGAGAAACCTGTATGCAGGACAAGATACAACAGTTAGAACTGGACATGGAACAATTGACTGGTTCAAAATTGGGAAAGGAATACAAGGTAGTATATTGTCACTCTGCTTATTTAACTTATATGCAGAGTATATTATGCAAAATGCTGGACTGGATGACTCACAAGCTGGAAGACTGCTGGGACAAATATCAACAACCTCAGATATGCAGATGATGTCACTCTAATAGCCGAAAGTGAAGAGGAACTAAAGGCCTCTTGATGAGGGTGAAAGAAGGGAGTGAAATAGCTGGCTTAAAACTCAACATTCAAAAAAACTAAGATCATGGCATCCAGTCCCATCACTTCATGGCAAATAGAAGGAGAAAAAGTGGAAACAGTGACAGACTTTATTTTCTTGGGCTCCAAAATCACTGCAGATGGTAACTGTAACCATGAAATTTAAAGGTGCTTGGTCCTTGGAAGGAAAGGTATGACGAACCTAGACAGTGTATTAAAAACCAGAGACATCACTTTGCCAACAAAGGTCCATATAGTCAAAGCTATGATTTTCTCCAGTAGTCATGTATGGATGTGAGAGTAGAACCATGAAGAAGGCTGAACACTGAAGAATTGATGCTTTTGAGTTGTGCTGCTGGAGAAGACTTTTGAGAGTTGCTTGGACTGCAAAGAGTTCAAATCAATCAATCCTAAAGAAAATCACCCCTGAATATTCATTGGAAGGACTGATGCTGAAGCTAAAGCCCCGACACTTTGGCCATCTGATGTGTTGAGCCAACTCATTGGAAAAGACCCTGATGCTGGGCAACACTGAAGGTAAAAAGAAAAAGGGCAGCAGAGGATGAGATGATTAGACAGCATCACTGACTCAACAGACATGAGTTTGAGTGAAGAGACAGGAGATAGTGAAGGACAGGGAAGCCTGGCTTGCTGCAGTCCATGGGGTTGCAAAGAGTAGGACATGACCTAGCAATTGAACAGCAACAGTATGTCCAGCTGGAGCCCTAGAGAAAACCATAAAAGTCCCTGGAGAGAAAGAAGCAGCTATAAATATCCACTTAAGCCAGACAACACCTTCAACCTAAGACAGTAACTCTTTCCCCTTGAAATCCCCACTCCTTCTGGACCTAACCCATAAAGAATGAGGAATATGAACTGGAACTGAAGAGTAAAAGAGTAAAATCAGGGAGTGGGAGGAAAAAAGCAGAAGCCCACTACTCTGCTCCCTCCCTGCAGGCAGCCATCAGAAACCCACCTGAGCTGGGCAAGGGCAGGAATGATCAGTTGCATGACACTTAGAATTTAACTACTACATTGGGCCAGACATTTAAATCAGTGAAATTAAAGATTTTACTTTCTAAGAGTGAGTGATAAACCCAGGGGATGGAAACGAAATAGTTCATACAATGTTTTAAAAAAGATAATGATGACAAAGAATAATCTTGATTGTTTTTGCTTTTTTATATACTACTGCTGCTGCTGCTGCTAAGTCGCTTCAGTCGTGTCTGACTCCGTGTGATCCCATAGATGGCAGCCCACCAGTCTCCGCCAACCCTGGGATTATCCCAGCAAGAGTACTGGAGTGGGTTGCCATTTCCTTCTCCAAGGCATGAAAGTGAAAAGTGAAAGTGAGGTCACTCAGTCGTGTCTGACTCTCAGCGACCCCATGGACCGCAGCCTACCAGGCTCCTTCACCCATGGGATTTTCCAGGCAAGAGTACTGGAGTGGGGTGCCATTGTCTTCTCTGTTTTTATATACTGAGTCCCACCTAATCCAAGTAATGCCACTCATATGAATAGCCCTGCTTACAATTCAGAAAGCTGAGTTGAGGTGGGGTCCAGGTGGAGGGGATGACCTAAACATGAGAAACGCACAAATGATAGTTGAAGTATCTTCTAGATTATAAGGAGGGGGGTGGGTATGAGATTCAAATAGAACAAGGTGAAATCTGTATAACATGTTATAGCTACTGCTCTGCTGCCGCCTTGCTTTTTGAAAGTGGGAAGAGGAGAGTGAATGTGCCATCACAGAATACACGTGGAACACCGGGGAGGATGTGAATGTCTCACTGGTGGAAATGATTTGCGATTAAAGTATATGCTTTTAGTGTTAAAGCCCAGGGGAACTGGGTTTATTCATTCATTCACACATTCATTGGGCATCAACTGTTCCTCGGGCAAGGTTTCTCTTGCCCTGTGTTTATGTCTACTTAGAAGTGTGCACTGATTAGAAAAAGCCTCCTCACAGGAAGATGGGAAAGGCATGGGCTCCTCAGCCACAAAGGGTCCAAAGGTAAAGCTGGGCTCAGTAGTCAAAGTATGCATGTGGAGTTTACACATGTTCTATAAAAATGGTATGTTTGGAGCAGAAAATACACTTGATGTGGGCACCCAATCTATTGATTTGAAAAAAGTGAAAGTCTTAGTTGTTCAGATATGTCCGACTCTGTGACCCCATGGAGTGTAGTCCACCTAGCTCCTCTGTCCATGGAATTCTCCAGATAAGAATACTAGAGTGGGTAGCCATTCCCTTCTCCAGGGAATCTTCCTGATCTAGGAATCAAACCCCAGTCTCTTGCACTGCAGGTAGATCCTTTATTGTCAGGGAAGCCCCTTCTATTGATCTTTGCTCTGCCAAATGTCAATGTGTCCTTAGTAAACTTGAGAAGCATGACTCAAACCTTCAGGTGTTGTCTCACATGGCAATTACTTTCAGCACAAGATTTTACAATCCAGCCTGTGCATGTTTCTAGATTGTAGCTGTTATCGGCCTCAGCCCAAACCACAGGTTAACTGGCTTTGTCTTATTACAAGCATAATTAGAATTAAAGGTTTAGAAGGAGAGATAAGATAGAGCTAATCTTCTCTACATACATAAAAGAAAACACACACATGTACACATGCTCATTTTCCTGTTCATTTTCTTTTGCACCCTCATTAGAGTGGCTCTTCCATGGTATTCAGATCTAACCTCAGAAAGCAGTGTACGAAGGGTTTTCCTGAAATCTTCTAAACCTAGGGGGCAGTGGTGGAAACCATTTCGTCTCACACCATGCTGGCCACCCCAGGGCTGGGAGACAGTAGATGGTGGGGGCACGGTCCTGGCACTTGAGCTGCTATTGTCCCCCAGCCAGGGAGTGCAGTGTGTCCTCCTCCTTTGTGGAGGGACAGGGACTCCTGCGGAGCTTCCTCTGCCCTGAAGGAAGGAACTAGTGCCTTGGCACACCCCTCCCAAAAGGCTCAGTGCCCTGCTCTGGCTCAAATAAACGGAGAATGAAAAGACCTTTTCACGGCTTGAGATCCTTCAGACAGGAAGTGAGCCTTCACACCCGCTTCTGATGAGCTCCATAAGCGTGGTTCCCTCTCAGCTGAGTAACAGAGAGAGACTTCAGGAAAACCTTGGCAGAAAGTTGCTCTCCAATAGGCCAAGGGTCTGAAGGAAGGGAGGGGCCCCAAGAAAGCCCATTGTGCACCACCCTCCCTTTTTTTTTTCCTTTTCTGGCTATTTGGTTGCAGCTCAGATCATCACGGATGACTGAAAGAGAGATGTTTTACTAGTTTTCTAAAACCCAAATAAATGAGGCTTAATTCGAGATGTGCTGTGTTTGTCACTCAGTCATGTCCGACTCTTTGCGACCCTGTGGACTGTAGCCCACCAGGCTTCTCTGTCCATGGAAGTCTCCAGGTAAGAATACTGGAGTGGATTGCCATTTCCTTCTCCAGGGGATCTTCCTGACCCAGGGATCGAACCCAGGTCTCCTGCATTACAGGCGGATTCTTCACCATCTGAGCCACCAGGGAAACCCTTTTAATTTGAGATAATCTGAGGTATTATTAACTATGGGTTGAAAATCAACCCCAGTTTGTTATCTAAGATGAAGCTGCCTGAATAGGGCTGGTCTTAGAAACTCTGATTCACTACTTCAGCTGAACTCAAAATCTTATTTCCTCAATGATAGCAGTGCTTTCATCCAGAAAACACCTTTTAAAGATTATTCATGGGACTTCCCTGGTGGTCCAGTGGCTGGGACTCCGGGCTCCCAATGTGGGAAGTGGAAGTTGGAGGGGGCACCCCCCTGGGTTTGATCCCTGGTTGAGGAACTAGATCCCACATGCCACAACTAAAGACCCTGTGTGCCACAACTGAGACCCGGAGTGGCCAAATGGATAAAAATGGATAGGTAAATATTTTTAAAAAGAATATTCACCATTTAAAATTACTATATAAGTGTATTTTATCATCCTTTCTATACTCAGCACCAGATTTGCATTTTTAAATTTGATGTAACAAAAGCTTAAATGTAATTTTTATTAGAAGATTTTGCATTTTTCATTACTTTTATATTTCATCTAACCTGACATTATGACTGATTCTTATGTCACTGTATTAGTATTGTGAATAATCATGTGAAATGTGTAAGATAGAGAACTATATTTGTGAATATAATTTTATGGCTGTTTTCATTCAGTAGAAAGCTTTCCATGAGTATGGAAACTTAGGAAAATTGCTTTTTACTGTATAATCTGGCAGTCATCATAGATTAGTTTATTTTTCTGTGAATCAAACAAATTCAAGGGCTTCTCTGGTGGCTCAGTGGTAAAGAATCCACCTGCCAATGCAGGTTCAATCCCTGATCTGGGAAGATCCCACATGCCATGGAGCAACTAAGCCTGTGAGTCACAACTACTAAGGCCACACATCACAAGTACCGAAGCCCGCTTGCCCAGAGCCTGTGCTCCACAAGAAGAGAAACCACTGCAATGAGAACCCCGTGCATCACAACTGAAGTGTAGCCCTCGCTCGCCACAACTGATGGAGGCCCAAGAGCAGCAAGAAAGACCCAGCACAACCATAAATAAATCTTTTTAAAAAACGTATTCAATAAAGCACAATATTTTAAAAAAGAAAAATAAAAAAGAATATTCACTCTCCACTGAAAGTACAGTGTATTAAAAAGCAGAGACATTACTTTGCTGACAAAGGTCCATCTAGTCAGAGCTATGGTTTTTCCAGTGGTCATGTATGGATGTGAGAGTTGGATTACAAAGAAAGCTGAGCACCAAAGAATTGATGCTTTTGAACTGTGGTGTTGGAGAAGACTCTTGAGAGTCCCTTGGACTGCAAGGAGATCCAACAAGTCAATCCTAAAGGAAATCAGTCCTGAATATTCATTGGAAGGACTGATGCTGAAGCTCCAATACTTTGGCCACCAAATGTGAAGAGCCAACTCATTAGAAAAGAACCTGATATTGGGAAAGATTGAAGCCAAGAGGAGAAGGGGATGACAGAGGATGAGATGGTTTGATGGCATCACCGATTCAATAGACATGAGTGAGCAAACTCCGGCAGATGGTGAAGGACAGGGAAGCCTGGCATGCTGCAGTCCATGAGGTCACACAGAGTCGGACATGACTGAGTGACTGAACAACAATGGTTGGAAGCACAAGGCAAACATAAGTTCAGCTGCTTTCATTCTGCCTCTAAACCTCTTCTTCCTGTACCTCAGTTTACTACAGAACCTTCCTTCCTGAAAGCAGGCATGTAACCATTCAGAAAAAATACATTCATCTTTAGAAAACCACATATAGGATGAAAACAATAAGAATGAGTCATTTTTTGTGACTTTGGAGTTACAATCTGACCAGTAGCAAAAAACATTACAAAAGTAGCTGAACTGATTTTGAAGGAGATAGGCTGTTCCACATAATTATGCCTCCAGCTCTAGACGCCAGGGTGTCTTCCTAGATATCTTTTTTCTTGCCTTGTCTAATAATAATAACATATTATCAAATGCTTGTGGTAGGTGGCGTTCTAAGTGATTTATGCATAATAAATGCACTTAATCCCCTTGGCAACTCAATGGGGCAGATGAGTAAACAGAAGCACAGAAAGGTTTAGTAGCTACCCCAAGGTCACACAGCTAACAAGCAGCAGAACTTGGATTTGAACCTGAGTTGATGTGACTCCAGAATGTATGCGTTTAACCAAATTACCACACTATCTAAAGGGAACTGGCCATACTTCCTGTCCCTCATGGGCAGTCTGTAAACATTTCACAGAAGGAATATCATCCATTAAGTTACATCTACAAGCTAAGTCGTTTTTAATGGTGATTCAGGGGAAGGGGAGAAACCATTTCGCATACTGACTGACCTAATAACCTTGATATGTATCCAGAATTAAAAAAAAAAAAAACTCCACCTCCAGTTTCCCTCAAATTAATCATAGATAAATCCATACTTGTATCATTCACAGACACCAGGAAATTCAACTAGAGAGTCTGACTCAAAGTATATTAGAAATCCATTTTATGAAATGCTCTGCTGGTTTGAAATCTAACTTACATAATTATAGAATGACAGAGCTTAAAAGGGCCTTGGAGTTTATAGAATTTAATCTCCTTAAGGGGGGCTGTCCCAGAAAGATAAACGAGTTGCTCCAAGTCCTACAGCCATTTAGTGGAAGGACTGTCAACAGTACAAGCTCATTTTGGGTCCAGTGTCTTTTTCCACTTTACCACACTGCTTGCCTCACCCCATGGGACATTTTTATATAAAAATGGCATGTTCTCATTACGTGGGGCTAAAGACACTTTCCTACGCTCTGTACAGATAAGGTTAACACAATTATATTCCACCAGTTGAATTTTGTAAATACTTGATCTGCTTAAAATATGAGCTAGGTGGTGCTTACCTTCTTCATTTAGAGAAGCCAACAAGTAAATACAAAATGCTAGGAAATGTGCTAAGTAGAAAATGTATATTACTTTTTATTTTCTATTATTCCATTATATTTAATCATCAATCTTTTGTACTTGGTGGAAAACATTGCTTGTATCTCTGAAAACCAAGAAATGTTTTAAGTTATGTGAAAGAGAAAATGTCTCTTTCCAAAATGTTGGATCCCTTATTTGCTCTCTGGTTCACAACCTCAGGACCTCCATGGCCCTCCTCTCTCTCATCTCTCTCTGCCAGTCCATCTGAACACATTCGTTTGTTCGTTCTTTCCAAATCACAGATTTCATCTTGTCATCTGTATTTCAGAAACCTTCAACAAATATCCACTGTCTTCAGGGTAAAACCCAAACTTTAAGAACCCTGCACAAGCAGTACTAGGTATCTTTCAAGTCCATCTGCCTTTGTGTACAATATAAAATGTCCTCTCTAACCAAATTAGTAAGTCTCCAGTTCCCCCAAACACACCTAGTGCTTACCTATCTCTGTACCTTAGCCTTGCCAGGATACAACCTCATCTATCTGTGCCAATTCCAATTCATACCACGAGGCCCAGCCTGGAGACCTCCCTGACAACCCAAGCTTCCTGAATTCCTTCTCTGAAAGCATTTATTCCTTATAGCACTGATTTCCCTTCCTGTCTTACTTTCATTTTTCCATGTGTGTTTCTCTTGCCTTCCCATCCAGTTTATAAGTTCCTGTAGAGCCGGATGGATACCTTTAAGACTAAAAAAAAATTTCCTCTGCATTAAAGAAAGAAGACACATCAAAAAGTTCTATATAAAGTTCTACATAAAGAACTTCAGCTGATTATTTGTTTTTCCATTTTCTCCCTCCTCTCCCAATATTCTCCTTGAAGTCCTGGAAGGTAGAACATTGGGATGATTTTACACACTTATTTTTAAAACTGAAAAGCTTATAGAATATATCTTTAGGTAGAGCCTTTGACCTATAATTTGTGATTAAATTCAAAGATCACCTGTTAGAGTATTTATTAATAATAGGTTAAGTGAATTAAGAAAATTGGAACATATTTACCTGGCAGGGGAGATACCAGGATCAAGAAAATAGGAATAGATAAGCTTAATCTTGTTTTATTTTAAAAATCTAACCAAATTTGTCCCAACATTGGTGGCTAAAGGGGAACAAGAGTATAAATGGAAGTTCACAAACTGTGGGCTTCCCTCATAGCTCAGTTGGTAAAGAATCTGCCTGCAAAGCAGGAGACCCCTGTGATTCCTGGGTCGGGAAGATCTGCTGGAGAAGGGATAGGCTACCCACTCCAGTATGAGCTTCCCTTGTGGCTCAGCTAGTAAAGAATCTGCCTGCAATGCAGGAGACCTGGGTTCAATCCCTGGTTTGGGAAGATCCCCTGGAGGAGGGAAAGGCTACTCACTCTAGTATCCTGGCCTGGAGAATTCCATGGACTATATACTCCATGGGGTCACAAAGAGTCAGACACGACTGAGTGACTTTCACTTCACATACCTTTCAGTTCAGTTCAGTAGCTCAGTTGTGTCTGACTCTTTGCGATCGCATGAATCGCAGCACGCCAGGCCTCCCTGTCCATCACCAACTCCCGGAGTTCACTGACTCATGTCCATCGAGTCGGTGATGCCATCCAGCCATCTCATCCTCTGTCATCCCCTTCTCCTCCTGCCACCAATCCCTCCAAGCATCAGGGTCTTTTCCAATAAGTCAACTCTTTGCATGAGGTGACCAAAGTATTGGAGTTTCAGCTTTAGCATCAGTCCTTCTAATGAACACCCAGGACTGATCTCCTTTAGGATGGACTGGTTGGACCTCCTTGCAGTGCAAGGGACTCTCAAGAGTCTTCTCCAACACCACAGTTCAAAAGCATCAGTTCTTTGGCACTCAGCTTTCTTCACATGTTTAAATATTTCAAAGTTTAAAAGAAGCTAACTATTAAAGCATGTTCTTATTTGTCTTTAAAAATACACCTTCAAAATGCTGTCAAACCCAGGTTTGCCTCCTCCTCTTCCTCCTGTCTCCATTCTGCATTGCGAGTGGGCTCCCAGGTCTGCAAGTGGGTATTTCAGCTTGTTTCTCCATCCTCTGAACACACTTCCTGCCACCTCTCAGGCCTGGGGTTGCACACCCTGGTAGCAGGGCTTGTCCTCCCCACTCTAGGGGTCTAGGGGAGAATCTATTCTTTTTCACTTCTTAACATAAATTCATTCAGGATTTTTAGCTGCCTTCAAAATACCAAACAAAAAGTACAACCTTTAAAAATAAGTTAAATTAAGTTTCATCTTCTTAAAAGTAAAAGCACTTAAAAAAAAGATACATATAGTACAATTATAAAAATTCACAAGTCACTACACACGTAACTATTGCTAGGAACATATCAGTATGTGAACAGCAGGAAGATTAACATTAAAAACACACTGGCAAAAGTGTCCCAGTCACAACTGACAATATCTAACATACAGCTTAAAAAATGACCACAGATACATTACTCAACGAGCAACAAGACACAGCTTCCTTTGTTTCATTGATGTTTGTTTTTTTTCCAATCCTTCTCCAACTACAACTTATCTTCTGAGTCATAGTGTAGTTTGGCAAATGTAACCATAGTCTCCATCTTTTCTAAGTAAGTGGTGTTCTTTTTATAAAGATAAAATCATAAGCAAACTTCCCAAGAATTAGACCTTCAGTGAATAAGTAAATACATGCTTGTCTCAGTTTATGTGGGACAAACCTTTCATGGTTAGTGCAGAAGATGATAACTGACCAAAACATGTTTTGAAATTACATGTCCAGAAATTATGTTATGTACCACAGAAGAAAAATACAGTCAAGAAAGAAGCCTCAGTCTTATTCTGACAATGTTTAGTATTCATAGTAAATCAAGAATCCAAAAGAGGGATGGCAAAACAGATTGTCTAAATCAGCTATTATCATTACTGGAACACAGAATACTACCAACATTCTCTTCATTTTCTCTCTCCCCTCCCTCATTCCTCTCTTTCCTGTTTTTCTGTTCTGTTTTATTCAGTTCTGCTGTATCCATCACCTGTGTCTCCCTTTCTTCTCTTGTGATAAGTCACCCTTATTAGAAATGTATTCCCCTTCCTGCTCGCTCTCTCTTCTATAATTGACTTTCTTAATATTATGAATATACACTTTTAAAGATTAAAATTTTGCCAGTGTCATATAAGCCTAATAAATCGATGGTTTTCATTTTTTATATTCCCTTACTTTTTAGAGATAAAGCACAGACAACAAATATGATATGCTGATAGTTAGCTGTCATGTCTCCTTAGACTCCTCTTGACCATGAGTTACTTTAACTGGTTTTGATGATTGACAGTTTTGAGGAGTAAGGCTCAGATCTTTTGTAGAATGAGCCTTTCTTGAAATTTGGTGTTTTTCTTATGATTAGACAGGGATTATAGGTTTTGGTGAAGAAGAATACAGGGGTCAGTGCTATTTTCATCATATTATATCAAGTGTACATACTATCAATATGACTTGGTTATTGATGTTGACTTTGGTAAAGTTTGTCAAATTTCTCCACTGTGAAATTACTCTTTCATCCCCTTCCCATGGTATACTCTTTGTAAGGAAGTCACTGTGTGGAGTGGGGGTGGTATGCTTCCCCTCCTTAAAGATGCAATATCTTCATAAATTTTGTAATTTTTTTTTTTTTGCATAGGAGCTTTGTCTCGTCTCCTCCATTTATTTATTCATTCACTCACTTATTTGTTTCAATACAGATGCAATAATATTTGTTTTATACTTTGAGTTATAATACAATGCTGCTTTCTTTATTTTTTTGCTCAAATTTTTCCCGTTTTGGCTGTTGGGAACTATTTCAGTTAGCATTTAGGATCTTTTAACATACCTCTTTTAGTGTGTGTGTGTGGCACATTTTTACTTTCTGGCACTGTAAGACATTCCAGGTCCATCTTGTATACTTTGTGCGTCGGTCCTAAAATCAGCCACTTTTTCAAGAAGTCCTGGTTTGTTTTACTGGAGAAAGTATCAGAAACAAGATCTGGGTTCTAGGTGTACTTGTTGCTATGGAGATGTCATTGCTTCTAGGCCCGCTCAGCTGACTGAGTAAATCTGTGTGTGTACTACCTGGTGTATATACAAACATGTCTAACTATTTCCATATGTAACCATCTGTACCTAAATATGAGTTCATATTAATGTTGAAATCAGCTTTTAATCCAGATGTAAGGTGGGAAAGTAGGGAAGGTATAGAGGGAACAAGACTGCCCAGAAGTTGGTAATTGGTGAATGGTGTGGTGGTCCATTATGCTTTTCTCCCTACTTTTGTATATGTTTTTAAATATTAATGATAAAAATTAAAAAAAAATAAAAACCATTAGAGAACGTAGTCTTGGCCTCTCTCCAAGCCCATTTACTCTTCTTTTATACAAGATTCTAAAGAGCATGGTTAGCTAATTTCCAAACATGTAACTAATTGCAACACTGTAAGTACTTTAAAAGATTTTTTTTTTAAAGTACACAGTGACAAAAGAAATGACAGGTAATAAGAAGAAAACTTCTAGAAAAAGCCATTAAGAATAATATAGGAATGATAATTTGCTGCAATAGCAGACAGGATGATACACTTCAATAGGCTACCAGAACATTATTATATTTCCATAAAAAGCTGTTATCCATAATAACCATGCTTTATCAAGAAAAAAAAGCTAAATAACTTCAGCATGTTCTGCTTAAAAAAGAAAAAATGAATGAACATTTTCAGATGGTTTTTACTCAAAACAATAAAAAAAAAAAAAGAATTTCTAACTGACAAGGATAAACACTAAGTGGTGTATAAAACTCAGCTGTCTACAGCAACTCACTTCCCAAAGGTCCAGACAGCCAAGTACCACAATTTAGGCATAGACTTCCAGTTTCCAAAATATCTAAGTAACATATTTCCACATTTAGTATTCATGACAGTCTCAAGTTTACCTTAAAAATAAAAAACATAATTCAACAAAATAAATTCCTACTCTGATAACTCTTTGAAGGAAAAATACTTTTTCAAATTCCACTTCTGATTAAAGATATAAAGCAGATATCTTATGTTTGCAAAGTTTTTCAATGAATACTGTGACCTTTTTCTCTCCCCGCAAAAGAGAAGCTAAACTCATACTGATATGCCTTGTGTTCAGAGAGTAAGTATCTTTTGCTTAAAAATATCCTGAATAAGTGAACACTTTATTGGTCAGCCCATCTTGTTGAAAGAAATGTTTTGACAGTTACTATTAAACCAGACCAAAAAATAAATAAATAAATAAACCAGACCAAAAATAAGAGATAGAGCGTGAAAGACTCTCTCTCTCTTTTTTGGTCTAGTTATTATCTATCTTTGTTTATTCTATCCTTTTTGTCTATGGTATGCAAATAGAGGATTCTTTTCTGAGTGTCTGGCATAAAAAGCACCTAGTAGAGCTAAAACACGCTTTAGGAAGGGAAGAGGCTACTGTTTACTTCTGACTCACACCTCACTTGTCACCTGCTTATTAGTGCTGTCGTCTCCTTGGGAGAGTAATTTGCTTCAAGAGATTGTGTCAAGCACTCATTTAAGAGGACTCTTCCTGGGGTAGGATGTCCTAGAAATTAATCCCCAAGTACTTTTCACCTATCTAGTAAAGAAAGGTTTCTGTGCTCATTTGAATAATATACAGAGAAGATTAAAAATACAGATGATCCTGTGGAAATATGAACAGTGAATCCAGGTCCACATTACCTATCAGCAGGCCAGGCAGGTACTCTGAAATGCTTTCAGGGAAGATCCACTCATTGGTATACATGTGTTCCCTCTGTTTTCATAGCTCATTCATAGTTCTGCCATTCCTGATACTAGGATACTGCCTATAAGGTCAAGATTTGTCTGCTTTTTGCTTACAGGATTTACCAGAAACATTCTGGAAGGAGAGAGCAAGTTTCCTGTTCAACCCTGCTCACTGAAAGCCAACATAACCTTTGGACCTAAGAGATATCCTCAAAAAGCTTAGATCAACTAACTTCTGCCTAAAGACTAGAAATCACAGGATGCATTTTCCTTCCACTTCCTCATGCCCATGTCCCCTCCTCCAGCCCCAACCATGCCAAGCAGAGAGTAGCCTCCCATCATGAAGAAAACCACAAGGGTAGGGCCAAAATACTGCAAGAACAACACATATTTGGGTCATTTCCATCTGACTGTGTTCAACAAAGTAATACATTGAAACTATAGTGCAGGAAACTCAAGTTCAAGAATTCCAGGACTCTTTATTAAGCCCAGACTCCAAGCCCACATTACTTGGAGTCTGGGCACAAATAACCCTTGCTTTTCCTTATTTGCCAAGCAGAGATAATGATACCAACTCAGGTGCTCGTGTATGAGCTAATTAATGATTACACTGGGTTAACTATAAAGAGGCTTCCTGGTACAGGCAGGTAGTATGTCCCTTTATGAGTGACACATGGTAATTATACCCTGTGAGAGCCCCGCAGAACCACGTCAATCACTGAGGAAGGCGATCTTAGTAGTCCCACCCTGTTTCTTTATGACTACATACTTGTTTCTTGGTTTTCTATTTGAGATTCATCCTTTTCATGGTGTAGAATTATTTTATTAATATTTCTTGTTTAACTTCTTACCTATGGCCAGCTTTCAGTCACTTGGGAGCTTTGTGTTCACCAGGCTTCAGTTGAACAGACTGGATAAGAATGACTATACTAACACCTTGGGGACAAAGGGAAGCTCCCTGTCCCTGAGGAGACTTCAGACATGGCCTGGAAGCTGGAGTGCTGCACACGCACACACTCACACACACACACACACACCCCACGGCCCTCCCATCCCCAGCAGCACATGTGACAGCTTACTATCTCTATATGGGTAGACTCCATGGGCCTCCATGGGGTAGAGTTGCCAAAGCTGTTTGTTACAAAACTGGATCCTGATCAAAAATATTGACTTTCTGTTATGTAAGATAGCTGCAAGGAAAGATTCCCCCCCCCCCCTTTTAATGCCATTAATTGGGGCAGAGGATGGGAAGGTTGTGACACAAAGGAACAAAAGAGGTTTCAGATCTGACTGCCTAGGAAACACTGTAGGGACAATCTCAACAGTTACAGAACAGTAGAAAAGAGAAGCAGTGTCCTGTACTTACAGTGTCAAATTGAAATTAGTAAGTCATAACAAGACCCTACTGTATAGCACAGGGAACTCTACTCAATGCTCTATGCTGACCTAATGAGAAGGAAATGCAAGAAAGAGTGGATATATGTATACGTATTGCTGTTTCACTTTGCTGAATGGTAGAAACTAATACAACACTGTAAAGCAACTATATTAAAATTTTTTTAAAGAAATTAATAAATCAAATAAAGAAGACTGAACAAAGTGCTCAATATCTACTGTTAGGGAGACATTAAAAAAGTAAATGGCTAAGGAAGTTAACTTGAAAATAAAAGGTACAGTGAAACATTTAGTCATTCATTCAACAGACATTTATTGAGTACCTAGTGTGTGCCAGACATTGTCTCAGGAAGGTGGTCAGAAGAGCAAACAATAGGCAAAGGGCTCTGCCTCACAGAGTTTATACTGTAGGGGAGAAAGATAGAAAATAACAAGTAAACAAATAGGCAAAAAATATATAGCAGTATGTATTATGCAGATAAGTCATCAAAGTTGAGGTGCCGATGACTGGCCCTTCTGCAGAGGTGACACTTGAGCTGTGAAGGACAAGAAGGCATCAGTCCTGTGGAGCCTGGGGGCAGTGAGTTTCAGGCCAGGCAAACAGGTAGGGTCCAGTTCTCAAGACAGAAAAGACCTCAGCACAAGTACCTCCTCAGTGTGGCTGAGGTAGAGCAAGCAGGGTTGTGGGGGAGGGCGGGGAGTCTGAGCTGAGCAGGGGTAGGGACCAGTTCATGAAAGACCTGTAAACCTGTATAAAGAACTGAATTTTCTTGGAAGAAAAATATTTGCAAACAAAGCAACCGACAAGGGATCAATCTCCAAAATACACCAACAGCTCATGTAGCTCTATGCCAAAAAAATAAACAACCCAATCAAAAAAATGGATAGAAGACCTAAGTAGACATTCATTCAAAGAAGGCATTCAGATGGTCTAAAAGCACATGAAAATGCTCAACACCACTAATTATCAGGGAAACAAATCAAAATTAGTGTGTTGTCACCTCACGCCAATCAGAATGACCATCATTAAGCAGTCCACAAACAACAAATGCTGTCGAGAATGTGGAGAAAGGGGAAACCCCCTACACTGTTGGTTGGGAGTGTAAATCGACCCAACCACTAGAGAGAACAGAATGGAGGTTCCTTAAAAACCTAAAATCAGAACTACCATATGATCCAGCAATCCCCATGGCTGGGCATATATCCGGAGAAAACCATAATCCAAAATGATACATGCAGTCCAATGTTCATTGCAGCACTATTTGGAATAGCCAAGACATGGGAACAACCTAAATGTCCATCAATAGAGGAATGGATAAAGATGTGATGCATATATACAATGGAATACTAATTTAAAAAGCCATAAAAAAGATACAATGCCATTTGCATCAAAACAGATGGACCTACAGATTATCACAGTAAGTAAAGTAGTCAGACAAACATCGTATAATAACACTCGTACGTGGACTCTAATTTTTAAAAATGATATAAGTGAACTTAGTTACGAAACAGAAACAGACTTACAGATATTGAAAATTTATGGTTACCAAAGGGGAAACATGGGGAGGGATAAATCAGGAACTTGGGATGAACACATGCACACTACTATATATAAGATAAATAACTATTAAGGACCTACTGTATAGCACAGGGAAACTTACTCAGCATTCTGTGATAACCCATATGAGAAAATTATCTGGAAAAGAATACATATATGTGTGTGTGTGTGTGTATATATATATAAAACTGAACAACCATACTCCAATAAAATTTATTATAAAAAGACCTGAGTTTTGTCTGTGTGATAGGAAGCCATTAGAGAGTTACAAGCAGAGAAGTACAATAGTAGGATGTGATTTATGCCTTGACAATATGACACTGCTGCTCTGTGCAGAAAGAATAGTGGGGGTAAGAGTACAAAAGAAGGGGGCAGAGAGACCAGTAAGGAGACAACTGCAGTGTGGCACTTATGCCCTTAGATAGCCCTGGGATAACCACTTGCTCACTGTTGGGAAGACCACTGACAACTGCTCATTTTGTGTGCGTCACTTCACATATCACATCTACATGTCTGCCGGAACGTATAAGAGATCCTACTTTCTGGAAAATCATAGATCACACTGAAAAACAACGGAGCCACAGCCAAACAGTACTCTGTGCACATCTGGACTATAGATTTATGATGTTTTACTCATTCTGGCCCTTTTGACACCCTCGGTTTTCTGTTGACTTCCTACCATGCTTTCATCAGTGATTATGCCAAAACCACATAGTTCTCAATCATCTCAATTCTCCCTAGACCCATTTTTTGGGGGGAGGGGGTGGTGGGTGGGTGGGTAGTGACTTTCTTTCTCCACAAAGAAAAGTGAAACTCCTCAGCAGGAATTCCTTCTTGTGTTAGTTTCACATTCTGATAGCCTGTGCCTAGTCTGTGTCTCCCTTCATCTCCGAAACTACGGTCCACTAGTGCTCAAGATCTGCCTCACGATAAGTTTTCACCTCCCCAAAGAGTCCCTCGTTCTGGAGCACTTCTACTCTAGTCCCCTCTCCTTTCTCTTTTCAGCTTCTACAACTGCCTTGGCCTATCTTAGCAAGCAAACTTTCCCTCTGGGCCGCTACCCCACTGACAGTCTCTCTTTAATCTTCCCCATCCATTCATTGCTGTCTTCAACCTGTAAATAAACCTCAAGGTCCTTTCCTAGCTGCCAGTGCCCATTCCCCTCCACTCCCATAATCTTCAAGAACTCTATGAATTCAGCCCTATCCTTCTTTTTGACAAATCCACTATCCTCTTCAACTTATTTATTGAATTCCCTATCTCAATTTTACTTTCTATTCTGTGAATGATAATATTTCTCCTTATTAAGTTTAATGATTCATTCTCTCATCATTTATTTGACTTTATAGATGACTCCTAGTTATGGATGATTCTGTCTTATCCCATCACTGGCATTCTTTCTTCAAACTTTTACTACTGGTCCACAATCCCTTATGCAAAGCCCACTGGGGCCAGAAGTATTTAAAAAGTAAGAATCTTCAGATTTTGGAAAGGTAATATGTGCGTGTACCATAATGGATTAATACTTCTGCAGCAAATATGTATGATAATTCACTTTAAATGGGATGCTGCTGTTAACTTGCTAAGTTATGTCTGACTCTTTGCGACCCCACGGACTGTAGTCCACCAGTCTCCTCTGTCCATGGAATTCTCCAGGCAAGAATACTGGAGTGGGTTGCCATTTCCTTCCTCAGGGAATCTTCCTGACCCAGGGATTGAACCCAAGTCTCCTGCTTGGCAGGCAGATTCTTTACCACTGAGCTACTAGAGAAGCTGTAAATGGGATAATTAAAAATAATAAACTGCCTCATAAGAGTTTAGCTTTGATTTTTCTGCCAAGTGAATTTTGATGTCAATTCACTAAAAAAAAAAAAAAAAAAAAAGAGAGAGAGAGAAGTGAGAAAGCAAAGTAAAACAACTGAAAATTTTCCATTCTCTGATGGTAGTCCAAACCTATTTCTCCATACTGTTTTATGATTCTGAAACTTTCTACCTGGTTTTCAAGTTACTACTTCAAAGATAACATTTTCTAAAAAACAAATCATTTTTCCTTGCAAGCCGTCTTCCTTTCTAAAGAATTTCATTTGTCACCAAGGAATACCATTTTTCTAACCTCCAAAACTAAAAACCTTAAAAACTTTCATTCCACCCACTTTTTCTCCTACATGCAACCCATCATCAGATCTCTTGACTTCACCCATTCAACAGCCTCTAAGTTAATACAAGCCCATACTGGTTTTAAAGCCTCCTGGGCGGTTTCTGAGATTTCAGTCCCCATTTGTGTTCAGTTTTTTACTTCCCTCAACCCTGCCATTCTATCACACCAGGAATATCAATGCCTCTACTTCTGAAATATTACATTCATCATGAATGCTTCTTTGCTCAAGACTTTACAACAATTTCTCTGTATTTAAAAATTGGATACCACCACATACTTATTCCTGAAAAAAAATTCTACTTCCTAAGTTTTCTTTCTGTACCATTCTCTAACCAAATACATTCTACTTTGCTTAATTTATCATCTCATATGTTCAACTATCACCTTGATTCTAAGGCCTTTCCTAATTGTAAGACAGGACAACACTGCGTCAAACGTAATTGATATATTGGATCTTATTTTTTAATCTTAAATAAAATCAGTTTGTCATTTCTTTTAGGCTGGTTTTAGGGTAAGTTGTTGGTAATTTGTGGGACTGAATTAGTCAGTGTATTTCCAACAATTCCCTTTTCATTCCCTTCCATTTTCATTGAAAGGAGAAACTCCCAAGGTACCTCATTAACAAGCATGAAATGAATAAATAAATAGCACTTGTACCAAACATAAGGAACAAAGGATAAGCCACTGGCAGAATGCTAGCATTAAAACTGTGGGAGCACTAGGGACGTTTAATGAGCTTTGAATGAATGCTGAGTGCATCAGTATTTGAATCTCTTTCCTTATTTTGCATATTTTGACCTTTTCCTGCTTCTTTCCTTTCCTTCTGTAAGCTACCTAATTCCGTCATTATTATTTATGCTGTGAAAATATGTGTTGTTCTATTTAGTACTTTAGATAGCTGTCAATCAATATTTACTCACAAACTTCATAATATTTGCTCTTTCAAATATTATTTTTAAAAAAGATGAGGGTAGAGAAGACAACTCATTGCAATATCAGCTAACACCACAGAAAGTCAGAATATCAATTTACTCAACTATCACCACCCCCCACACACAATAACTCCAACCTGAATATCATTCTACTCAGTGACTTCATAAATGACCAGAAGGAAGTAATTAAGAATATCTTCACCAGATTTGTAGATAAAACTAGATATTCAAGGTTTCTATGCTCAGATAGATAGGAATGAATTTCAAAACAATTCATTAAATTTAAGAATGATTTTTTATGAATGAAAGAACATTTGGTAGGGGCAAGCAGCTTACTCAGATTTCAAAAGTAAATACAAGGTGTAATAGACAAGTTGGCTAAGCACAAACAGAACAGAAAAGATATATATGGGAAGGGCAGTGAACATTTAAACAAGTCAGTGAGAGCAATGAGATTAAATTTCTCTTAAAAGGCAATATGATAATAAATTAATACAAATGTTACATAAGATTACAGACATTAGAATTAGATGAACATTATCAGTAATCTAGTCCAGCTGTTTTCATGATTTTATCAACAGTAAAGCATTTTATTCTAAAGAAGTTATAGAGGAATTTAGTCATATAGAAAACAAACATATCAATAAGTCAGTATCTCTGAGTGAAGACAAGGCATGAAGCTTGCAAGCCTGAGTTCCTCTCCCATCCAGCTTTCCATCCATCCCTTTCTTGCTGTTGTAGCCTCCAGGGCACCTCAGAGGATCCCAAGAGCTCTACAGAGTACTGTCTCATCCAATTCTCATCTCCTAATTTACAAATTAAAAGCTGATGCCCAGCAAGGATAAATAACTCACCCAAGATAACACAGTTGGTCTAAAGCAGAGCTGAAATCAGAGTTCTGGTTTCTGGGCTAATAATTCTGTATTTATAATTCACTTTTCCAGTTATTGCAATTATGGGTTTTGAGTGTCTCGTATACCACAGAAGCAGCATGAGGTGTAAATAAAATGTGAATGGGAATACACTGCTGTAGAGTAGTGGAGAAGAGATATAATTTCTGAATAATAATATGAAGAAATCACTTGGGATATTATAAAACTCCATGAGAACATCAGAGACATCAGACAATACCAACTGAGAATTCAGGGAAATTTCACAAATGAGATAATATTTAACTTGAATTTTAAAGATGAATAGATATTGATCAGGCATAATTTTTTGTATTCACAGGTAGTTACTTACTAGATTACTTTAGCCAGTTTGGACTATTGCAGTTTTAAAATAAGACAGGAAATCAAAGAGGTTTCTTTTTAAAAGGTATTGATCATTGTTTTGTCATTTTGTAAAATACCTGAAAAAATTCAATATTTTGAATTAACATATACATTATGATGAAACTTCACTTAATTGGTAAACTCACAGAAGTTAATTATTGGAAGTATTTTGATAGTCTCTTTAGCTATTTTTGGAAAAAGCTTATGAGAGAACCCAAGGGCAAAGTCCTCTGCATTGGTTTGAGTATTATCACCAACAGACATCCCTGGTCCATTTACGCTCAGACAGTAAATCGTCTGCCTACAATGCAGGTGACCCGGGTTCAGTCCCTGAGTCAGAAGATCCCCTGGAGAAGGAAATGGCAACCCACTCCAGTATTTTTGCCTGGAAAATCCCATGGACAGAGAAGCCTGGTGGGCTACAGTCCATGGGGTTGCAAAGAGTCATACACGACTGAGCAACTTCACTTTCTTTCTATTATCACCAACAGGGAGATGCTTTAAGTTGGGAGTTTTACAATTAATGACAGATCAGTCTCTACTTCCCTCATTTTCTAAACTGGTCAATCTTCATTTTAAGATACTATTAAAACAAAATCAACTAGTAAAAAATTTCCACATTATTTGGGGTTCTTGTTCAGATTATCTTGATGTGTTAACAGCACATTCAAGTTTCTAAGATCTACATTCAAAGTCAGCAGGAGATTAGGTGAGATGGCCCACTGTTCACTGAGATGACCGAGGTTGCCTTGGAGCGATTCTCTCAGGTTACAATTGTCATAATCACAGAGATCTCTCACAGTCACATGTTACCCAAAGGCTCTAAGCATTTAAGTTAGTGTTACCTTGTTGTCCTCAAGTCACAAGTTTTTGTTTTCCCCCATGTTCTTCTGAACAATTTTTCCATGTTGCTGGTTGAAAGTCATTAAAAATACCCCCTGGTAGCTGATAGTGAACCACTAATTAGCAAAGGACACAAATTGATACATTGTAAAATTTTGACCTCTCTATAGATGATGTTTGACTAAAGCTTCCAAAAAGCAAAGTCATTATGTACAATGGCAGAGAGATATCAAAGCTCTACCAAGAAGAAAAGACAGTAAAATCAATAATCATGGGACTAAGCACAGAATAATGAAAATATTAAGTCCCTTCTATTCAGACTTGAATATAAGAAATGGCGAAGAGATCCATCTGACCAATGTGGTCTGCAAAGCACTAACTTCAAAAATTTTATTCCGCCTTCATTTGCTGATTTAGCATTCAGATATTTTTCAAAAGTCTGAGTGCATATGTGTGTGCAACACACAAGCATAAATATATGTATGTATATGTATATACACACAAACACATATTTATACATTTAAATCTATTACCATTTCAATAGATTATGGGTTACACTCTAATCAGCATCCTGAGGAAAACAGCAGGTCAGAAGTACACACAGCTTGCTTTTCCTAAAGCACATTACAAAACTAGTCTGACGTACACATCCTATACATTCCATTCCAGTAGCTTCAAAGTTTTCCTGGGCAAAACAAAGCAGATGTATAATGTTACAGGTGGAGAAGAGGGGGATGAATAAGCATCAAAGGCAAGCTCAAGCTTGTGGGTGCTGGCTACCCTACATGTTACAAAGTAGCACAGAAAATCTACTGGAACAACACACTGGCTTTTACAAACAGGGACTGGAAATAGTGACCACTGGGTTTAAGACCTCGAGTCACCTCTCAATTTTAAGAGCATCTCTTGTCAAATTAGGTACACAAAAAGCAGTTCTGAGCTGTTGATCCAGACTCTTAAAATATTCCACTGCTCAAAACACCTTTATATGATTTAATATCTGATTCAATTATGAACTTGGTAAACTGCAAACAAGCTCAGCACAAACGAAAGTGGTTTTTGAGAGAATGTGAAGCAGCATGGTTCTCTTACAGTGTAAGGAGTTCTAAAAAGCTTAAGGCAGGGAGGACTGTCTCAGAGAACAGTGTGCAGCAGGAGCTACCCTCACTGGCATTGCCCTTCTGAGTAAAGCTTTAACCGACTGCAAAACAAACAAAAAAAATTGTTTAACACTAAGAAAAAAGTATCTGAGTATATGAATAAATAGTGCTCAAGATACTTTCAAATATTTAAGATGAAAATGGCATTAACCTTGTGAAACAGTAACACATTCTCATTCACTATCATGTAACCCATGCTCAATTGTTGTTAAAGAGACATTGGACAAATCAATGATTCAGAAGGATTCCCTCAGCAAGGACTTACCTCAAGATCCCTGGCATAGTACCTGTTTCTAGAATTTTCACATCTATTCCGGGAGTCAGGGTGTCTATTCCGAGGGTCCACACTCCTGCTGCGATTGTTGGCACACCCATCGCACCTGCCACAGCCACACCCACAGCAGGTTCGACCCCCCATCGAGGTTCTGGATCGGACCAGTCTTCAGTGTCTCCTCAGGACAGAAGTAGTAATTGCAGAAGAAGTGGGGTGTCTAGAGTTACATAAGCAACCAGATATGGTTCCAATTGGCCCAAATGTCATTGAGCGTAGCCAGAGGGCTTTGTTCTTGACTAAAGAATGGATCCCCAATGAGGGATTTCTGATCAAAACAAATGCTCTATGATTAGAATATTCAAAAGAAGACAAAGCACCACATTTTCATCTCTACAGCCAAAATGATGTATGATCCTCTCCTGATGTCTTCAGGAAAACAAATGAGCATCACTGGCTAGCCACTCCTCTTTATTATGGGAATGATGTCACAAGAGCTTTAAGTTTTGCTTGCACTACATTAGCTGGTAGGAATTCTGTTTGAAATTTAAGGATGTCAGAGAACAATAACCATAATTACTACTTACAGAGAGCTCTGTATATGCCCTGGGCTTTACAATCATTAACGATTTCCTTACAAGACAGGCATGCTGGTCAGGATGATTATCAGCCAGGGATTCCTGACAGAACTAGAAATGGAATCCAGAAGGACTTTAAATGTTCAGTCCTTGGTAGTTTGAATCTAAGACTGTTGTAAATATTTTAAATTGTAAGTTCAAGAAATTCATTTGAACAAAGGGACTGAAAGACACGCAGGAGTAGAATTAGAGTGAATGAGAGGGGAAACGTCGCAGTGTAGAATTAGAGTGAATGAGAGGGGAAAACGTCTCAGTGACTCTTCTGAGGCCGTCATTTAGTTCCACTGCATGAATGACCAGAAAGGATAATTTCAGGAGTCCCACTCCTGTTCCCATCTCCTCCGATACTCATTCTCTAGGAAGAGAAGGGAAGCATTTTGGTTTCTCACAACTTAACAGTTTCTCCTACACAGAACTCCCAACCCTAAAAACAAACAGCAAATTTAAACCCTAATTGGATAACCAAACACTAAATTATTTTTAAAAAAGAACACAAAAGGTTAAAATGTTCCCTGTAAAAACAATTTTTATCCATTTTGAATATCAGTGATTATCACTTTGTCACAGTATCATAAGCAAGATAAACCCAACACATAAATCAGCAGAAGAACGTGAAATGAGCAGAAAACACAAAAAGATAATTCACTGAAGAAATGCAAATGGCCAATAAATGTAAAAAAAAAAAGTTTAATCTTTCTTAATTGAAGAACTACAAGTATAAACAATGAGATATCAACAGAATGGCAAAATGAAAAAGATCAATTACATTACATCAATTACATTTATAAAGTGGTAGAAAAATAGGCACATTCATTCACTTTGGCTGGGAGCTTAGGCTGATAAAACCTTTTTATGGGTCATTTGACAATATCTGTAACATCTAAAAATAAGTGTGCTTTTGATTTAGTAGTTTCACTTCTAGAGAATTTATCCCATAGAAATATTGATCAAAAAACCCCATAGAGATGGAAATATGTAAAAAATTTTCTAAAAAGTGCAGATAACTTTAGTGTTCATAAATATTGGTTAACTAGAGAATAATAGAGTCATTGTAATAGACATATGGAATACTACCATATTCCATACTACGTATGGAACACTAACCATTCAAAAGAGGCAAATGCATAGATACTGACTTGAAAAGGTCATCACAAAGACTGCTTAGTAAAAAGAAACTAATTAGAGAACTGCACGCAGTATAGCTATGACAAACCTAGAGAGCATATTAAAAAGCAGAGACATTAGTTTGGCAACAAAGGTCCGTCTAGTCAAAGCTATGGTTTTTCCGGTAGTCATGTATGAATGTGAGAGTTGGACTATAAAGAAAGCTGAGCACCGAAGAACTGATGCTTTGAACTGTGGTGCTGGAGAAGACTCTTGAGAGTCCCTTGGACTATAAGGAGATCCAACCAGTCAAACCTAAAAGAAATCAACCCTGAATATTCATTGGAAGCACTGATGCTAAAACTGAAGCTCCAATTCTTTGGCCACCTGATGTGTAGAAATGACTCACTGGAAAAGACTCTGATGATGGGAAAGATTGAAGGCAGGAGGAGAAGGGAAGGACAGAGGATAAGATGGTTGGATGGCATCACTGACTCAATGGACATGGGTTTGAGCAAGCTCTGGGAGATGGTGAAGGACAGGGAAGCCTGGCATGCTGCAGTCCTTGGGGTTGCAGAATTGGACACGACTGAATGAATGAACAACAACAATGCAGTATATGATTCCTTCTGGTGGAAAAAGCACAAATAAACTAACTCTATATCTATAAATGCATAACAAAAAGCTCTGAGAGGATATACACCAAACTAGCTACTTCCAACTGTAATGGGAGAATTTGTCTTTATTTTGTATGTTTCATACTGTTTGAACTTTTTTGCAATAAACAAATATTTAGAAGAAAAATAATGAATATATTACCAAGCTTTAAAACAAAACAAAACAAAAAAAACCTGACTAGAGACAAAGCTTTATAGGTTACAGGGAAATGGACTGGCTAATATATACTAATATGTTTATTTATACATATGTAAATAAACAGCACCCATAGTTATTACCTCAAAGGAAGACAACACATGTACTTGGTATATAAAAACAATAACAACAAATCACTCATTGATTTCCTGTTACCTCCTCGTGACTATGATACATTTAAATGCACAGTATCACAGATAGCTATATACAGGCTTGATTTTCCCAGAGCTAGCTATACACAGGCAATCAGTCTTTTTCTTGTAAGATCAGATATTTAGGTTTTAAGAGAAAAAGAACTGGTATACCATGTCCTACTTTGCCAACAAAGGTCCGTCTAGTCAAGGCTATGGTTTTTCCTGTGGTCATGTATGGATGTGAGAGTCGGACTGTGAAGAAGGCTGAGCACCGAAGAATTGATGCTTTTGAACTGTGGTGTTGGAGAAGACTCTTGAGAGTCCCTTGGACTGCAAGGAGATCCAACCAGTCCATTCTGAAGGAGATCAGCCCTGGGATTTCTTTGGAGGGAATGATGCTGAAGCTGAAACTCCAGTACTTTGGCCACCTCATGCGAAGAGCTGACTCATTGGAAAAGACTCTGATGCTGGGAGGGATTGGGGGCAGGAGGAGAAGGGGACGCCAGAGGATGAGATGGCTGCATGGCATCACTGACTCGATGGACTTGAGTCTGAGTGAACTCTGGGAGTTTGTGATGGACAGGGAGGCCTGGCGTGCTGTGATTCATGGGGTCACAAAGAGTCAGACACGACTGAGCGACTGAACTGACTGACTGACTGACCACGTCCTGCTTTTGTATCACCGTTCCTAGGATACTAAAGCAACATTCTCCAGCTTACAGAAGACCCCACATGTGAAATTTCTTATGCAGAAAAGGCAGCTCTTGCTATATCCAATAATACCAAGCTTTTTCAGGGAAACAATGTTCCCTATGCCACCATGATCCACTTTGATCTCTGCAACCCCCCAGCCTAAGTGCTGGAGAAGGAAGGTGGAGTCATGCTCTGGAAACAGTCACATTGCCTTTCTGCTGCCCACACGTGGCTTGCCTACATATATATACACATTTGGTGGGCTTTCTTCTCTACCTTGAAAGCATAAATAAAAATTCAACCAAACTAGAGCTGAAATGCTGCACATTTGCAACAGCATTGTTTTCTACTACCTTTTATTATGAACCAATGGTATTTCATTCATGCAAAATTTATAGATAATGTTCCAGCCATACAGATGCAGTCTGACCCTGAGGCCCTCCTAGTCCGGTAAGGAAAGAGATTTGAAAATCAATATGGTAAGTGCTGAGTTCGTGATACATCCATGGTAAATGAACGTGTTTTCCAGGGCAGTGATCACAAAGAAAGAGGTGTTTGAGCAGGATCTTAAAGGATGAGTAGAATTTTGCAAGTAGACAAGTACAAAGACTTTCTAGGCATGGGAAAGACTATAGGCGAAGGCAGTAGAACGGTGCAATAAGAAACTTAGGAACAACCTGACATCCCCTTGGGCAATGCAGTCAGGATTGGTACTGTTTACAGCAAATCAGAGAATCATAAAAAATCACACATGCATTCCTAAACCGTTTCAGTGTACCTTTAATCACATATTTTGAATTTTGAACCATTTGAAAGTATTGCCTATTCAAAATTTTTTGCAGATGAAGGGATGAATAGGTATGACCTTTAATCACAATTTAACTTAAATCATATCTATTCATTCCTCCATCATCAAAAAATTTTGAATAGGCAATACTTTCAAATGGTTCAAAATTCAAAATATGAGAAACAACACAGTAGGACGTCTGTCTCCCACCTGCATCCCATCTGTTCTTTCCCCCTGCCTCTATTAAGTAATTATCACTAGTTTTTCATATATCCTTTTATAATTTCTTAATGCATCTACAATGATATATATGTATATTCCAATTCCCCTTTTACACAAAATGTAACATACTGTACACATCGCTCTCTATGTTGAATTTTTTTGCTACCAGTATATATATATATATATATATATATATATATATATACACACACACACACACACATATATATATGTATTTTTGGCCACATGGCATGCAGTATTTTAGTTCCCCAACCAGGGATCAAACTTGTACCCCTGCACTGGATGTGTTGAGTCTTAACCATTGGGCCTCCAGGGAAGTCCTTCCTAACACTATATTTAGCCTTTTAGGATAGTACTTACAGAGCACAGGAAGAATTCTGCATGCAGCCAGTACGGACAGGGTCCCGGGGTGGGGTGGGTAAAATGACATCAAGATCTGACAGACGATATAAGCAGAGATCTGGGACAAGGTAATTCTAAGACCCAGCAATCTCTAATCACACATGCAGGTAAGATGAAGTGCCACCAGGAGTGTCAAATGCAGTTTTGGAAGGGATAGATGATACTCATAAGTCCTTCAAGGAAGTCATTATTGGGAAGGACTTAGTAAGTAAATACCTCATTCTCAGGACTAGCATTAGGGAGTTGGAACTCAGGATTTCAAAGGTCTTACATCTTGCAAGATAACTTCAGAAGGCCTCTGGGTGGGATTAGTAACCTGGGTGATCAAAGCCAAAGTGTAGGAGCCAAGTGACCAATGTAAGTGCACTGTGTCCCAGGCCAGCCCAATAGTGGAGAAGACCCAACACTGGGTGCCAGGGGATTGGGCTGGGTGGACAAGTCTGAGCCCTCTTAAAGTGGGAAAGTGAAAGTCGCTCCGTGGTGTCAGACTCTTTGCAACCCCATGGACTATACAGTCCATGGAATTCTCCAGGCCAGAAGACTGGAGTGGGTAGCCTTTCCCTTCTCCAGGGGATATTCCCAACCCAGGGATTGAACCCAGGTCTCCTTCATTGCAGGTGGATTCTTTACCAGCTGAGCCTCAAGGGAAGCCCAAGAACACTGGAGTGGGTAGCTTATCCCTTCTCCAGACGATCTTCCTGACCCAGGAATCGAACCAGGGTCTCCTACATTGTGGGAGGCCTCTTAAGTAATTCATATTTTGAACTTGGTCCAGCCTAAGAAATGAGTTAAATCTGGGGATTGGCCATCCAGAGGAAAATTGGTTGGCCATGTAGAACAGCTAGGGAGAGAGAGAAAAAGGAGAAATGATGGGGTTGGAAAGAGAAATGGGACCTTGCCTCTCCATGTGGTCAGCTACCTGAGGAACATGGTAAATGAACATGTTAGGAAATGTTCTGTCCTCTTTACTACCTGAACAAATGCTTGTTGAACTGAATTGTTATCCGTATTGACTAAACTAGAATAACCAGGCTGGAAGCTGGAAAACACTCCACCTTGACAATTATAAGATTAACTGGGTGATGAAAAAGCTGTCAAAAGTGATGGTGGTAGAAACACCTCTGAGATACTTGAGACTAAAGCAGATATTTGTCTGTTTTGGATGATTTGGGAGCATCCCAATCGCAAGAGTGAGATGAAAGATTCACAGAAGTCTCCTGAATGATGGCTCAGAGAAGCATAGATAAGAATCAAAATCTGGAGGGGAGGAGCCAAGATGGCGGAGGAGTAGGACGGGGAGAACACTTTCTCCCCCACAAATTCATTAAAAGAGCATTTAAACGTCGAGTAAATTCCACAAAACAACTTCTGAATGCCGGCAGAGGACATCAGGCACCCAGAAAAGCAATCCAACTCTTCAAAAGGAGGTAGGAAAAAATATAAAAGACAAAAAAAGAGACAAAAGAGGGAGGGACGGAGTTCCATCCCGGAAGGGAGTCTTAAAAAGAGAGAAGTTTCCAAACACCAGGAAACCTTCTCACTGCCGAATCTGTGCCGAGCTTTGGAAGCACAGAGGGCAACATAACAGGAAGAAAAAATAAATAAACAATTAAAACTTGAAGATTGCGAGTCCTACGGTAACTCCCCCAGCGGAGAAGCAGCGCAGACGCCTGCACGCGCCATTAGCAAGCGGGGGCTGGGCAGGGAGGCGCAGCGCGGGCTGCATCGCTTAGAGTAAGAATCTGGCCTGAATACCCTGAGCACCATCTGAGCGAAATAATTTGGGCTAGCAAACCAGACTGTGGGATATCTACCACGCGAAAAGCCAGCCCCAACCTAAGACACCGCCAGGCCCGCGCACGGAACAAAGAATTGATCAGAGATAGCCGGCTGCAGACCTTCCCCCTCCGGTGATAGGCAGCCAGAGCCGGAAGGGGGCAATCGCAGCCCCAGAGAGACATTATCTATAAAACTGTAAGCAGGCTTCTTTGCTAACTAAAACTTTTTGGGGGTCTGGACGGTTAACATCTGCCTGAGAAGGTGCGCTGGTTTTACACCCAGATAACCGAGTGGCGGGGAGGCGATAAGTCGCAGCATTGGCGCTTGCCAAACACCTCATCACTTGAGCTGCTCGGACCTGGGAAGAGCACAAAACTCAGGCCCAAGTGAATCTGCGCCTCTGTGGACTACCCGAGTACCTGAACCTGAGCGGCTTGGACCTGGGAGGTACATGCAACCCAGGGCCAGCCTCAGATTGTTCCCGGCGGAACAACCTAGAGCCCGAGCAGTGTGGGCAGGGAGGCTACACGCGCTGTGAGCGGGGGCAGACCCAGTGTGGCTGAGGCACTGCGAGCGCACGCCAGTGTTATTTGTTTGCAGCATCCCTCCCTCCCTCCCCACAGCGCGACTGAACAAAGAGAAGAAATACAGCTCCACCCATCAGAACACCGACACAAGCTTCCCTAACCAGGAAACCTTGACAAGCCACCTGTACAAACCCACACACAGTGAGGAAAAGCCACAATAAAGAGAACTCCACAAACTGCCAGAATACAGAAAGGACACCCCAAACTCAGCAATTTAAACAAGATGAAGAGACAGAGGAATACCCAGCAGATAAAGGAACAGGATAAATGCCCACCAAACCAAACAAAAAGAGGAAGAGATAGGAATCTACCTGATAAAGAATTCCAAACAATGATAGTGAAATTGATCCAAAATCTTGAAATTAAAATGGAATCACAGATAAATAGCTTGGAGACAAGGATTGAGAAGATGCAAGAAAGGTTTAACAAGGACCTAGAAGAAATAAAAAAGAGTCAATATATAATGAATAATGCAATAAATGAAATTAAAAACACTCTGGAGGCAACAAATAGTAGAATAACAGAGGCAGAAGATAGGATTAGTGAATTAGAAGATAGAATGGTAGAAATACATGAATCAGAGAGGATAAAAGAAAAACGAATTAAAAGAAATGAGGACAATCTCAGAGACCTCCAGGACAATATTAAACGCTACAACATTGAATCATAGGGGTTCCAGAAGAAGAAGACAAAAAGAAAGACCATGAGAAAATACTTGAGGAGATAATAGTTGAAAACTTCCCTAAATTGGGGAAGGAAATAATCACCCAAGTCCAAGAAACCCAGAGAATCCCAAACAGGATAAACCCAAAAGCGAAACACCCCAAGACACATATTAATCAAATTAACAAAGATCAAGCACAAAGAACAAATATTAAAAGCAGCAAGGGAAAAACAACAAATAACACACAAGGGAATTCCCATAAGGATAACAGCTGATCTTTCAATAGAAACTCTTCAAGCCAGGAGGGAATGGCAAGACATACTTAAAATGACGAAAGAAAATAACCTACAGCCCAGATTATTGTACCCAGCAAGGATTTCATTCAAGTATGAAGGAGAAATCAAAAGCTTCTCAGACAAGCAAAAGCTGAGAGAATTCTGCACCACCAAACCAGGTCTCCAACAAATACTAAAGGATATTCTCTAGACAGGAAACACAAAAATGGTGTATAAATTTGAACCCCAAACAATAAAGTAAATGGCAACGGGATCATACTTATCAGTAATTACCTTAAACGTAAATGGGTTGAATGCCCCAACCAAAAGACAAAGACTGGCTGAATGGATACAAAAACAAGACCCCTACATATGTTGTCTACAGGAGACCCACCTCAAAACAGGGGACACATACAGACTGAAAGTGAAGGGCTGGAAAAAGATTTTCCATGCAAATAGGGACCAAAAGAAAGCAGGAGTCAAAATACTCATATCAGATAAAATAGACTTTAAAACAAAGGCTGTGAAAAGAGACAAAGAAGGTCACTACATAATGATCAAAGGATCAATCCAAGAAGAAGATATAACAATTATAAATATATATGCACCCAACATGGGAGCACGCAGTATGTAAGACAAATGCTAACAAGTATGAAAGGAGAAATTAACAATAACACAATAATAGTGGGAGACTTTAATACCCCACTCACACCTATGGATAGATCAACTAAACAGAAAATTAACAAGGAAACACAAACTTTAAATGATACAATAGACCAGTTAGACCTAATTGATATCTATAGGACATTTCATCCCAAAACAATGAATTTCACCTTTTTCTCAAGCGCACATGGAACCTTCTCCAGGATAGATCACATCCTGGGCCATAAATCTAGCCTTGGTAAATTCAAAAAAATAGAAATCATTCCAAGCATCTTTTCTGACCACAACGCAGTAAGATTAGATCTCAATTACAGGAGAAAAACTATTAAAAATTCCAACATATGGAGGATGAACAACACACTGCTGAATAACCAACAAATCACAGAAGAAATCAAAAAAGAAATCAAAATTTGCATAGAAACGAATGAAAATGAAAACACAACAACCCAAAACCTGTGGGACACAGTAAAAGCAGTCCTAAGGGGAAAGTTCATAGCAATACAGGCATACCTCAAGAAACAAGAAAAAAGTCAAATAAATAACCTAACTCTACACCTAAAGCAACTAGAAAAGGAAGAAATGAAGAACCCCAGGGTTAGTAGAAGGAAAGAAATCTTAAAAATTAGAGCAGAAATAAATGCAAAAGAAACAAAAGAGACCATAACAAAAATCAACAAAGCCAAAAGCTGGTTCTTTGAAAGGATAAATAAAATTGATAAACCATTAGCCAGACTCATCAAGAAACAAAGGAGAAAAAATCAAATCAATAAAATTAGAAACGAAAATGGAGAGATCACAACAGACAACACAGAAATACAAAGGATCATAAGAGACTATTATCAACAATTATATGCCAATAAAATGGACAACGAGGAAGAAATGGACAAATTCTTAGAAAAGTACAACTTTCCAAAACTCGACCAGGAAGAAATAGAAAACCTTAACAGACCCATCACAAGCACGGAAATTGAAACTGTAATCAGAAATATTCCAGCAAACAAAAGCCCAGGTCCAGACGGCTTCACAGCTGAATTCTACCAAAAATTTAGAGAAGAGCTAACACCTATCCTGCTCAAACTCTTCCAGAAAATTGCAGAGGAAGGTAAACTTCCAAACTCATTCTATGAGGCCACCATCACCCTAATACCAAAACCTGACAAAGATCCCACAAAAAAAGAAAACTACAGGCCAATATCACTGATGAACATAGATGCAAAAATCCTAAACAAAATTCTAGCAATCAGAATCCAACAACACATTAAAAAGATCATACACCATGACCAAGTGGGCTTTATCCCAAGGATGCAAGGATTCTTCAATATCCGCAAATCAATCAATGTAATACACCACATTAACAAATTGAAAAACAAAAACCATATGATTATCTCAATAGATGCAGAGAAAGCCTTTGACAAAATTCAACACCCATTTATGATAAAAACTCTCCAGAAAGCAGGAATAGAAGGAACATACCTCAACATAATAAAAGCTATATATGACAAACCCACAGCAAACATTATCCTCAATGGTGAAAAATTGAAAGCATTTCCTCTAAAGTCAGGAACAAAACAAGGGTGCCCACTTTCACCATTACTATTCAACATAGTTTTGGAAGTTTTGGCCACAGCAATCAGAGCAGAAAAAAAAATAAAAGGAATCCAAATTGGAAAAGAAGAAGTAAAACTCTATTTGCAGATGACATGATCCTCTACATAGAAAACCCTAAAGACTCCACCAGAAAATTACTAGAATTAATCAATGATTATAGTAAAATTGCAGGATATAAAATCAACACACAGAAATCCCTTGCATTCCTATACACTAATAATGAGAAAACAGAAAGAGAAATTAAAGAAACAATTCCATTCACCATTGCAACGAAAAGAATAAAATACTTAGGAATATATCTACCTAAAGAAACTAAAGACCTATATATAGAAAACTATAAAACACTGGTGAAAGAAATCAAAGAGGACACTAATAGATAGAGAAATATACCATGTTCATGGATTGGAAGAATCAATATAATGAAAATGAGTATACTACCCAAAGCAATTTATAGATTCAATGCAATCCCTATCAAGCTGCCAACAGTATTCTTCAAAGAGCTAGAACAAATAATTTCACAATTTGTATGGAAATACAAAAAACCTCGAATAGCCAAAGCGATCTTGAGAAAGAAAAATGGAACTGGAGGAATCAACCTACCTGACTTCAGGCTCTACTACAAAGCCACAGTTATCAAGACAGTATGGTACTGGCACAAAGACAGAAATATAGATCAATGGAACAAAATAGAAAGCCCAGAGATAAATCCACGCACATATGGACACCTTATCTTTGACAAAGGAGGCAAGAATATACAATGGATTAAAGACAATCTCTTTAACAAGTGGTGCTGGGAAATCTGGTCAACCACTTGTAAAAGAATGAAACTAGAACACTTTCTAACACCATATACAAAAATAAACTCCAAATGGATTAAAGATCTAAATGTAAGACCAGAAACTATAAAACTCCTAGAGGAGAACATAGGCAAAACACTCTCTGACATACATCACAGCAGGATCCTCTATGACCCACCTCCCAGAATATTGGAAATAAAAGCAAAAATAAACAAATGGGACCTAATTAAACTTAAAAGCTTCTGCACATCAAAGGAAACTATTAGCAAGGTGAAAAGACAGCCTTCAGAATGGGAGAAAATAATAGCAAAGGAAGCAACCGACAAACAACTAATCTCAAAAATATACAAGCAACTCCTCCAGCTCAACTCCAGAAAAATAAATGACCCAATCAAAAAATGGGCCAAAGATATAAATAGACATTTCTCCAAAGAAGACATACAGATGGCTCACAAACACATGAAAAGATGCTCAACATCACTCATTATCAGAGAAATGCAAATCAAAACCACTATGAGGTACCATTTCACACCAGTCAGAATGGCTGCGATCCAAAAGTCTACAAATAATAAATGCTGGAGAGGGTGTGGAGAAAAGGGAACCCTCTTACACTGTTGGTGGGAATGCAAACTAGTACAGCCACTATGGAGAAGAGTGTGGAGATTCCTTAAAAAACTGGAAATAGAACTGCATTATGATCCAGCAATCCCACTGCTGGGCATACACACTGAGGAAACCAGAAGGGAAAGAGACACGTGTACCCCAATGTTCATCGCAGCACTGTTTATAATAGCCAGGACATGGAAGCAACCTAGATGTCCATCAGCAGATGAATGGATAAGAAAGCAGTAGTACATATACACAATGGAGTATTACTCAGCCATTAAAAAGAATACATTTGAATCAGTTCTAATGAGGTGGATGAAACTGGAGCCTATTATACAGAGTGAAGTAAGCCAGAAAGACAAACACCAATACAGTATACTAACGCATATATATGGAATTTAGAAAGATGGTAACGGTAACCCTGTATACGAGACAGCAAAAGAGACACTGATGTATAGAACAGGCTTATGGACTCTGTGGGAGAGGGAGAGGGTGGGAAGATTTGGGAGAATGGCATTGAAACATGTGAAATGTCATGTATGAAACGAGATGCCAGTCCAGGTTCAATGCACGATGCTGGATGCTTGGGACTGGTGCACTGGGATGACCCAGAGGGATGGTATGGGGAGGGAGGAGGGAGGAGGGTTCAGGATGGATTTTCTTTTAAAAATTTAGAAAAAAATAATTAAAAAAAAAAAAAAGAATCAAAATCTGTACATATGACTACTAGAGGAGCAGCCCTGATTTGGCAAAATTCCTTCTGTTCTCTATAGATTATAGTTACTTTGGTTTGAGGGTGCAGGGCTTACTTTTTCTTTTAAAAAGTACGTACGCACACACTATACACATGCATACACACAGGATAGGGGAAATAGAAACTTTATCCAAGTTCAGAATAAAAATACCCAAATGGTTAAAAAAAAAAACAGCTTTTTCCCCTTAATCAAACAATTGCTGTATCTGTTTATTCCCTTTAACTTGCTTAAGTTTGGCTCCAGAATGATTGAAAATGTGACAATTCTACTACAGAATTAAAGTAGTAGAATGTAGTAGAATTAAGACATTTTCATTTACAAATGAACTAAGTAGTAAATATAAGAAGTATAAAAATACAGCAAAAAGATATATTAATATACACGGTTAAGCCTTTCTTACATGCAAAGAAAGAATTATTCAATATGATTATCATAAATGGTGTATGTTTTCACTTAATGATACCACTTTCTTATGCTTTTTTCTCTCATATGAAAAGTCTGTTAAAAATATAAATATTTTACATAAACATCTTCTACTCTAAAGCTGACTAAAGGTTTTATGTAGCTGTTTAAAGGAAAAAATTGTTTTGTGTAAATAAATAAGATCCTTGGTGATTTTTCTCATATAAGATTTAAATTCTAGTAATATTCTGCTTTGATTTGTGGTTGTGCTCTTTTACCTAGGAAATGGCAACCCAGTCCAGTATTCTTGCCTGGAAAATTCCATGGACAGAGGAACCTGGTAGGCTACAGTCCATGGGGTTGCAAAGAGTTGGACATGACTGAGGACCCACAAGCCCTTTTTCCTAGTTGATGTATATATTTGTTTGAGAGGCAATATTATCTTAGTATTTAAAAACCGTTTCCATTTATACAAGCATGTAGAACAAATGTCTTCTTTCAATTGGAGGATTCAATACAATATTGTCAGCTCTAAAGAATGTCTAAGGAATTTTAACATGTTAAATAAGTAAACAAACACAATAACATAGAGTGTGCGGAACACATAAAGAGAATGAATAAACCTTAATTGTTTGGGGGAAGACACATGGCTTAACTTCAGTGCAAATAAAAAACTGAAACATTTGTCTGAATAAACAGATATAACTTAGAGAGCTAGATCAACTCAGGGATCTTAAGAAGAACTGATGGCCTTCTGCCTGGGAAAGATACCAAGGGTGATGCTGATACAATTGCCTAGTAAATCTGCTGAATCCTGTAGGAAATGCCCAGGCTCGTTTCAGAGAGTAGACTAAGAAGAATCCTTTGAAAGGTATGGGAGGCACCCTGGCACTTATAGTAGGTATGAATTACCCAGAATCTACGTGGAGCTAATTTCTGTTTCTCAGTAATACTGGTCAGACTGGTGGTATGGAGCTGTCCTACACTGCTGTAAATGGTCTAGTTACACATCTCAGCTATGATCTCAAGTGACATAAAATTGAGAACACCATCAGTAGGCAAGAGAGCACTATGCCTCTTCTTTTCTTCCAGTCCATATAGAATATGCAGATGAGAAAGATCCAGAGTCAGACCCATGAGGGATGATGGAGGGGGAAAGAGAGGGAGAGGGAGAGACAACCCGCAGATCCAGAAGTGGACCTGGAAGCCTGTTCTTCCTCTTGTGGGCATTTGACCATCGCTGAGCAGGATGGTGTGGTGCAGGTAGAGCATGCAGGCAGTGCCTGGCTGACCCCATTTCAGGCGGCACGTGGAGACACTGTAGCCAGAACGACGCTTTGCCTATGCTCTCCCTTCTTCGAGTTCCTGCCTGTCTTCTATCTGCCCTGGCTCCCTTCCCACACTGGGTGCCCAGTTCATCCATTTCTGGTCCCAGGTGTCTGCCTTTCGCGGTGTTCTGCCTGGCCTCCTTCTCCCTGTCAGCCCTCCTTGACTTCATCCTGGGAGAGCAAGCAAGGGTTGAGAGAGCATATCTAGACAGGGTGAGAGTATCGTGAAGAAGACACGGCTACTGTTGAACTGTAGACCAAGGGAGGGAGTACCACAGACCCTTCACAGTCATCCCTCTCAGGGAAGTTACTTTTGGCCCAACTTTACATGCTGCTACCAACTGTTTCCTGGACTTCAGTAAATATCATGAGATATTTAATGACATGACACTTGCAGAATTATAATTATTAAGGGACAAATATAGAAAAGAACTCAAAACTCATGGCCAGTGACTGGATTTATCAGGTTTTGTTTCCAGTTACAAACTGTTTCTTATAAAGAAGAACAAAATGTAAAACCAATTTGAAAGTACATATAAATTATAGTAAGCCCGGTTATTTAATTTTTTAAGTTAAATTTGATTTTTTCATTTCACAATTTTATAAAACTTAATTTTATACTTCTGGTACTCATTGATAAATTATGCTATTTTGAGTTAGAAAGAATTTTCTGTTGAATTTCCCTACCCACTTTTATTTTCTAATAAACTGTAAAATA